>NC_133125.1:159128325-159442716 GCF_048418815.1 Hemitrygon akajei
CACAGATGGTAGTTTGCCTCACTAGTGCCATGGTCCGGGATGTTTCTGATCGCATCCAAGATATCCTGAAGTGGGAGGGTGAGGAGCCAGAGGTCATAGTACATATAGGTACCAATGACATAGGTAGGAAAAGGGACGAAGTCCTAAAAGGAGAATATAGGGAGTTAGGAAGGCAGTTGAGAAGAAGGACTGCAAAGGTAGTAATCTCGGGATTACTACCTGTGCCACGCAACAGTGAGAGTAGGACTGGAATGAGGTAGAGGATAAATGCGTGGCTGAGAGATTGGAGCAGGGGGCAGGGATTCAAGTTTCTGGATCTTTGGGACCTCTTTTGGGACAGGTGTGACCTGTACAAATAGGATGTGTTACACTTGAATCTTAGGGGGACCAATACCCTGGTGGGAAGATTTAATAGAGCTGTTAGGGAGGGTTTAAACTAGTTTGGCAGGGGGATGGGAACCAGAATGATGGAGCGGAGGAGAAGGAAAACAGAAAGAGATCTAAGGTAGTGAGCAGTAAGGATGTCAGGAAGGACAGGCAGGTGATGGAGCTAATTTGCAGCCACTGGGATGAGTTGCAGTGCAATCAATGCAAAAATTACCAAATACTGGACTTAAGGTGTTATACTTAAATGCATGCAGCATAAGGAATAAGGTGGATGATCTTGTTGTACAGTTACAGATTGGTAGGTACGACATTGTGGCCATAGACGTAGCTAAAGGATGCATGTCTCTGGGAGCTGAACGTCCAAGGATACACGGTGTATTGGAAGGATAGGCAGGTAGGTAGAAGGGGTGGCGTAGCTTTAATGGGAAGAAATTATATTAAATCATTAGAAAGAGGTGACATAGGATTGGAAAATACAGAATCTTTATGGGTTGAGCTAAGAAATCGCAGTGGTAAAAGGACCCCGATGGCAGTTATCTACAGGCCTCCAAACAGCTGCAAATTACAAATTACAACAGGAAATAGAAAAGGCTTGCCAGAAGGGCAGTGCTATGATAATTGTAGGGGATTTTAACATGCGAGTGGATTGGGAAAATCAGGTCGGCACTGGATCTCAAGAGAGAGAATTTGTAGAATGTCTACGAGATGACTTTTTAGAACAGCTTGTTGTTGAGCCCACTGGGGGATCGGCTGTACTGGATTGGGTGTTGCGTAATGAACCAGAGGTAATTAGAGAGAGGGAAGTGAAGGAACCCTTAGGAGGCAGTGATCACAATATGATTAAGTTCACTGTGAAATTTGAGAAAGAGAAGCCGAAATCTGATGTGTCAGTATTTCAGTGGAGTAAAGAAAATTACAGAGACATGAGAGAGAAACTGGCCGAGGTTGACTGGAAAGGGACACTAGCGGGAAGGACGGCAGAGCAGCAGTGGCTGGGGTTAATGCGAGAAGTGAGGAAGGTGCAAGACAGATATATTCCAAAGAAGAAGAAATTTTCGAATGGAATAAGGATTCAACCGTGGCTGACAAGAGAAGTCAGAGCAAAGCAGAGGGCATACATGGAAGCAAAAATTAGTGGGAAGACAGAGGATTGGGAAGTTTGTAAAATCTTACAAAAGGAAACTAAGAAGGTCACTAAGAAGGAAAAGATGAACTATGAAAGGAAGCTAGCAAATAATATCAGAGGATACTAAAAGCTTTTTCAAGTATATAAAGAGTAAAAGACAGGTGAGAGTAGATATAGGAACGATAGAAAATTATACTGGAGAAATTGTAATGGGAGATAAGGGGATGGCGGAGGAACTGAACGAGTATTTTGCATCAGTCTTCACTGCAGAAGACATCAGCAATATACCGGACTTTCAAGGGTGTCAGGGAAGAGAAATATGCGCAGTCACAATTATGACAGAGAATGTACTTAGGAAGCTGAAAAGTCTAAGGGTAGATAAATCTCCTGGACCAGATGGAATACACCCTCGTGTTCTGAAGGAAGTAGCATTGGAGATTGCGGAGGCATTAGCAATGATCTTTCAAAAGTCAATAGATTCTGGCCTGGTTCCAGAGGACTGGAAAATTGCAAATGTCACTCCACTATTTAAGAAGGGGGCAAGTAAGCCTGTTAGCTTGACATCGGTGTTGGGGTGGTTGTTGGAGTCGATTGTCAAGGATGAGGTTACAGAGTACCTGGAGGCATATGACAAGATAGGCAGAACTCAGCAGAACTCAGTCCTGACGAAGGGTCTCAGCCCGAAACGTCGACAGCGCTTCTCCCTATAGATGCTGCCTGGCCTGCTGTGTTCCACCAGCATTTTGTGTGTGTTGTTGTTTGAATTTCCAGCATCTCCAGATTTCCTCGTGTGAGAACTCAGCATGGTTTCCTTAAAGGAAAATCCTGCCTGACAAACCTAGTGCAATTTTTTGGGGAAATTACAAGTAGACTAGACAAGGGTGATGCAGTGGATGTTGTGTATTTGGATTTTCAGAAGGCCTTTGACAAGGTGCCGCACATGAGGCTGCTAAACAAGATAAGAGCCCATGGAATTACGGGAACGTTACGTACGTGGATTGAGCATTGGTTGATTGGCAGGAAACAGAGAGTGGGAATAAAGGGATCCCATTTTGGTTGGCTGCCCGTTACCAGTGGTGTTCCACAGGGGTCTGTACAGGGGCCGTTTCTTTTTACGTTGGATATCAACGATTTGGATTTGGATTATGGAATAGATGGCTTTGTGGCTAAGTTTGCTGATGATACAAAGACAGGTGGAGGGGCCGGTAGTGCTGAGGAAACAGAGAGTCTGCAGAGAGAATTGGATAGATTGGGGGAATGGGCAAAGAAGTGGCAAATGAATTATAATGTCAGAAAGTGTACGGTCATGCATTTTGGTAGAAGAAATAGATGGGCAGACTATTATTTAAATGGGGAGAGAATTCAAAGTTCTGAGATGCAATGGGACTTGGGAGTCCTCGTGCAGGATACCCTTAAGGTTACCCTCCAGATTGAGTCGGTGGTGAAGAAGGCGAATGCATTGTTGGCATCCATTTCTAGAGGAATAGAGTATAGGAGCAGGGATGTGATGTTGAGGCTCTATAAGGCACTGGTAAGACCTCACTTGGAATACTGTGTGCAGTTTTGAGCTCCTTATTTAAGAAAGGATTTGCTGACATTGGAGAGGGTTCAGAGAAGATTCACTAGAATGATTCCGGGAATGAGAGGGTTAACGTATGAGGAAAGTTTGACCGCTCTTGGACTGTACTCCTTGGAGTTTAGAAGAATGAGGAGGGACCTCATACACTCCAAGGGAGTGGTTGTAAAGTTTGATGGCCACAGGTAGGAATGACTTCCTATGACGCTCAGTGTTACATCTCAGTGGAATGAGTCTCTGGCTGAATGTACTCCTTTGCCTAGCCAGTACATTATGGAGTGGATGGGAGACATTGTCCAAGATGGCATGCAACTTGGACAGCATCCTCTTTTCAGACACCACTGTCAGAGAGTCCAGTTCCACCCCCCACAACATCACTGGCCTTACGAATGAGCTTGCTGGCTGATTGTACATGATAAAGAGTAGTTTTCCTACTGCCCTGAAGGCCTTTGTGTGTAAGATTTTGAGGGCACCTGCAGAATCAGAGCTGTGATCTACAGGGGGGAGGGAGCAAGCCCCTCAAGGCAAACTATGCCCTCCATTTCAATAGGCAGGATCTGCAGGTAGGCCAGATGTCACAACAGCACAGTTAAAGACCATGAGGTGACCCTCACTTGGTGTAGATAAGTGATTGGAGCATATATCTAAACATGGGAGTTGTTGGGAGCACTGCTCAGGTCAGACAGCATCTGGGAGAAGAGAAACAGTTGACGTCTTGGGTCCAGACCGTTCATCTTAATCACCATCTGTGTTGCAGTTGCTCCAGTGTTGAAACATTCCATACAAGTGTCTCTGAAGATTTCAATAAACGTCGCTGATCTGAAATGTTAACTTTCTCTCTCACCAGTTGGTGTCTGACCGGCTGAATGGTCCCAGCAGCTTGGGAGGAGGTTTCCGGTCATCCCATGTGGATGGAGAAATGAGTCGTCTGACAGGACACAGAGACAGTGGGGTCTGAGGAAGGAGGTGTAGCCATGGATTGGTATCACCCTACAGCAAGGCTTATAGAACCTCAGCATTATATCCTTGCTCTTGTATTCTAGACCTCTTGAAACGAAGACTAACATTGTATTCCTAATCACTGACTCAACGTGCAAGTTAACCTTAAGGGTGTTCTGAACAAGGACTCCCAAGCCAAGTCCCTTTGTATCTCTGAGTTTGGGTTTTCTCCCCGTTTAGAAAATAATCTGCGCATTTATTTCTTTTACCAAAGAGCATGATCATGTATTTTCCAACATGGTATTTCATTCTCCTAATCTGTTTTATTCTTTCTGCAGCCTTCCTGTTTCCTCAACACTAACTGCCCCTCCACCAATCTTCGTAGCATCTGCTAACATGGCATTTATTCCATCATCCAAATAATTGATTTACACCTTAAAATGAAGCGGTCCCAACATCGACTGGTGCGGAGCACCACTAGTCACTGGCAGCCAGCCAGAACAGCCTTTTAATCCCGCTCGCTGTCTCCTACCAGTAAGCCAATGCTCTAACCATGCTAGTAAATTCCCTGTAACACCATGGGCTCTTAACTTCATAAGCTGTCTCATGTGTGGTGCCTTGTCAAAGGCCTTCTGAAAATCCAAATATAAAAAATCCACTGCATCCTTTTTATCTATCCTACTTGTAATCTCCTCAATGATTTCCAACAGGAGTGTCAGGCAAGACTTTCACTTTAGGAAACCATGTTGACATTGTCCCATCTTGTCCTGTATGCCTAAGTACTCCATAACCTCATCATCAATTTTCCAGTTTTCTGGAACCATGACAGAGTCCAGTGATTCTTGAAAGATCATTACTAATGCATTTACAATCTCTTCTGCCACGTTTTCAGAACCATAGGGTGCAGTTCATCTGGTCCAAGTGACTTATGTATGTTGAGGTCTCTCAGCTACTTGAGGAACTTCTCCCTTGTAATAGTAACCACACTCAATCCTCTTCCCTCACTGGTACACTGCTTGTGTCTACTACAGTGAAGTTTGTTGCAGATTATTCACTTAGCTCATATGCCATCTCTTTGTCCCCCATTATTATTGATCTTACATTTTCTAGCGGTCCTATATCCACTCTCACCTCTCTTTTATTTTTTACGTACTTGAAAAAGCATTTTCTATCCACCTTCATATTGTTTGCTAGCTTGCTTTCATATTTCATCATACCCTCCTAATGATTCTTTCAGCTGCTTTCTGTAGGTATTTAAAAGCTTCCTCTATCTTCCTGCTAATTTTTGTTTTGTTGCCTGCCTTCTCATTTGCATTTACATTAACTTTGAATTCCCTTGTCAGCCATGGCTGTATTAATTTGCCTTTTGAGTATTTCTTTGTTTTTGGAAGACATCTATTCTGCACTTTCCTCATTTTTCCCAGAACATTGAGCCATTGCTGCTCGTTTGTCATCCCTGCCAGCATCACCTTACAATTTATTATCACCAATTATCGAAAGTTAGATTGCATGGCATCCAGAGAAAACCAACCAACTGGATAATGGATTGGCCTTGTGGCAGGCAGCAGAAGGCTATGCAGGAATGTTGTTTATCAGATTGGAGTCCTATGACTGGTGGTGTTCCCCAGTGGTTGGATCTGATTTTGATGAGATTGGTTAGAACCTTTGGAAGTGACAGGAACATCGATGGTTTCATTCAGAATGAAGTTGGTTATTAGAATTTTCAGAGGGATCCTTATCAGCTGGATAAGTAAGGTGAGAAATGGCAAATGAAGGTAATATACATAAACACATGGCTTTTCACTTTCAGCAGACAGATTGGGGTAGGATAATCAGTTAATGTTAAGACTCTGGGGAGTGTTGCATAACAGAGGAATCTCGGAGTACAAGTACAAAGTTCACTGAATGTAGCATCGCAGGTAGATAGAGTGGTGAATGAGGCTTTTGGCATGCTAGCCTTCTTTAGTCAGGGCATAAAATAGCAGCCTAAGTGCTACACCTGCCCATATACCTCCTCCCTCACCTCCATTCGGGCCCCAAACAGTTCTTCCAGGTAAGGCAGCTTTTCACCTGTGAATCTTCTGGGGTCATCTATCATGTCCGGTGCTCCTGATGCAGGTTCCTCTGCATTGGTGAGACCTGTCATAAATTGAGGGACTGCTTCATCAAACACCTCTGCACCATCAGCCACAAGCGGGATGCTCCCAGTGGCCAAATATTTTAATTCCCATTCCAACATGTCAATCTATGACCTCCTCGAGTGCCAAAATAAGGCACCCTGAAGGTGGAAGAGCAACACCTCATAGTTCATCTGGGTACCCTACAACCTGATGGTATGAGTATTGCTTTCTCCTCTGGTGAACACATTCTCTTCCCCCCCCCCCACACATTTTCTATTCCCCACTCTGACCTTTCACTACTTCTCACCTGCTTGTTACTTCTCACTGGGTTCCCTTCTTCCCTTTCTCCTGTTGGCTACTATCGTCTCTTGAGGGATTCTTTCTCTCCAGCCCTTGACCTTTCCAAACCCACCTACCACCTTCCATCTGGCCTCTTTTCCCACCTGCCATCTTTATATTCAGAATCTCCCCACTTCTTGCTGAGTCCTGAAGAATGTTCTCAGCCTGAAATCTCATCTGTGTATTCTTTTCCATATACGTTGCCTGACCTGCTGCATTTCTCCAGCATTTTGTATTTGTTGCTTTGGATTTCCAGCATCTGCAAGCTTTCTCCTGTTACTGAATAAAATAGTTGGGATGTTATGTTGCAATTCTACAAGACACTGTCGATGCTACATTTGGAATTCTGAGTTCAGTGTTGGTCACCCTGTTAATAGCAATGATGTCATTAATCAGGAAGGAGATTTAAGAGATGCTGCTGGGCTTGAGGGACTGAGTGCTGTAGAGAGGTTGAGCAGGTTAGGACGTTTATTCATTGGAGCATGGGAGATATTGGAGAGGTGTACAAAATGTTAACCGGGGCATGGACAAGGATGATGCATACAGTCTTTATCACCGGGGTTGGGGAATCAAAAATTAGAGAACAGCACTTGCACCATGCTGGAGGATCTCAGCAGGTCTGACAGCATCCATGGAGGGCGATGTTCCATGTCAAGACCCTTCATTAGGACTGGAAAGGAATGGGATAGAAAGCAGAATCAAAAGGTGGCGAGAGGCCGAAGGAGGGAATGCGAAATAGCAAGTGATAGGTGAGACCAGATCAAGTCAAGTTAAGTCAAGTCAACTTTTATTGTCATTTCGACCATAACTGCTGGTACAGTGCATAGTAAAAATGAATGGCTACAAGATGGCTTTTTGGAGCATCTTGTGCTTGAGCCTACTCGGGTAAAGGTAATCTTTGGTTGGGTGTTGTATATTACCCCAGATCTTACTGAGGAACTTAAAATAATGAAACCCTTTGGAGGCTGTGATTTCAATATGATTAAATGCATACAGCAATTTAAGAGGGAGAAACATATGTCAGATTATTAGTATCACAATGGAATGAGGGCATTACAGTGGCCGGAGAGAAGAGCAGTTCACAAGGCGCAGGATGGAGATGTCCCACAGAATCAGTTCACAACAGTCAGGGGTCGGCAACCGTGGCTGGCAAGATAAGTTCAGGACTGCATACAAGCCAAGGAGAGGGAACATAGTGTAAGGAAAGTGAGTGGGAGGTTGCATGATTGGGAAGTTTCTAAAATGTAACCAAAAATCTATAAGAAGGAAAAAAAAATGAGGAAAAACTAGCCAATAATATAAAACAGCATCTATTTTTCTTGGCAACACGACTGAATCTGCAGATGCTGGAAATAAATGAAAACACAAAATGCTGGCATAATTCAGCAGGCCATACAGCATCTATGGGAGGAGGTAGTGACGACGTTTCGGGGCGAAACCCTTCATCAGGAGTGTGTTTTCATCTATTTTTGTTCTTTTTATTTTCAGTTATATAAAGAGTAAAATGGAGGTGAGAGTTGACATTGGACGACTGGAAAATGATGAGGGTGAGGAAGTAATGAGGGAGAAGGCAGTGTCATATGAACTTAATAAGTACTTTGCATCATTTTCACTATGGGAGACATTAGCACTGTGCCAGAGACACGTGCCAGTACGCAGGAGTAAGTGCTATTGCAATTCCAAAGGAAAATATGCTAGGCAACCTCAAAGGCCTTAAGGTGGATAAGTCACGGGGACAAGATGGACTACACCCCAGATATCGGAGAGAGATTGTTGAACAAATAACGGATACATTGGTCATGCTCTTTCAAGAATAAATTAATTCCAACATGGCCCCGATGGACTGTAAGGTTGCAAATGATGCTCCATTTTTTAAGCGAGGACGGCAAAAGGAAGAATGTTATAGGCCAGCTATTCTAACCTCGGTGGTTGGGAATGCGTTGGAGTTTGTTCTAAACTTAAACAGGCTGCGAGAAGCTTCAAGAATGCTCTGCAAGACAGCACTTTCTCACCAGTTAGCATATCAAAGAAGCAGTTTTACTTTTAACAAACAAAGAAACCATTTTGATTAACATACGCAGTACACTCTGATGCTCAGTATTCTGTGCTTTATGGTCAAAGAATTGAACAGAAGTATCAGATCAAAAGCTGCGAATTGAGTTAATATATTTCCAAACCACAAATACACTACCCAAGAAGGTGAGGTGTAAAAGTTGGACTTTGCATAACAAACATATTCTTAATTATTTCTCGAAGTTTAAATGTGAAATAGTTTGGAATATTTTATAATATGTTTAACAAAAACACCGTTGCTGTAACTGCCACAGAACTTTTTGTGATGCGATATTTTGCCCGCTGTGACAGGCAACAATTGAAATATACCAATCAACTGTAATGTGAAAGGTTGCCAGTCAGAACAATCAAGCGAAATACATATTAGTGGGAAAAGAGGACCGCAAGCAGATGTGTGATTCAGGAACGGATGCAAAAAAAAATGCTCCTTAATCTCAAATAGAGTTATATTGAATACCAACACCATAGATTCTGGTGCTAACATTGCTGTAACTTTTAGGTTTTTACATCTAGAGAGGCCACAATTCCTCGAGGACAAATGGATAATTGCCACCAATTTGGTTGAGAACAGGAAGAAATTAACAATTAGGAATGAAAAAGTAACTGGAGGAATATACTAGCCTTTTTGTTGCAGCTTGTTTCAGATGCAGAGATTCCCCCTAAACTTGGAGAAAGAAACATTAACATTATGAGTAAAACAATTTGCTAATCATTCCTGGGTTATTCCGATAATTCTTCCTTCATGAATTCGAATCACATGTCTCTGCAGCCTAGGATTTCGAAATTCCAGTGCAATCGGTATTTCTGAATTTTTCATTCCCATAGATGTTTTGGTTTAATTTTGTCTCAGTAGCGTCAATGTTCGCATTATGAGGAAACGAGGCTGCCCATTATCTTCTACACATTGACTCAATGTCCACACTGACAACTCCAATACTGTGGGTCGGAAAACTTACTTTCTATGTTGGTACAAATACTGTATAAAGGATTAGATTCGTTCTCAGGCTTTATAATTTGAGGCCGAATCACTTGGACATCTGCCTGTGAGGTTGAAAATCGATAATAGACTACGATAAAGTACTGACATCTCAAAGTATATTGATTTTCTTAAACGACATTAAGCGATTGACGAATGATGCAAAATCAACTTGTGGATGTACTTAACTTCCATTTCTGAATCTGCATTCTTCCTTAAATGTTCAAATGTTGATGTCTTCCCTCGCGGTAAAAATTAATAGCCAATGTTGGTTGCACTCATACTTCCTCTTCAGCCGAGCATTGGTGAACTGAAGGAAAGTCTACTATTCAATTCCAGCTCCCAATGCAATTCCACTTTCAACGTCGGGAATGTTGATGTACTGGAGTACCAACAACAATGGTAAATAGACTGTTGCTTCCGGCTCAACCATCGGCGGGCAGCGGGATTTGGCTAATAGAAAACGAGCGGATGGTGCGAAGCGACACGAAGCCCGTAACAAGTGTACATTTCCAGTCCTCTATAGTGTTCGCATTTCATCACTGAATCCCCTCCCTTCACAATATTGTAGGAGTCTAGCTTCATGGGACACTTTATAACGCTAAGTGATCGAAAAATATGAAGGGGGTGCCGATTGGTGGATGGCCTTTGACAGACGATTGCGCATTTGTATCTGATGGCCTTTGACAGTCAGTTGGTTTTTCCATTCTCTAATATAATCTACAATGAGTGTAAACAACCGTGCATCTTAAAAACTATCAAGTAACATTTTGAGATGTCTTGATCTACGTTAATGTTGATGAGCTGGGAAAACAAAAACGTGCTTTCTGCTCAGGAAGTACAGGTGCTGAATATTGCTAAATCTGCGCGATTCAAAACATAGATAAATAACTGTTTATATATTGATTTAATAATTTGTTTATTTGTAAACAATTGTTTGTATATGATAAGGCTCAAATCTCTCAATTCCATGATGGTTCATATAGCATTTCTTATGATATACTGTATAATGAAATAGGTGGACATCAACAGCTGAAACACAGAGAAACGATCGCTTCTGCCTAATGCCCCTTCGCCACTATTCATTCGGTTATCCCATCAATCCGGTGAAAATGCAGATCCCTACAACCAGAAAGAAATATCTGTTATCTTTCTTCCAATTATTTGTCAAATTCAGAAATCAATTTCGAAATCAAAGCTTCCAAAACACAAATTCCAAGAAATCACTAAATCTTGATCTTTATCCTATTATGGCATATTAATTTGTGTCTTCAATATTACAAAATTATTTGACCGTTATTTGTTTATACATTACGTATCGCCCAATAAAAGCAATAAAAAAGGATTAAAATCAAGGACTGTCAGGAACACTAAATCTCTCTGAGTCAGTGTCTATCAAATGTGTTCATTTGGAGTAAAGTACTAAAACAAGTCACTCGTTATATCCTATTGGTTCTGCATACTTTCCAGCAATTCAGCAGTCAAATGAAGACTGAAATACCCTTCTGTTGTGGATGGATTCGCTGCATAAGCAGCATATTTTGATCAGAGATTCAAGGTGAAAGGAGGGTATCCATCTTCTGCAGTCATTAAGATTTGCAATGCATTTCAAGTTGGAATTGTTCCTGATCGTTGATGCTGAGCAAAGATTGCACGTCGCTAAACATGTTTATTTAGCGTAACGAATCTGGTGCGTAGAATAGGGGTCAAAAAGACACCGTACACCTCCAAGAGAAAAATGCGTTATTGAAGGAGGTCTATTTTCCTGTCGGCTGGAATAACACGAGTCTATAATTTCACCCGTAAAACATTTTTAAATATCGTTCATTTGGTTGCTCAAGCAAGTGCACACATTCAAAGCAAAATATTGCCTGTCAGCTATGTTCCTGATGACAGAGAGTCAGATTTTATAATTTCAGGAAAGTGACTGCAGGAAATCTGCTTTTTAAAATCTGTTTTATTAATGTCAGGTGTGTGTGTGTGTGTGTGTGTGTGTGTGTGTGTGTGTGTGTGTGTGTGTGTGTGTGTGTGTGTGTGTGTGTGTGTGTGTGTGTGTGTGTGTGTGTGTGTGTGTGTGTGTGTGTGTGTGTGTGTGTCTGTGTAAGAGAGAGAGAGAGAGAGAGAGAGAGAGAGAATATGCGTATTCATTCTGTAAGAGTAGGACAGTAAATACTTTCCGTCTGCATGATTACAGGTTGTCTCGGAGGGAGACTGTCTCTAGAAGCATTATCTGACACCTCGATTTCTGTTGTCAGTTTGTCAAACTTAGCTGTTACTTATACCTCAAAGGAATCATCCGTGTAAAATCAGCAAGCAAGATGTCAGGAATGATTGCGTCATGCAACTTGATTGGATTAATTTGGCTGTATTTATTATGTGCCTTTGATCACGGTTAAAGTAGAAAGCTGTATACAGATGTTAAAACATATGCATTTGTCAAGGAACAATAGCAACCGAAAGGACCTGTAAGGTTTGTTATATTGCACTTGACAGTATCGATTTAACAACTGAGCGTTCCTTCGGTTATTTTTAACAAAATGTTTTTTTTTGTTTGCAGAATCTTTCCATTCCGCCACCGTCGTTGACATATTCTTATCCGCAGCTCACATTAGACAAATAAAATTAAAAAAATATCCCAAGTACTTGATGCGGATGACAAACCTCCAGAAATATAACACAAGAATACCAGCAAATTAGTTTTCAGAGACCGTAAACATTTCAAATCTAATTCATTTGCGAATCGTCAACTGCATGTCACCATCATAAGACATCTCTATGGTTTGCAAACATAGTTCAGGGGCAGATGCTTGTTGAAGATAAACATAGAAACTAAAGTGATATAAAGTAAGAAGTGTCGATCATCAAATTAAATACAGCGTACTCTGTGCTCTAGATATATCCTACTAGACATTTATTTTAAATTATCTGAGTCTATTGAAGGATTTTGACAAATAACTGCGCTCTGTGCTCACTCACCATCTCGTGATTCTGGTTGCACAGTGTTTTAAATTTCCGTACTTATCACACACAGACCTTCCTGTCCTCTACCTTCTGCATTGCTACAAAGAAGCCAAACGTGGAGTACAAAAACAATATTGTGCTACCTGCTCTGGTGCCATAAAACATTACAAAAACATTGGAGTTTCCAATTTCCTCTTTCTGTGCTCCTAAAATATCTAACGATTTGTCTGCTCCCTTTGTACACCCCCACCTTTTGTCCTTTTAAACAATCACTTCTGCCTGCCATCCCATCCCGCTCTATTACATCTATCACAGAATAGTTGTTGTACCTCTCCTTCTCAAGCAGGCCAATTCCAGATTATCCTTTCTCAATTCAGATTCTACAACTCTCCATCCCTCTTGTTTTACATATCCACTACATAAGTGCTGAAAGGTGTTCCCCTTCCCTATTACTTGCTATGTTAGGACACGACTCGAAACGTCGACTTAATCATATTGTTGTCAAGTTTCCTGATGACCCATTTGTTATTCCAGAATTTTCTCTTTAAGCCTGGACAAACGACCTAGCAGAAAAGCCATTTATTCACACTATGCTTGGATCAATCAAACTTAACGGAAGATAAAACCACTATTCGCCTAATTATGAAAAAAAAAACATGTTGTTAAACTCCGGCTTTTCAGAAGCCAAATCACTCTTCCACCGTCTTGCATTCAGGTCTTTCGATGAAAGAACAACCGCAAACTGAAGACATCAAAGGCAGCCTTTTTCATTCATTTGAAAATAAGTTCAATTTATATAATCCGTTTAGGATGAAAGGTCGGGGACCAACATCAACATTTTTGGTCACATAGTACATGTGTTGATGTGTTGGTCAGGAGGCGACATGAAACATAACAAAAATATTCAAAAACTAGAAAGAATGAGGAATTAGATGAAAATTTATTTTGAGGTTAATATACAGACATGGAGTAAAACAGGCATAAAACCAAAAATTCCACTCTGTATTTACAATATAAACAACTTAATACAAATAGTTTAAAGGAATTAGAGTGCAGTACATTGACTGTTCTAAGAGGCAGAGGCATGTCGAAAGGACTGACTAGAATTATTGATCAGATTTAACCGCCTAGAGGAATGGTTTGAGATGTGGATAGGTTGTTTTTTTTTTTTTGTGCATGGTTTAATAGCTCTGTAGCGCTTTCTAGAACAGAGCTTTTGTAAAAGTCATCTCAGAATATGTTGGATGCTAGGAGAGAGTTTGAACAATCCGGATTCTTGCAATTATGAAGGAGTTAAGGCTCACAATTCAAGCAATCCTAGCACAAATTTGTTATTTAATGATGTTATGGCCTTTCAGTTCCAATCGTTTGTTCTCAGTTAGAAAGAGGATAGTGGGAAAAAGTTGCACAATATTGAGCCGTATTAGATATTCAATATTACTTGGAGTTTGAGAGCATAAATAGCAGAACATAGTAAGTGGTTTTGGAATTCATAGTATAGTTTATTAAATAAGTATATTGACAAGACTGTTTCACAACAATTTAGAAACCAGCTAACTGGGAGTTGTCGGACTAGGTCAGAAATGTGGAAAAGACAGGCAGAACTTAGACCATAAGACAAAGGAGCAGAAGTCGGCCATTTGGCCCAATTGAGTCTGCTCCGCCATTTTATCATGAGCTGATTCATTCTCCCATTTAGTCCCACTCCCCCGCCTTCTCACCATAACTGTTGATGCCCTGGCTACTCAGGTACCTATCAATCTCTGCCTTAAATAAACCCGATGACTTGGCCTCCACTGCCGCCCGCGACAACAAATTCCACAGATTCTCCACCCTCTGGCTAACAGAATTTCTTCACATCTCTGTTCTGAATGGGCGCCCTTCAATCCTTAAGTCATGCCCTCTCGTACTAGACTCCTAGGAAACAACTTTGCCACATCCACTCTGTCCATGCCTTTCAACATTCGCAATGTTTCTATGAGGTTCCACCCCCATTCTTCTAAACTCCAAGGAGTACAGTCCAAGAGCGGTCAAACATTCCTCATATGTTAACCCTCTCATTCCCGGAATCATTCTAGTGAATCTTCTCTGAACCCTCTCCAATGTCAGCACATCCGTTCTTAGATAAGGAGCCCAAAACTGCATACAATACTCCAAGTGAGGTCTTACCAGTGTCTTATTGAGCCTCAACATCACATCCCTGCTCCTATACTCTATTTCTCTCGAAATGAATGCCAACATTGCCTTCGCCTTCTTCACCACCGACTCATCTTGGAGGTTAACCTTAAGAGTATCCTACATGATCACTCCCAAGTCCCGTTGCATTTTAGAACTTTGAAATCTCTCCCAATTTAAATAATAATCTGCCCGTTTATTTCTTCTACCAAAGTGCATGACCATACGCTTTCCAACATTGTGTTTCATGTCATTTCTTTGCCCATTCTCCCAATTTATTCAAGCCTCTCTCCAGATTCTCTGCTTCCTCAGCACTACGGGCCCCTCCACCTATCTTTGTATCATCAGCAAATTTAGCCACAAAGCCATCTATTCCATAATCCAAAACGTTGATATACAGCGTAAAAAGAAGCGGCCCCAACACGGACCCTTGCAGAACACCACTGGTAACCAGCAGCCAACCAGAATGGGATCCCTTTATACCCACTCTCTGTTTCCTGCCAATCAACCAACGCTCTATCCACGTATCGAACTTTCCTGTAATTCCATGGTCTCTTACATTGTTTAGCAGCCTCAAGTGCGGCATCTTGTCAAAGACCTTCTGAAACTCCAAATTTACAACATCCACTGCATCTCCCTTGTCTAGGCTACTTGTAATTTCCTCAAAAATTGCATTAGGTTTGTCAAGCAGGATTTTCCTTTAAGGGAACCATGCTGAGTTCTGCCTATCTTGTCATATGCCTCCAGGTACTCTGTAACGTCATCCTTGACAATCGACTCCAAAAACTTCCCAACCAACAATGTCAAGCTAACAGGTCTATAATTTCCTTTTTGCTTCCTTGCCCACTTCTTAAGTAGCGGAGTGACATTTGCAATCTTTCAGTCCTCCGGAACCATACCGGAATCTATTGTCTTTTGAAAGATCATTGCTAATGCCACCGCAATCTCCACAGCTACATCCTTCAGAACACCAGGGTGCATTCCATCTGGTCCGGGAGATTTATCTATCCTTAGACTATTCAGCTTTTGCCAATATTGAAATTCAAGGCTTCCCCTCAAGTCTGCAGAAGGTATTGGGGGACGAAGAGGTAAGTAGCTCAAGTGCAATCTTCCATGTAGCAGAGGGAGAATTGTGGCGTATGAACGGAGGAAGTTTGGAATTTGAACTGTTCAACATTACCAATGAAAGGGTAAGCATGGCTGTGATCCACGCATTAGTCCATCGCTACCCCACGGGTCTTTTAAATAGAGACGAAGAAGAACTCGTTGAGGGTGAGGACCATTTCTGCCAGACAGAGGAACTTGGTGGTGGACGAGAGATGGTTCGTTCTTTAATTGACAAAGAAGTGGAGACCCTTAAGGTATTCTTGTTTTGCGTGCGTGGGCGGTGTAGGAGTGTATATTGGACATCCATGGCAAAAATGAGACAGGGAATTGAAAGTTAGTGAGAAGGGTAGACGATGTAAATGGGAAGAATTTGATACAAGGGGGATAGAATGGAGTCGATGTATGAGGTCATAATTTTAGTGGGGTAGAATCAAGCAAAGACAATGGGCCTTCTCGAAGAGTCAGATTTCTGGATCTTATCGTGGGGGCAGGGGGAGGGCAGAAGCGACCAGTGCGGTGTAAAGGTGTTTGAGCTTAGTGGCAGTGGATGGGAGTTCTCCAGATTTAGAGATGGCAGTGATGGTGTCAGAGAGAGCTTTCTGATGGGCTGGAGTGCTGTCCATTTCAAGGTTTATGGAAGAGGATGTGTCTGACAGTTGCTGCTTGACGTTAGCAAGGTAAAGGTCAGCTGGCCAAACTGTAACAGCACCGATTTGTCTGCGGGTGAGGAACGATTTTTTACAGGTGATGCATGATATGAGCATCGTTAATATAGCATTGTTAAACTAAGAATCTTTCTCACATATATTTTGCAAAATGGTAAACTACCAGATGTTCACATTTTGAAGATTTATGTTTATACATTTCTGTTGAACAAATGCTCAGCTTCCTCTATGGACGACATTTTTAGTGTTCCAAGGACATATAAACAGCGTTATTATGTTAGTAACAAAGACGAAATGACGTTTAATCACATTCTTCATTTCGGCTCTGAAGTGGCTTTGGGAGGCGGCATATATGAACGCGTTTGTACAGGTGCTTAATGATCTTAACTTATACCCAACATCTTCCACAACAGGGAAAATGTCATTGTCCTTCGATTTCATCAATTGATTATCTGTAAAGAATAGAGAGATGAAACTGGCAAAATTTACCGCCCATAACACAATGAAACTTGCAGATATGGCCAGCAGTAAAACAATTGATTTCTTTCTGTGCTCGATCTCTTGATCTTTCTGCCTCTTTTCAAAGTTATTGTGCCAAAGTCTTCGTCTGACTCTGTTAGAAAGTATAATATGCTTTTTCGTTACTGCATTGAACAAAAGGATCAACACAAACGGTAGAAATGGAGTCAAGATTGTTTGCGACCATAAGAATGCAGTCCAAATTGGTAAGGTGTAGAAGCTAGGTTTTACACTGCAGAACCACGGCACGCTGGCAATTTTGTGTTTAGGTTCATACACAAAGTACACTGGAACATTTTCCAAAATGCATACCAAACAAACTACTGTTATTACCCTTCTTGCATTCTTCTCAGTGCAATATTTTCTTCGTAATGACTGGCAACAAATCCCGACAAATCGATCAAATGTAAATGCCACTGTTAGCCAGACAGAGCAATCAATGGAAATATAAATGAGGGCCAGATTCAAACTGCAAACAGGAGTGGAATTGAGAAATGAACGTGAAAGATACACGCGCATAATCCGGTAAATCAGTCCACTAACAACCAAATGCATTAGGTTAGCTGCCGCTGTCCATACCAGATAATGGGTGATACATCCAGCGAGGCCACATTTTCCAGAGGATAGGACTAAAATTGTCAGTACATTAGCTGCAATCACAGAGAAAATGCACAAAAAAAAGTTATTTCGATGTGAGTAACAATTGAATGACCTTTCTATCGCACTGGTTTCACTTCATTTCTTATTGAACATCTTTCAGATTTGATTCCAACGGAGCCTTAGGTAAACATTTCAAATTATAACTACTTACTGTGTTTAGAGCCACGCCACTAAATCCCTTGAAACCCTATTGCCAGTTATTTCAGTTATTTCGTACACATACATTCCGTTTCCAGAAACACCAACAACACAGCGAAGAATTTTACCATCAGCTGTACCTAAGACACTTAGCAACAGAGTGGTCGGCAAACTTTCAGATAGATTGAGGTTAAAGTATCTCTGATAACTTATAATTTGTCGAAATATATTTGAAACCTTGAAAATGTAGAAATATTTCAAAATATTACATAAGTTACTTTAAATATTAAGATAAATTTGATTAATACACATTTGGAATGCCATCATTTGTTTGAACTTGGGCGAATTCCCTGATTGAAACTGACGACGGGAATACATCTGATAGTTCGGGTATAGAACATATCACGCTCAGCACAGTATAGTACATACTGAATCTGAATTACTGCAGAGTTTTCGTCTGGAACGCTGCAATGGTTCCCTATGGTGGGATCTGTAGCATCGCGATAATGTCTCAAAATTACACGATATGTATACTAATACTGGATCGAATCCCAATTTTAAAAAAAATCATTCATCTTGTTCCCCTTTACAGCTGTGTCCTGTAAATAATCTTGTATTTTGAGTCCTGACATAGTCTAAATAGATGCTTAGACTCGTGGATTAGTAGGAGCAGCATCTTCCTAACCACTCCAAACACGCCAAATTTCCCAACACTCTGTGTGTTTGACACTACTTTTAAACCATCGATATTTATAGTATGCACCTTTGGCTACTCGGTAGAATATGTGCAGCCAGGTCGCGTCAAGTGAGTTCCTGAAAAATCTAGAGATGTAAGCGTTTGCAGATTGAACAGTTGAGACTAGATTTTTCAAACGTGATAAAAATAGACATGTGCTTTTATACTTCACATCTACCTTTTTGTATGCAGGTGTACATTTTTATTATTTTCTTCAAATATACTGGTTTTTAAAGAAATCTGCTGAAAAATACTTTAATCCAGTTACTAAAGAAAATATAATATAATAAATAAACCCCTCTGGCTCCGAAAGTCATTGCAATGCAGAATAACTCTCTCATTCGTACAAGGATTTTGATCCAATATAACGTCAATTCAATTAAACTCGCTCTGAAGATTTAATAAGCGATGAACATCAAAAACAAAGAAGAGAACTATCAATAATAAAGAGTTCTTCCTTTATTCCCGTAGACCAGATTTCCTTCTGTTATTTGTACATAAATATAGGGGGAAATGCAAATTTTCCGTTTTGGGTCCCACCTTTAGAACTGCAATTATGGAATGATTCTAGAATCAAATGCAAACGGGACCCAGACACAAAACCTGAATTGAATCCCTTTATAATGACAACTGGTCAGGGTGCGTTTTATGATTCTGGCCACTCCAGAAAAATCTTCAGAGATTTTAGATGGCAGCTATCTTGGGTAACACGTAAACCATTGCAGTAAATAACTGTGTAAATTCCAAAAGTCACTTACCGGGAACGCCCACTATGACAAGAAAATGGTAGAATATTCTTTCAGTCAGAAATTTCCCAGCCAATCCCATAATTGCAGATAAGCTATATGATCGCTGCGTGGAAGAATAGTACAGAAATACGTGCTGCTTACAAATTGTGTCTTATTTATACGTCAGAGTATCCTCACGAGTGGAATTAACGCGACCAATTTTTAAAAATTATCCAGTCCCTCTGTGTCTGTGTGGGTGTGTATGTATATATGAACAATGAAAGGAAAGTTAATGATGAGAATAGATATCTGTCATCACATACCACCCTAAGATTCAATGATCTGCCGGCATATGCACCAACTGTATAGAATCGTTACTATAACAGGATAAATAAAAGATCAACCATCGATCAACAAACTGTGCAAATGCAGTTTTAAAGTAACAATAAGTAACAACAAGACGAATTAATAAGATAAAGAGTTCTTAAGATGAGATAATTAGTTCTGGGAGCATCTCAATGGATGAGCAAATGAGTTGTTCAGGAACCTGATGGCTGAACGTTAGTAACCGTTCCTGACCTGCTGGTGTGAGTCCTAAGGCTCTTCTTCCTAATGACAACAACGAGAAAAGGGCATGGCCTGGGTGGTGAGGATTTCTGATGATAGATGCTGCTTGCTTACGGCAGCATTTCATATAGGTGTGCTCAATTATTTTGGACGTGCATGTTTAAAGCAATATATCAAACAGAAGAGATTTGCAGTATTATTATACGGCGCATGAAAGTGTTCAACTTACGTCAAAGAAAGGAAAATCTGAATCTTTGACTACGACACACAAAATCTTCATTTAATGGGTCATAGCATATGAAATTGAACATTTGTCGCGCAGGAATAGGAGGTTCTTCCCTCCGAGTATATGGAAAGTAATGCCAGTCTATGTATTAACCTACCTGGCTGTACATAACCCGCTTTACACCTTGGAGTACCTGTTCATTTGTCTGTCTGAATGCCTCTGAGCATTACTTCCGTATCTGTTTCGACAATGTTCCCCAGCAGTGTGTTCAAGACACTTGCAAATATCTGTCAAACAGAAAGTATATTTTGCATTTAAAATACCATTTAAAATTAAAATCCCCCTACTCCCTCCTTAAATTTATGCTTTCACATACTGAGCTTTTCCCCACCGAGGCTTATCAGGGCTGGTAGTGTGAAGACTATACGTATTTTTTCTCTTAAGCTGCTGGTTACATGCATGCGGTCTTCGACATCGATCCTCACATGTTCTATTAAAATTCATGTTGTCCATACGTTCGTGTCCACTAAGCTTGTACCGGTAATACATTCTAAACAACTATACTGTGCAGGTGAAGCGGTACGACCGACCTGGCATGTTTAGTCTTTTTGTCTCTCCACACATGTAGCCTAAGCTACTGAATATTTCCAGCTCAATATGCCTTTCGTGGCTTTTCTACAAAACCTCTTCTGTACCCTCTCTAAAGAATTCCACATTCCTGCAGTAATGCCGTAAACAGAACTGTACACTGTACTCCAGTTGTGTACCAAGCATTATGTTTATCTAGCTGCATTCATGCTTTACTTATCCACGCAGGTGTATTGGGCGACTGAATCGCAGAAAGACGAATAAATATGCAGATGCTGAAAATCCAGGCAACACAAACAAAACACGAGGAAATCTGCAGATGCTGGAAATTCAAGCAACACACCCAATATGCTGGTGGAACACAGCAGGCCAGGCAGCATCTATAAGGAGAAGCACTGTCGACGCTTCGGGCCGAGACCCTTCGTCAGGACAAAATGTTGGATAAACTTAGCAAACCAGGCAGAATCTACTGAAAATGTAATTAGTCGACGTTTCGGGCCGAGACCTTTTATCTGTACCCTGTTCACAGATTTGTTTTTCTTTTTTTTTTAACAAATCTGCATACACATAACACAAGTGTAAACAAGATGAAATCCTCATTGAAAATATCTATTTTGTAAATATCATCCCTTCAGAATCAAGATACGTATAAATGCTGCGGCTAGGGGAGCTGCTGTCTCTCTTTGTGTACAAGGCGCGTTTTAGCTGTATAAAATCGCAGATAACGTGTAAATTTCGCCATTTGTATGTACTGTGCGGTTCTGCAAGAGGATGGAAAAAGGGGAAGAATATGCTTATACCGCATACTGTGGATGACTACCTTGATATTCATCCTTGGAAATTGTAAGATGTCCTCCTTCAGTGGAATCATGGAGATGAAAATTGTGTGTGTGTGTGTGTGTGTGTGTGTGTGTGTGTGTGTGTGTGTGTGTGTGTGTGTGTGTGTGTGTGTGTGTGTGTGTGTGTGTGTGTGTGTGTGTGTGTGTGTGTGTGTGTGTGTGTGTGTAAATTTATTTACGTGCCTGTAAATAATGCAGGTATTACCCTAGTGTTCCCCGTCACAAAAGCACACAGGTGTGTCGAGAGCTTGTGCAGCCGCAGCCAAAAACAATCTATTGGATCCAATATGAGAAGGCAGCCCGGATGTTGGTGGTCAGCACTAACAGAGCCCGGTCGATTGCCCCGGTTATAATTTACACACACACACACACACACACACACACACACACACACACACACATACATATATATATATACACACACACATATATATATATATATATATATATATATATATATAAATGTAAATTCATTCCACTACTTATCTTCTCAGTTTTATCATTATGTACTACATAATATACTGCTGCCTCATCGCAACAAGTTCCACGCCATCTAATGGTAATATTAAACCTGATTCGGAATCTGATAAAATGGATAGACAATAGACAATAGGTGCAGAAGTAGACCATTCGGCCCTTCAAGCCTGCACCGCCATTCTGAGATCATGGCTGATCATCTACTATCAATACCCGGTTCCTGCCTTGTCCCCATATCCCTTGATTCTCCTATCCATAAGATACCTATCTGGCTCCTTATTGAAAGCATCCAGAGAATTGGCCTCCACTGCCTTCTGAGGTAGTCCATTCCACACCCCCGCAACTCTCTGGGAGAAGAAATTACCTACCCCTTATTCTTAAACCATGCCCTCTGGTACTGGACTCTCCCAGCATCTGGAACATATTTCCTGCCTCTATCTTGTCCAATCCCTTAATAATCTTATATGTTGCAATCAGATCTCCTCTCAATCTCTTTAATTCCAGTGTGTACAAGCCCAGACTCTCTAACCTCTGTGCGTAAGACAGTCCGGACATCCCAGGAATTAACCTTGTGAATCTAAGCTGCACTTCCTCTACAGCCAGAATGTCCTTCCTTAACCCTGGAGACCAAAACTGTACACAATACTCCAGGTGTGGTCTCACCAGGGCCCTGTACAAATGCTAAAGGATTTCCTTGCTCTTGTACTCAATTCCCTTTGTAATAAAGGCCAACATTCCATTAGCCTTCTTCACTGCCTGCTGCACTTGCTCATTCATCTTCAGTGACTGATGAACAAGGACTCCTAGATCTCTTTGTATTTCTCCCTTACCTAACTCTACACCGTTCAGATAATAATCTGCCTTCCTGTTCTTACTCCCAAAGTGGATAACCTCACACTTATTCACGTTAAAGGTCATCTGCCAAGTATCTGCCCACTCACTCAGCCTATCCAAGTCACTCTGAATTCTCCTAACATCCTCATCACATGTCACACTGCCATCCAGCTTAGTATCATCAGCAAACTTGCAGATGTTATTCTCAATGCCTTCATCTAAATCGTTGACGTAAATTGTAAACAGCTGTGGTCCCAATACCGAGCCCTGTGGCACCCCACTAGTCACCACCTGCCATTCCGTGAAACATCCATTCACCGCTACCCTTTGATTTCTATCTGCCAACCAGTTTTCTATCCATGTCAATATCTTCCCCCCAATGCCATGAGCTCTGATTTTACCCACCAATCTCCTATGTGGGACCTTATCAAATGCCTTCTGAAAATCGAGGTACAACTACATCCACTGGATCTCCCTTGTCTAACTTTCTGGTTACATCCTCGAAAAACTACAATAGATTAGTCAAGCATGATTTGCCCTTGGTAAATCCATGCTGGCTCGGCCAAATCCTATCACTGCTATCTAGATATGCCACTATTTCATCTTTAATAATGGACTCTAGCATCTTCCCCACTACTGATGTTAGGCTGACAGGACGATAGTTCTCTGTTTTCTCCCTCCCTCCTTTCTTAAAAAGTGGGATAACATTAGCTATTCTCTAATCCTCAGGAACTGATCCTGAATCTAAGGAAAATTGGAAAATGATTGCCAATGCATCCGCAATTTCCAGAGCCACCTCCTTTAGTACCCTAGGATGCAGTCCATCTGGACCTGGGGATTTGTTAGCCTTCAGTCCCATCAGTCTACTCATCACCGTTTCCTTCCTAATGTCAATCTGTTTCATTTCATCTGTTACCCTATGTCCTTGGCCCATTCATACATCTGGGAGATTGCTTGTGTCTTCCCTAGTGAAGATAGATCTAAAGTACTTATTACATTCTTCTGCCATTTCTCTGTTTCCCATAACAATTTCACCCAATTCATTCTTCAAGGGCCCAACATTGTTCTTAACTATCTTGTTTCTCTTCACATACCTAAAAAAGCTTTTGCTATCCTCCTTTATATTCTTGGCTAGCTTGCGTTCGTACCTCATTTTTTTCTCCCCGTATTGCCTTTTTAGTTAAGTTCTGTTGTTCCTTAAAAATTTCCCAATCATCTGTCTTCCCACTCACCTTAGCTCTGTCATACTTTTTTTTTAATGCTATGCAATGTCTGACTTCCTTTGTCAACCACTGTGTCCCCCTTACCCCCTTTGAATCCTTCCTTCTCCGGGCAATGAACTGATTTTGCACCTTGTGCATTATTCCCAAGAATACCTGCCTTTGCTGATCCACCGTCTTTTCTGCTAGGATATCCGTTCATTTAACTTCGGTCAGCTCCTGCCTCATGGCTCCATAGTCTCCTTTGTTCAACTGCAACACTGACACCTCCGGTCTGCCCTCATCCTTCTCAAATTGCAGATAAAAACTTATCATATTATGGTCACTACCTCCTAATGGCTCCTTTACTTCAAGATCGCTAATCAAATCCTGTTCGTTACACAACACTAAATCCAGAATAGCCTTGTCCCTGGTCGGCTCTCGTACAAGCTGTTCCAAGAATGCATCACGTAGGCACTCTACAAACTCCCTATCCTGGGGTCCAGCACCAACCTGATTCTCCCAGTTCACCTGCATGTTGAAATCCCCCATAACTACTGCGACATTACCTTTGCCACATGCCAATGTTAACTCTCTATTCAACTTGCACCCAATATCCATGCTACTGTTTGGTGGCCTGTAGACAACACCCATTAGGGTCTTTTTTGCCCTTACTGTTCCTCAGTTCTATCCACACAGACTCTACTTCTCCTGATCCTATGTACCCCCTTGCAAAGGACTGAATCTCATTCCTCACCAACAGGGCCCCCCCATCACCTCTACCCACATTTCTGTCCCTACGATACCACGTATACCCTTGTACATTCATTTCCGAGGTCTGATCTCCCTGCAGCCATGTCTCCGTTATCCCAGCAACATCACAGTTACCCATTCGCACCTGAGCTTCAAGCTCATCCGCCTTATTTCTGACACTTCGTGCATTCAGATATAGAATCTTTAGCCCATTTCTCCTCTCTCTGTTTAAATCGCTGCCTATTGTGCTTAACCCAGCTCCCCGAACTCCCATCGGGCTATACGCCCCTTGAATTTTGTTGTCCTTCCTAAATTTACTTATTCTTTCTGCACATTTAACTCCATGTTCCGTCAGACCATTCCTCTCTACATATGTCCTTCTTATCACTTGTTCCGCCTCACCTTTCTCTACTACACACTTAATATTCCGGAACCGTGTAGCCCCCAGCTGTCCTTTATTCTTCATCTCGCTATCCTCTCTCACATTCTGGATCCCCGCCCCCTGCAAATTTAGTTTAACCCCCCCCCCCCCCCCCCGTGCAGCACTAGCAAACTTTCCTGCAAGAATGTTAGTACCGCTCCAGTTCAAGTGTAAACCGTCCCGTCGAAACATATCCCACCTTCCCTGGAACAAAGCCCAATTATCTAAACACCTGAAGCCCTCCCTCCTGCACCATCCATCAGCCACGTATTAATCTGTATAATCCTTCTGTTCCTTGCCTCACTCGCACGTGGCACAGGTAGCAATTCTGAGATTGTTACCCTGGAGTTCCTGCCCTTTAGCTTCGCACCTAACTCCCTGAACTCACTACGCAGGACCCCTTCACTCTTCCTACCCACGTCATTGGTCCCTACATGGACCCCGACATCTGGGTTCTTGCCCTCCCTCTCGAGAATAACCTGCACCCGATCTGAGATGTCCCGGACCTTGGCACCAGGGAGGCAACATACCATCCGAGACTCCCGATCTTCTCCACAAAATCTCCTATCTGCCCCCCTAACTATAGAATCCCCTATCACTACCGCTCTCTTCTCTTCCCTTCTCCCCTTCCTAGTCGAGGGTCCAACCTCAGTGCCAGAGACAGGACCACTGCAACTTGTTCCTGGTAGGTCATCCCCACCAACAGTATCCAAAACGGTATAGTTATTGTTGATGGGAACGGCCACAGGGGTGCTCTGCTCTCTCTGTTAGCTCTCCCTGCCTTTATCTTGACTGTTAGTGGCCGCAGCCAGGGTCTGGGTTTGGCGTTGGGGTTATTTTATATATACTTACGACCTCGACTGACGGGTGCTTTTCGGATTTTCTGAATTTAGAGGAAGCACAAATTTTAACAGCTTTGGCTTGAGGAAGGTTCTGACATAGTGATATTGGTTCTTAATTGCCGCGTGGGATATAAAGCGGCAAGGTGGATGATATTTCCTCCTAATTGTAGTTCTTCCTTTCTATCTGTTTTGCAGATTCTACGTTGCAGATTAACGCTCCATTAACTGAAACAGGAAACAGAGATGGAAGCATTGTTTATTTTCCAGATAGAAAAATTGTAGAGAACTTTGTGATGCTGCGCTCAAGAATGCTGTTGAAACCGTGATGGCTTCCGATAAGGTGTTGACAAGCTTTGCCTCTTATGCGATCGTTGCAATTTTCAATTTATTCTACCTAGAACTGAAACAAAAGTTATTATTTTTTTGCTCCTCGGAAGTTTTAAGTGATCACGTAGGATGTTATTCCACAGCACAACTTATACGTCCTTGGTATTACCCTATCAGAAACATTCCTTTTGTTGTCTCGAAACTCCATACCTCACCCCATACCTCAATTCTTACCGAGGATTGTTCCGCGGTATGACCGCATTCAATTACGTTTCAGTGTTTTCCTGTTTGCAATTTCGTTAGAGAGGGTCCAAGCCTTTTTTTTTTCACTTTTTTAGATCTAAGTTTTTAGAGGTAGCATTTTACTTTATTATTTTCAGGCCAGTTGTCCTGTATTTTACTTTATTT
This sequence comes from Hemitrygon akajei, assembly GCF_048418815.1. Taxonomy (NCBI): domain Eukaryota; kingdom Metazoa; phylum Chordata; class Chondrichthyes; order Myliobatiformes; family Dasyatidae; genus Hemitrygon; species Hemitrygon akajei. The sequence continues at coordinate 159,155,032 of NC_133125.1, forward strand.
GGCAGATGCTACTTGACATTTCGAATATGAAAACCGTTATCTTTAATTTGACAGTTCCTGTGTATGCTCTGTTTTATATCACTTCGTCCATCATTATGTTTGTTCTGCTCTTACCTAATCCAACTCAGAAAATTCTCTGAAACTGCTGTCAACCGACACTGAAAATTCGAATGTCATTTAGATTGTCTGGGTTTACAAATTTCAATTACAAATAAATTTTACATATATATTGCTTTGATAAATGAATTCCCTCCTCCCTTTAAATACAGGTTCTATTAAGTGTTAAGTTCTAAGGAGTGGTCATCTTTTTGAAGCATCACAGTTACATTTGTCTCTATGGTGCACACAACCAGCTGTGTTTTCGAACTTTCAGATATTTTGAACAAAAGAAGCACTTTATATGCTGAAATGTCTCTTTAACTCCAAATCTGAGTCCCTGTCGTGAGATGTTGAAAACTGTGAGCCTGGTCAACAGGGCTCTGGTGAAGCTGTATAGGTCAATCCACTGTACAGTGAATGCGTTGGATTTCAGAAGCCTTGATGAACTCCAAACATCACATAGACCAGAGGGCGATGGAAAGAAGATAGTGTATCATCAATAGCCCATACTCCACTGGGAGCTAACAGGTGAATACATTGCAGACTCACTGTTGCACAATAATGATTTGCTGAGTTCACTTCGGTTAAAATAAGCAATCGTGTTTGGAATGCATGAATTGGGCATGGTTTAAATATAGCATTGGGAAATCATTGAGAATCAATGCCACTCATATTTGGCGAGGCTTCAGACGTTCAGAATTGACGTTTACGCATTTGTTTGGAACCTGTGATAAGCTTGTACAATGGCATCAATGTTTGTTGTTCCACGAATACTTAGGCAGTTTTAGGAGTTTAGAAAACCAGGCAAAATGACGTATAATCACATTCTTCATTTCTGCTCTGAAGTGGCTTTGGGAAGCGGCATAAATGAATGCGTTTGTGCAGCTACATAATGATCTTAACTTATATCCAATATCTTCCACCAAAGCGAAAATGTCATTGTCCTTTAATTTCAATAATTGATTATCCGTAAATAGTAGAGAGATGAAGCAGGAGAAATTTACCACCCATAAGAGAATGAAGCTTGCAGATATTGTGAGCAGTAAAACGATTGATTTCATTCTGTTTTCAATCTCTTGATCTTTCTCTTTCTTTTTTCTGTTGCTGACCAGGAGTTTTCGTCTGATTCTGTTAGCCAGTATAATATGCTGTATCGTCACCGCATTGAGCAAGAGAATCAACACAAATGGTAGAAATGGTGTCAAGGTGGTTTCCAACCATATGAATGCAGCCCAAGTTGGTAAGATATACAAGCTTGGTTTTAAAGTACAGAACCATGACACGTTGTCTACTGTTTCTATCGACTCTAATGCGAAGTATATTGGTGTATTTTCCAAAATGCACATGAAACAAACCACTGTTATAACTCTTCTTGCATTTTTTTCAGTGCAATATCTTGTTCTTAAATACTGACAACAAATCCCGACAAATCTATCAAAGGTAAATGCCACAGTTAACCAGACAGAACAATCAATGGAGATATAAATTAGTGTCAAAGTGATCCTGCAAACAGGAGTGTAATTGAGAAATGAACGTGTAAAATAAATGCTCAATATCCGATGAATCAGAGGGCTAGCAACCAAGTGCATCAGATTAGCTACCGCTGTCCATATTAGATACTGGGTGATGCATTTGGAGAGACCACATTTTCCAGAGGATAGAACGGAAATTGTCACCATATTAGCTGAAATTATAGAGGAAATATTTAGAAATGATGTTAGTTCTTTGTCACATATAATCGAATTACATTTGCATCACAATGTGCATTTACTTTATTGCTCATTCAAACCTCCCTTTTCCCCAATTGATCAAATTTACCATAAGAATTAATAACTGACACCTCAACTAATTAAAACTTTTTGTAATGCACTTATTGCAACGGATTTCCATCCACACTGTCAACGTGTCGGATGGCAAACCGATGTTCATATTCGACAAACATCCCATGGGCTAATCATTAGAATTTCCATATTTGCAATTATAAGTTGGCTATTATCATTTAAAAAACTACAATTTTCGCTGCATTATAATATGATCTGGATTGATTTGTTGTACTTGAACAAGTTCATGTTATTGCTTAAAACCTTAATGTTCATTGCGATAGGACATATAGTTCTATCTTTTGTTCGAACTTGGGCAAGTTTTCTGAGATGAAGGCAATGGCTAAAATACGTCTGATTGATTAGTTGTCAGAACATATCTTCGTCAGTTTATGTAAGTTAGGTACGGAATATTTTTGTGGAACTTTGCAGTGGTTGCTATTGGTAAGATCTTTACAGTCGATCAAAACATCTCAAAATTACACGATACTCATTATAATGCTACATTGGATCCGCATTTTTAATTATTCTCTTCTTTTAATATGTGTACTACTGAAAGAAAAAAAAAAGCTTAAATCCTAAAATCCTGCATGTAGCCTGCTTAGATAGAGGAATCGTTAAGAGTACCATCATTTTCCGAATCACTCTAAACATACAAAGTTTCTGAATATTCAGAAAGTACATTAATTGAACGGACCTTTGAAGACTCAGCACAATACATCCAGGCAACTCTCATGAAAAACAGCTCCAGTTTCCTGCTGTGAATTAAATTGCTGTAACCTAATTTTTGGAAGCGGTATAAAATTAGGTCAGACGTGGGCTTCTCCAGTTCACTTCTATCTTTTTTTTTTAAATACAGCTGTGCAATTTTTTAAAATTTCCACAAATGTACTTATTTTTAAGGCAATGTTTCGCAATTAGTTTTAAATCCAGCTGCTAAATTAAACTGAATGAAATGCCTCTGTGTTTCTGGAAGCAAGCGTCACTGTCATGCGGTATAATTCCCACACGTGAACGAGGATTGCGATCCAACATGGCACATTGCTCTAGAACTTTGTGTTTTACAGAAATTTTCCGGAAAATGTTTTAGAACTGATATTAGGCTAGAATAAAGACAACGGTCGCTTTTCAGGTGAAAACTTCGTTACGTGAATTTGCGTTATAAAACTACGATGCTGCATGAGGGGTACTCAGTAACCTTTATCAGCAACAGGGTGAAATAATATACAGTCAAGTAGTGACAAAATATTTTCTACCTGTCTGCTTGATACCCGTCGAGCTGGAGAACATTCAATCTGCATAGTCACCTACGGACAGTGTCATCGGCTGGCAAGCAGACGATGGAGTGTGCAACATTTTCTTGCTGCAAGTATTAATGACTAAAATCGATTTAAAATCGAACAGGGCAACTTTGCAGTACGTGTGCACAGACAATGTGTGCAAATCTAAGCTAAATTTTCAATAGAATATAATATAGACCTATGGGATCATTAGCGATAAAGATGTTACAGACATCTATTCGGCTATGTTGTTTATTGCAATTGTCGAAGCTGTTATTGACACACCATTTGCGGGCTGAGTAGAAAGAAAGAAAAATAGAAATCCTACAGCACAGTACAGGCCCTTCGGCCAGAAAACTCTGCCGAACATGTCCCTACCTTAGAAATTACTAGGCATACTTATAGCCCTGTATTTTTCTAAGCTCCATGTACCTATCCAAAGTTTCTTTAAAAATCCTATCGTATCCGCCTCCACCACCGTTGCCGGCAGCCCATTCCACGCACTCACCACTCTCTGAGTAAAAAACTTACCCCTGATACCTCCTCTGTACCTACCACCCAGCACCATAAACCTGTGTCCTCTTGTGGCAACCATTTCAGCCCTTGGAAAAAGCCTTTGACTATCCACACGATCAATGCCTCTTATCATCTTATACACCTCTATCAGGTCACCTCTCATCCTCCGTCGCTAAAAGGAAATAAGGCCGAGTTCACTCAATCTGTTTCCATAAGGCGTGCTCCCCAGTCCAGGAGGTATCCTTGTAAATCTTCTCTGCACCCTTTCCCGTGTTCCCATGTCCAAAGTATCTCTCTGCTGCTTTACGCAGCTGGCCGTTTGATTAGCTTCGTTGAACATTGACTGCAGATGCTAGAATCTGGAGCAGCAAACATTCTGCTGAACATTTAAGTATATTTGTTGGAATGATAGAAGGATTAGGCACCGCAATAGCGTGGCGGGTAGAACGATGGTATTACAGCTCGGAGCATCATAGACCAGTTTTGCTCTCTGGAATCCCTGGACGCGTGGCTTTTCTTCAGGTCTTCCGAGTTCGTCTCACAGTCCAAAGACTTAAGCAGATAGGTTAATTGGTCATTGTTTATAGTCCGTAATTAGGTTAGGTTTCAATTGGGGTTGGGGTGGCGGGTTGGGAGGAGATGGGGAGGTGTTACAGGGCGATGTGTGTCGAAGAGCCGGAAGTGCCTATTCTGTGCTGTAACAAACAAACAAACAAATAAAATAAAATAAGTAGAACAAGGTGGCGGGGAACCAGCAGTAAGGAGTATTTCTGTTGTTCCTGAAGATCGTAATTATTTCTGATGTTTGTGTGCGAATATAGGGGGTGCTCCGAATTTCTCTTTGGGGCTTGAATTCCACAATATACTAATGCAGTTACTGAATGATTTTTGGAGCAAGTGCTAACTGGAGACAGACACCAAAGCGTCAGTTACTGCAGCTGTAATGCCAATTAGCCAGAATATTATTTCTAACAGTAGTATATTTGTACACGTAAGTTAGCAGGAAACATTTACAGGCGTTTTAGTTGGAAGACATCTGGAACGTCAAGTAAAATATACAACAATATATCAAATACACGATTTCAGATGTCGCTTACCAGGAACAACAACTATTACAAGAATATTGTAGAAAATCCGTTCAGTCAGCATCTTTACAACCAATGCCATATTCGTATAGAATATTTGCCACATGGAAGAGGCATGCAGACAGATCTACCACTTTAAAATTATGTCCCATTTATATATTCAGAGAAACGTCCCGGCTGGAAAGAGGCTGATAAACATTGGAATTAAGCCAGGCATTTGATTCCCCTCAGGATAGTAGGTTTAATTTACTGGCGCTATTGTTGAATAGCTTTATATAGCATTACGATTGATTTAATGCATATTCTACACAAAAAATCTACAAACTGCATATATTACTTAAAGGTAGATTTATTGTTAACGTCTTCGTTTAAGTCAATGAAGCAAAACAGAATTGATTTGAAGTATGATTCTGCAAATAATACTCAGGCGAAATGTGCCAATTTAATGTCAAAGCCCATTGCTCAAGTCCTGTGCTGAGCAGGTGGCTGGAGAATTCAGTGAGACCTTTATCCTTTCGCTTCGACAATGTGAGATACCCACCTGCTCCAAGCAGGCTTCAGTTTTAACGTTTCCAAATGGAAACGCCATAACCTCCCTCAATAATAATCGTCCAGTAGCACGTTCTTCCAGGATGATGAAGTGTTTTCACAGGTTGGTGATTCAACGTATCAAGTTCTCGCTGAGAAGTGACGTGGATACGCTCCAAATTGGCTACGAGCACAACAGCTATACAATAGGTGACATCCCTTTGTCTCTTCACTCAACGCTGGAGTATCTGGACAGAAAAGCTGCATGTATCAGGATGCACATTCTCGACTACAGCTCGGCATTCAAAGCTATCATCTGCTCAAAATAATCAGTAAACTTCACGCATTGATCTGATGCATGTGTGACTTGCACAAATGGGACGGGTTGCGCATGAATCCGGGAAAAAGACTAATATTCAGAGGAGAAGGTTTATTAGAGCTTTAGAATGGTTTAAGCTAGTATGGCGGTGGGTTGGGGGCCAGCATGATAAAACTGAGGGTAAGCCAGCATGCATATAAGTAGATGAGGGATTTAAAATGAAGGTAAGGAAGGTCATTTCGATGATTGGGTGCCAATGCAGACAGAGCAGAGTTAAATAGTATAATAGAGGCAAAATTCAAAAGGACGAGGAATGCAGGTTTGAAGCAGTTGTATTTAAATGCACATAGCATATCAAATAAGGTGGGCAAATGCGTGGCGTAACTAGAGATTGATCGCTATGATGTGGGCATCACTAACTCGTGGCTGAAAGATGGCCATAGTTGGAAGCTTCAAAGGATACATTGATCTCATTGAAAGGATGCATTGAAAGGACAGGCAGCAAAGAAAAGGCGGCTGTGCGATTCTGTTGGTAAGAGATGGAATTACATCTTTAGAAGGAGGTGGCATAGGGTCAGAATACGGTTGAATTTTTTGTGGGTGGAATTTAAGAAACTGCAAGGGTAACATGATAATAGGAATCATATATAGGCTTCCAAATAGTAGCCAAGATGTGATGTTGAGATTACAAAGGGAGCTGGAAAGAGCATGTAATACGTGAAATGTCATAATTGTGAGGGGGGACTTCAAAATTTAGGTGGATTGGGAAATTCAGGTTGGTGTCGGATCGCAGGAGAGGTAATTTGACGAATGCTCCTTAGAGCAGCCTTTGCTTGAGCCTTCTGAGTGAAATGTTATTTTAGATTATGTGTTATGAAATAACACAGACCTTATTGGGGATCTTATTCTAAAGGAATCCTTAGGAGACAATAATCATAATATCACTGAACTCATACTGCATTTCGAGAGGGAGAAGCACAAATCTCATGTATCAATACCGCAATCCAACAAAGGGAATTACAGAGCAAATAGGGAGGAGCTTGCCGAGGTGGATTGGAGGAGAATACTGGCGGTGATAACGGCAAGAGCAGAGGTGGCTGAAGTTTCTGGGAGTAGTTCATAAAGCTCAGAAAAGATCTCCCACATAAGAAGAAGTTCTCAAATGGCAAGGGTAGACAGCCGTGTCTGACAAGGGAAGTTAAGGATTGCACAAATACCAAGATAAGGAGCATATAAAGTAGCAAAAGTGAATGTGAAGTTGCATGACCGGGACACTTTTATATTCCAGCAAAATGCAACTAAATAAAACTTAGAGAAAGGGGACGATGAAATATGAGAGCTGACTATCCAATAATATAAAACAGGATACCAAAATCTTTTCAGTTCTGTAAAGGGTAAAGTGGAAGTGAGAGTTCATGTTGGACCACTGGAAATTGATGCTGGTGAGGTAGTAATGGGAGACAAGGAAATGGCATCTGAACCTAATGGGTACTTTGCATCACACTTCACTGTGGAAAACACTAACAATGTACCAGAGCTACGTAAGTGACAGGAAGCAGGAATGAGTACCTTTGCTATTAAAAAGGAATACAAATACTGGCAAATTCAAAAGTCTTAAGGTGGATAATTCAACTGGAGTAGATGGACTAGATCCCAGAGTCCTGAAAGTGTTTGCTGAAGAGGTAGCAGATGCATTGGTCATAATCTTTGAAGAATCACTTGACTGTAACATTGCACCGGAGGACTGAAAGATTGCAAGTGTCACTCCACTCTTTCAGGAGAGGGCAAGGCAAAGCAAAGGAAATTATAGGCCAGTTCGCCTAACCACAGTGCTTGGGAAAGTGTTGGTGTCAATCATTAAGGTTCCGGCTCGGGGTGCCTGGAGACTAATGATAAAATAAGTCAAAGTCCGCATGCGACATGTAAAGGGAAGTCTTCCCTGACTAATCTCTTAGAGTTATTCGAGGGATGTTACAAGCAAAGTTGAGAAACAAGAGGCAGTCAATATAATTTACTAGGACTTTGAGAAGGCATATGAGGTGCAACATATGAGGCTGATTAACAAGATGAAACGCAATGGCTTCACAGAAAGGATAATTGCATGCATAGAGGGATGCTGCTAGCCAGAAGCCATCGAGTGGGAGTAAAAGTGGCATTTTCTCGTTGGTTGCCAGTGAATACTGATCTTCCTGAGGGATCAGTATTGGCACAGCTACTTTTCACATTGTTCGTGAATGATTTTGATAATGGAATTGATGGCTTTCTGACAAAGCTTGCGGATGATATGAAGATAGGTGGAGGGGTAGGTAGTGATTAGATTATGACATGACATAGACAAATAGGATTAATAAACAAAGAAGTGGCAGATGGAACAGAGTGTTTGGAAATTTACGATAATGCATTTTGTCAAAAGGAACAATAGAGCGGACTATTACCGAAATACGCAAATAGTCAAACGTCAAAGGTGAAGAGGGTTGTGGAGTCCTCTTCAAAGACTCCCGGAAGGCTACTTTACGGCTTGGATTTGTAGTAATGTAGGCACATTCAATGTTGGCAACTATTTGAAGGCGAATACAACATAAAATATAATGCCGAGGATTTATAAGGCACTTGTCAGGCCGTACATGGAACAGTGTCAACAATTTTGGGCCTCATTTCTAAGTAAGCATGTTTTGTCTTTGGAGAGGGTCCGGAAGGCGTTAACTAGGACGATTCTGGGAAATAAGGGATTACCATATGAGGAGCGTTGTGACAGTTTGGGCCTGTACTGAGTCGAAGTTATAAGAATGTGGGACAATCTCATTTCAACGTGTGGTTAAGAAGGCATACAATACATTGGCCTTCATCGATTGTGTAATTGAGGTTAAGAGCCGAGGAGTAATGTAGCAGCTATATAGGACCCTTCTTGGAGTACTGTGCTCAATTCTGGTCGCCTCACTACAGGAAGGACGTGGAAACCATAGAAAGGGGGCAGAGGAGATTAAAGGGGATGTTGCCTGGAATGGGGAGGATGCCTTATGAGAATAGATTGTGTGAACTCGGCCTTTTGTTCTTGGAGTGACGGAGGATGAGAGATGACCTGATAATGGTGCACAATATAGTGAGAGGCATTGATCGTGTGGATAGTCAGAGGCTTTTCCCCAGGGCTGCAACGGCTAGCTGGAGAAGGCATAGTTTTAAGGTGTTTGGAAGCAGGTACAGAGGAGATGTCACGGGTAGTTTTTTTTACGCAGGCAGTGGTGAGTGCGTGGAAAGGGCTGCCGGCGGCAGTGCCGGGCGCGGAAACGATAGGGTCTTTTAAGAGACTCCTGAATGAATACTTAGACCTTATAAAAATAGAGTGCTATAGGTAAAGCCTAGGTAGTTCTAAGATAGGGACATGTTCGGCACAGCATCCTGGGCCGAAAAGCATATATTGTGCTGTATGTTTTCTATGTTTCTAACCTAACGAATGCTGAAATGACGAGATAGCTGGATATGCAGAGGATGCTGTGGGCATCCTGAAATAGAGGGCACAGCCTTAAAGCTGAGGTGCAAATTTTCATATCAGAAGTAAAGAAGACTTTCTTTTGACCAGAGAGTAGAGAACCTGTGGAATGCTCTGCCACAGACTGCGATGGAGGCCATTCCCTTGGATATATTTAACACGAAAGTTGATAGTTTCCTGATCGGTCAGGGTATCAAAGGATATGGCGAGAAGGCGTGTGAATGGGGTCGACAGGGATCTTAGAGTAGCCATGTTGGAATGCCGGAGAAATCGATGAACTGAACGACCTAATCCTTCTCTTCTATCTCATGCTGTTATACTATAAGTAGTTGATCTTATGTTATGTACTTCTGATATTTTTTTTGGATTAGCTACCCGATCTTCTACTGCCACAGTGAAGATCTGTGAAGATCTCTGGTTCTGCGTACCTATCTGAAACTCTGAAGCAGGATTTCGATGCTTCTTTGTCAATATCTAGTCTGCTGAGGGAGCAGAGCTGCTTCCATGAATTTTATTGCTATTAGGTCATTAAATTCTCAATATATCAGCTTGGTCATCATCTAGAGGCCTATATATGATTACCATGTTTGTTTTATTTTTGTGTGTTATTCTTATTTACACTTGAAGTTTCTGAACTCCACCCACAACTATTCAGCATGCTCTGACTCGATGTCTCCTCTTTCTCAAGATGTAATTCCACCTCTTGGCAACAGAGCAACATCACCGGTTTTGACTTCCTGCCTGTCCTTTCGATACAAAGTATCTCCTTTGTTGCAAGACACCCAACAGTGGCTTTCCTTCAGCCACGACTTAGTGATGCCTAAAACATCACGCCGACCAGTTTGTAATTGTGCCACGAGTTCATCCACCCGATAGTAAAAGCTACACACATTTAAATACAGAACCTTCAGACCTGTATTCCTCGCTGTTTGGAATTTTGCCTCTGTTGTACTTTAACTCTTTGTAATCGGTCTTTATGATCTGTCTCATTTGTAACCAATCATTGACTTATCTTTCCTTACAACCATATTACATTCTCTTTCATTAGTTAACTCTGCTTTCTATACAGAGAAGCCTTTTTCTCTGTAGCGCGCTGTAAGTTTTCACTGCTAATGTGATGGCTTCTTTGTAATGTTCATTGCTGAGGTAACTGTTTCTCTGTAGCAGCAATGTTTTGGTTATGGCTGGAGATAACAGGATGCATGTTAGCCAATAAGAGATTGTTGCTGAGTCTTGTAGGTTTGGGAAGCTGTTTTTTGCCCTCTTTTGTCGAGGAGAGATGATGAGGGAAGACACGTGCGAAGAGAACTGGTAGACCACTGGAAGGTATGGACTGGGGTTTGACGGTCCGAAGGTCGGTGACACTCAGCGGGGCAGATCGTGGAAGAAGGAATACTGGGTGAGCTCCAATGTGACTTTGACTTTGACCTGACTTGGGCTCTTTTTAAAATTTTCATTACTAACCCTATATCCATATTAAGATTCATAAAGTTCAATCATTTAATTGCATATGCTGTACTGTCTGATATTTTGCGTTGTGGGTTTGTAACTAGGGGAACATTACACAGCATCCACAAACGCGATTACCTACTTTGGCGGGACTGAAGGCTGTTAACCTAGACGAACACGAGCTGCGCGAGCCTGTGTGTTACAATTGTGGGGACTACGTCATGGATTGAATGCGTAGGATGCTGTGTGATTGCCCTGCCTACATCTGTGCTGGAATGGATGCTGCTGGGGTGCAGTAGTATTGTGCCTTCTTGGGGTTGCCGGTAATTAATGCATGTGTGTTGAGTGGGGTGGATATTCGTAGCCCCAGATGAACTGTTAATTCGATTTTTGAGTGTGGTTAAACCTTATGGCAAAGTTGAAATCGTAGCGCGAAAGTTTGATAAAATGGAGGGCTCAGACCTTGTTTTAATTCAGACCAGCGCTGATGTAACCGCGATGGGTCTGCCGGCGTCTATCGGTGCCCCAGATGAGAAAGGGCCATGGACTGTCTATGCTGTTAGGGAGAAGGAGAAGGGAGCCCAGCAGGCTGGGTCAAGAGCTGAGTTGCCCGTAGCTGGGGGACGGAGATTTCAGAGACAGGGTGTTTTTGTTTCTGAGGAGTGAGGGGAAATAGTGGTCGGATTTGGCAAGTTTAATTAGTCCCCGTTCCCCAGTGAAAAGTGAGGGTTCTGAGTTGGCATCAGCCCTTATCTCCCAGGCGAATAAGTGGCCCAGTGCACAGACAGAGGAAGCTTGGAATTTTCTCTGGAATAACGCCCACCCCCGAGGGGGAAGAGGAGTATGAGACGTGGGTGAGGCAGTTGTTCTCTCAGTTGTTGGATGAGTGGCAGCGCTCTAGTGACGAAAAGCGACAGAGAACAGTTGAAAGCTTGAGGGGTTTAGCGAGAGATGTTGTAAGAGCAGTAACAGTTAACCAACCCTCTGTTCCCCTTGCTGATTATCTAGACGCATTAGAGAGCGCTTTTGGTACGACAGGGAGCCCACTGAAGCTCATGGAGGGGATTCAAAACATGCGTCGGGAGTAGGGGGAGAAGCTTTCTGCGTACCTTTTTCAGCTAGAGAGACAGGTAAATTGTTTGCAGGACTGTGGGGGGGGGGGGGTGGGGGCGGTGTTCAGTCAGCCGGCTGAGGTGGTTAAGTTAAGGATGGACCAGATAGCAAAGGGTGCCCTGCCCCTGAACATGATTGCTTGGGGTCTCCGGCAGTCCTGTAAAACGCGCCCCCTCTCTCATTCGTTCAGCTGATCTAAGAGGTTCGGGAGGAGGAGAACGCGTTGGGGGCGCGAGAGGACTCGGTCAGCTGGGTACAGTCTTCGGTAGTAGCTCCTTGTGTTCAAGTGACCGGGACCAGCCGGACCCGGGAAATGGTTACGGAGATAGTGGCAGAGTTGAGAACTGAGATGTCCTGGGGGTTAACAGCGGGTGTGGACCCTCCGTATGACAGGACTGTTAGAGAATCCTCCCCACAAGGTGACGGACTATGCAGAGGGCTGTGGGTTGCCGAGGTTCCGCGAGAAGAGGGTCGGCCGGTAGTGTTTGCTATAACTGTGGGGAAGAGAGACACTTCCGGCGGGAATGTGGGCGGCGGGAAGCCCCTCGGAGAGCGAGCCCCCGGGTATCTAAGTAGGAAGTGGTGTCAAGAAACTTAGAGGAGACCCAGTGAGGGAAGAGCCTAGTGTCTCTGGTGGAACACTTTCCCAGCAATATACCAGGAAATTGCGAAAGCAAAAGACCCTATTCTTGAAGGCTTAGTGGGACCACGTTCCAGCGTGTCGCTACTGAAAGAGGGAATATACGCTAAATCCATACTCGACACCGGGTCGCAGGTCACGTTACTGTACCGTTCGGTTTACAAACGGTGTATGAAACATTTACCCTTGGCACCATTCAGTGCACTGGAGATCTGGGGTATCAGTGCTGGTAATTATCCAGGCGACGACTATTTGTCAGTGAAACTGGAGTTCTCGGAGGCCGATGTGGGTGTGCCTGAGATTCTTAATACATTGGTAGTGGTTTGTCCGGACCCTGTTGAGACGGACGGCATTTCAATTCTGGTGGGGAGCAGCACCCCTCTTGTGAGGAGGCTCATTTGGGCCTGCAAGGATAAGGCGGGTGAGATCTTTTTGGGGCGATTGTCTGTGCACCCAGTGTTTCGAGCTGCTTTTGAGGGTGCGTGGCAGCATTGGGCCAGATACCGAATTTAAACGAGAGACTGTGTGGTTCACCCAGTGGAAGCCAATTGAGTTACGGCCAGGGGAATTAGCCAGAGTGATGGGGACCCCCAATTTTCCAGGAGTGCCTGATGGCGAAGCCCCCTTTATGGTCACTCCGGAAGACCACGAGTGGGAGTCGTGATTTTCCCGCTGGGCTACTGGTGAGGCCCGAATTCCTGAAGCCCTCGGTCGTACAGGCGAGCAGGACGGCAGTGAGCGTCAGGAACACTACCAAGAGGGAGGTCGCCTTCAACTGGGGGATGCCCCTGGCGCATTTGTTCCCGGTGACGGCAATGTCGAGCACCCCCGTGAGGCAAAGCGGGGAGAAACTGGTAGAAAAGGGGGAACATTTGACCGCTGAGTCATTCAACTTCGGGGACTCCCCGGTGGCGCTGGATAGGAAAAGGAGGCTGGTGGAGAAGATGTTGAAGTTGGAAGGCGCATTTTCCATTGGCGAATTTGATGTGGATTGTTCCAAGAGCACTTGGCACACTAACGGGTGACCGAGGGCACCCTGTTTAGAGAGAGGTCTTGGCGACTGGCACTGCAGCCGTGGACGATGTGCGGCAGCATTTGTGTAATTTGAAGGAAGCTGGGATCATCACTGAGTCCCAAAGCCCTTATGCGTCCCCAATAGTAGTTGTCCGGAAGAAGAACGGGAAGGTACACATGTATGCGGGCTATAGGACTCTGAACAGGCGCAAAGTCCCTGACCAGTATACGTTCCCGAAGGTCGAGGAAGCGCTAGCCTGTCTGAGTGGTGCAGAGTGGTTTAATTGTGTTGGATTTGAGGAGTGGATATCTGCAGATCCCAATGAATGAGGTCGACGAAGAGAAGACGGCATTCTTCCAGTTCGAAAGGGCATATCGGGAGCACCTGTAAACTTCCAGCGGGTCATAGATAAGACGGTGGGGGATATGACCTTCCTTGAGGTGCTGGTGTATTGGGATGACCTCATAGTATTTGGATCCACCTTGGAAGAACATGAAGCGAGGCTACTGAATGTGCTCGGCCGCCTGAAAGCTGAAGGGTTAAGCCCTTCCCTGAACATGTACCAGCTCAGCAAAACGCCTGTTAGCTATGTCGGACACATAATCTCACGGTTTGAAGTAGCTACGGACCCAGCTAAGATAGAAGCGGTGACCACCTGGCCAAGCCCCCAGACTGTGAGCGCTCTGCTCTCGTTCCTTGGGTTCTCTGGTTTCTATTGGAGATTCATAAAGGGCTACGCCAAAGTGATTCACCCCTTGAATCAGCCTCAGTGTGGTTACCCTCCCTTGGGGAAGAAAGGGAGGAGGAGAAAAGGACTGGACGGTGGAGAATATCTAAACCGTCGGAGCGCTTTGGTCAGAGGTGGGATGTAAAACGTGAGGAGGTTTTTCAGTCGCTGAAGGAGCTGCAGACCCAGACGCCGATGCTGGCTTTTGCGGACCCCTCGATTGCCGTATGTACTACAGACAGATGCCAACCGAGAGGGTTTAGGGGGCGTCCTGTATCAGGATCAGGGCACCGGGTTGATGCCTGTGGCGTTTGTCATCCGGAGTTTGTCGCCCTCCGAGAGAAACATTCCCACGCACAATTTGAAATTTGGAATTCCTGGCGTTGAAAAGGGTGGTGGTGGATAAGCTAAGTGACTATCTCTACGGCGCCAAGTTTGAGGTGGGGACGGACAACAACCCCCTAACTTATATCCTAACCTCGGCGAAACTGGATGCCACAGGCCATCAGTGGTTGGCAGCGTGGTCCGCCTATGATCTCAGTTTGAAATACCGGCTGGGGAGCTGGAATATTGATGTGGATGCTTTGTTCCGAAGAGTGCCTGAAGGACTGGATATGCACGAGGAGTCGGAGAGTGTTATTGCCCCTGGGGTGAAGGCCATGTGTCATTTTGGCATCACCGTGAAGGCAGTGGAAAAGGAGAGGCAGGATCTAGCGGTGGATCACTTAGAGGCTTCTGATGACCCCATACCCCAAGTTTACTGTACGCTGACTGCTCTGAGGACAAATCAGCTGCCGGAATTGAGTTCTGGGGAAGTGGCAGCTGTTCAGCGAGATAATCCGGGCATTGGCACTATTTGGTCCGCGGTTGGAAAGGGAGACATGGCTCAGGGGCAGAAGACCAAAGACCCTTCGGTGCCTCCATTACTGAAAGAATGGCCTCGGTTGGAGTTGAATAACCATATCTTATACCGGGTCATGTGACCCCTGAACCTGAACTCGGCATTGCCAGCTGGTTCTGCATGAGAAGTATCGGAGGATTGCGTTGAGGTCACTTCATGACGATTCTGGACATTTGCGGGTGGAAAAGACCTATGGATTGCTCAGAGACCGGTTTTACTGGCCAGAATGAATTCGGAGTTTTAACAGTATTGCAAGTCGTGCTTTCGCTGCATACGGTGGAAGACACTGCCTACGCGGGCAGCTCCTTAGTCCCACTTGCAGAGTGCAGGGCCCCTTGACATGGTGTGCATGGGTTTCCTGTCCATAGAACTCGATGCCAGCAACATGGCGAATGTCACGGACGACTACATCAGATATACTCAGGCTTTTCCTACCAAGGACCAAGAGCGACTACAGTGGCAAAAGTGTTATGGGAGAATTATTTCCTTTATTATGGCCTTACCAAGCAGCTACATAGTGAGCAAGGACGGGTCTTCGAGAGCAGACTCATATATGAGTTGTTGGGCATGCTTGGAGTTGCGAAATCGAGAACCACGTCCTATCACCCGCAGGGCGATCCGCAAACTGAGAGGATTAATCGGACCTTGTGAGAAATGCTTGGAACCCTGGAGATCCGCAGGAAGAGCAGGTGTAGACAACATATTGGGCATCTAGTTCACTGTTATAACTGTACGTGAAATGAAGCTACTGGGTACATGCCATATTATCTGATGTTTGGGCGCGAGGCGAGGCTGCCCATTGAACTTTGTTTTGGGACTGACGGGGATGACTTATCACCGAAGCTTTATCTGAAGTATATGTCTGATATGAGTAGACAGCGGAAAAGGGCTTCTGGTTTGGCTAAGGTAGCCGCCGCCAAGCAGAATTGAGGAAATAAGTGGAGGTATGATCGGAAAGTGAGGTTCTCCCATCTCCTGCCGGGAGACCGAGTCCTCATAAGGAATTTGGGGGTACCTGAAAACACAAGTCGGTTGACCGCTGGGCAGCACACCCTATGTGGTGGAGAGTCAGGTGCTAAACCTACCAGTTTTCCGGATGAAACCAGAGAAGTTTAATGGACCTGTCTAGGTTCTCCATCGGAACCACATGTTGCCTCTGGGTCAAGAGTTGCAAGTAGACCCAGAGCCCGACTTGGAGCCTACACCTAGTAAGAGGACTCTGTGAAAACGCAGGGGACGGCAGGGCCGACAGCGGGAGAAGCAGGGCTGCGCCCCATCCGTGAGAGAGATACTGATTCGGAGAATGATGATCTGGATGTGCGGTATATGCAGCCTTTTGCTAACTCCCCATTGATTGAGGAAGAGACTCCTGGCCCTTCTCCCACTGAGTCAGGTGAGGTCGAGGGGTGGGGGGTGGGGAGTTGCTATCTGTGGTCACCCTGGGTGACAGCAGGAACCTGAAGGAGAGGAAGCGGTGCCTGAACACGGGATAGAGGGCTCCGAGTTGCAGGCGGGAATGTGTGATCCCCAGCAGCATCTGAGGAGGTATGTGAGGAGGTATGGAGGTCTCAGAGAATTAGGAGACTACTGGATAGTTTTGTCTATGTAGCGCCTGGGGAACATAGTGTGACCTCTACTGTTTTGGGGAGCTATGTCACTGACTTTTTCACTTAGATTGGATTTTGTGTTTTGCAGGAAGAGTTACCGAATTATCTTAACGTCATGAGGAGATGACTAAATTTGGTGGGGGGAGAGTGTACACCGCTGTATTTTTCACTGTTAATGTAATGGTTTCTTTGCAATGTACACTGTTGAGGTAACGATTTCCCTGTAGCAGCAATATTTGGGTTATGGCTGGAGGTAACAGGATACATGTTAGCCAATAAGAGATTGTTGCTGTGTCTTGTCAGTCTGGAAAGATGTTTTTTTTTCTCGGTCTTTTGTCGAGGGGAGATGAAGAGGGAATGTGGGTATCCAGTGACTGTCACATGATCATGATGTAATTGAGGATCTGCTGGGCATGATGTAATGGTCTTGTGATGGTGGAGTGATGTAATTTTCCGGCCAGTGAGAGGTCATGGGATGGTTTATTTTTTTTAAACAGGATATAAAAGGAGAAACGCTCCCTGTGACGCAGGTCAGTTTGTGGTTTAATTCGTCAGTGACTCAGTTCTGCTGCGTATTTGATTTTACGACGCAGTTTCGTTTTAAAAGTGGAGTTTTAATTTCTACTGTAAGAATTGTACTATAAGAATACTGTGCCGGCAGTTCTGAAAATCACTGCCAGTTATCTGAAACTCATCCTAAACCCAACATTGTTTCTGTCAAATTACCAAACTCAAGCATTCTGGAAAATATTGATGAGAAATTAGCACACATTTGCAGCCAGCGCATAGGCAGCAGATAAAGCAATTGATTTTTAAATATAAGGATTTATTTCCAGACATTCCTATGAGAACCACTGTGGCTTCACATGTTGTAGATGTTGAAGATGCCTATAGTGGCAATGTAGTTACAGGAAATGATACTTGGGAAGCACATATTACTGCAGTGGAGATACGATTTGAAAGGCTTTCAAAAGCTGACTTAACTATTAACCTAGCTAAAAGTGAATTTGGAAATGCTACTGCGACTCACCTTAGTTATGGTGTAGATCCGGGCTTGGTTAAGGGAAATGGTTAAGAAAATACATTAAACTCCAATTCAGCAACAAAAGTTTAATGTTACAGGAGTACAATATTTTGATAACTCATGTTAAAGGTAAAGATAATGTGATTGCTGATTGTCTATCTCGATGTTGAATGTACAATGTAATTTTTGTGGTGTCATATTTTAATATGTGTAACACTCCTGTGTAATAATTTGTAAGGTGCTGTATGAAAGTACTGTGTATGTTGTAAATTTTATATATTCGTATTATTTCTTTTGTAAATAGTTAATTGTTAAAATTTTGTTCATAACCAAATTTCTTTTGGAAGGAGGTGTTACGTACCCATGGATATGCTGTGACTGTCACATGATCATGATGTAATTGAGGCTGTGCTGGGCATGATGTAATGGTTTTGTGCTGGTGGAGTGATGCAATTTTCCGGCCAGTGAGAGGTCATGTGATGGTTCTTTTTCAACAGGATATAAAAGGAGAAACCCTCCCTATGACGGAGGTCAGTTCGTGGTTTAATTCGTCAGTGACTCCGTTCTACTTCATATTTGATTTTATGACGCAGTTTCGTTTTAATAGTGGGGTTTTAATTTCTACTGTAAGAATTGTTGTGCCGGCAGTTCTGAAAATCACTGCCAGTTAAAGTCCAGTCGGAGAGTGATGATTTATCGAAGTTCGGGAAGCCAAAGAATTGAGGAAAGTTGTTGTTGTCGGCGGTAAAACAGGGTCGACCTTATTTGATCCTCTTTCGGAAGGAATTAGTAACCTACAATTCAAGGTAGCTGCTGCTAAAAGACCAGAAAGAGGGGGATGCGGGGTTTCGCCAAGGAAAGGTCAGTGCCTTTAAGCTGTTTCATTTTCCTTCATCGTAAATCCTTCAGGCAAGGCATACTTCACCAAAGATCAGCAGTAACGTCAAGAAAGAGAATTTATTACTTCAAGGAAAATCTCTCCTAACTGTAAATCATTTTGAATCTTTGCAATACTACTTTAAAGGACTGAATTCGCATTTCTCGCTTTAAGAACTGTTTGGGTTGCCGTATAGCAGTCCACTTCCGGTTAAGTTGGTCGTTTGTTTACTTTTGGGTTTTGCTTTAGCAGTGTTTAGTAATTTTTTTTATAAGAAAACCTGTCTCAATTCTATATTCATTTTTGCTGGATCGTAACAGGAGAGAGCTGGTAGACTACGGGACGGTCTGGACGGGGATCTGAGGGTCCGAAGTTCGGCGACGCTCGGAGCGGAGCGATGGTAGAAAAAGGAGTGAGTTCCAACGTGACTTTAACTTGACATGTCCCCTTTTTTATTTTCATTACTAACGCTATATTCATATTAAGATTCATAAAATTCAATCATTTAATTGCGTATGCTGTACTTTCTGATATTTTGCGCTGTGGGTTTTTATCTGGGGGTATATTACATAGCATCCACGCAAAGGCGATTACCCAGTTTGGCGGGGCCGAAGGCTATTTCCCTAGACAAACATGAGCTGGGCGAGCCTGAGGGTTACATCTGGTTTGTGCTTTTGTTTACTTTTAGTGGAATGTATTTCTCATCAGAATTTTATGTGCTCGCGCGGTGTATGCAATCGGTCAAACCTGTATTCGTTAATGAAAATATGGCTTGAACTTTAGGCGGATTGTTGTTTATTTTTGTACGTCTGCCATTCCTCTATCTCCTTCTGTCCTGGGTAATTTAAATCGAACGGCGTTCTGGTGTGAATAATGCTTTCTAAAATTCGTCATTTCTGTTCTTATATACCATTTGTAAATTTTCCAGAATGATTTCGGACAAAGATAATATGCCAAAAGATTACGTCAATACGGGTATAGCGAAAGTATTTCATGCCATTGTTTTATATATTTATAATATCCTGTTGTTGTTTTTTTGATGGTCTGCTAGCTCTTTTGCAACGTTCTTTATGTTTAATGTTCTGCACTAATCTAGTCCAACGTTCATGCTTACATCTTTCTCAATGCGTCAACTATTTGAATTAATTATCTTAGCTTTACTGGTGTGTTACACGTCCCGCGAGCATGATGTAATGATGTAATTGTCTCATGATAGTGAGTTGACGTAATGTCACGTGACGGCATGTTCCCGCTGGTCTGAAAGGGAGACAATAATTTGTTGCGTGGTTCTGTTGTTGGGAGTCACATTCGATGATTACGTAATCGTAGGAGAACGAAAGTGAAGAAATACCAGTTTCGTGCGAACCCAAAGATTTGGTAGGAATCAACGGCGTTCCGCGTGTATCGAAGTGATGACGTGAAGTCTGGCACGCTCTTTTAGTTAACCCCTGCAAGTTCTCTGGTGTATGTTGACCACCTCCGGCGAAAGGTCAGTTACTTTGAGAAATCTTATTCTGCGGAATTCGAAAAAGGCATTTGGCAGCTGGGATCTGCGTCAGTAGTTTCGTCTTTCTTCAAGCATCGATCCAAAGCTGGTTCGGGAAGTCTCTCCTCTAGAGTATTTCATAAACCACTTGGACTTTTTAAACTACCACTTTAAAACTGTGCATGAATAAGCTCGGTTAAGAATTATCTTGCAGTTCGACTGTAAAACTGTAGACGCATAACTCAATTAACTTCCGTTTAAGTTAGTCATTTGTTTACTTTTCGATTTTTTTGAGTGGGGTTAATAAATAATATTGTTTATTTATAAAAATCCGACTCAATTTCATATCTATCGCTGCTGGTGGCGTAACAAAAATTGGGGCTCGTGAAAATTTTGAACAAATTTAGAGCTTATTGATTGTTTCATTAACGATCTGCTTGGGAAGGAGGAAAAACCCTATTCCTTTTGTTTGATTGGTTTGTGAATGAATATCAACAGTAATGGATATTGGGGTATTTCTGTCATTGCCAACTCCTGAGGTATTAGCAAAAGCGAAAAAGGATGAGGTGCTGGAAATTGATAGGCAGCTGGAGCTTATGGAGGTAAAGCCAACTAGGTCAAAGCCAGTGATTTAGAGGAAAATCGCTGAGTACTATGTATCTAAGGGGGACTTTGATAAGAAGGTGTTAGAGAAGTTTCCGTTGAGTAAAGAGGAGATCCAGTTAAACTGGAACAAATGAGGTTAGAGGATAAAGGAAGACCGAGGCAGTTTGACGCTCGAAATGCAGATAAACAGAGGGAAGAAGATAAGAAACAGAGACAGTTTGAGTTACAGATGCAGCAGATGACGTCCGAGAATCAGGTCTCTGGTTCTAGGAAACCGGTTATTGCTAGATTGGAAGTTAAATTGGTTCCTCCATTTAATGAGACAGAGGTAGATAACTACATGCAGTATTTTGAAAAAGTTGCTCAGAGTTTCAAGTGGCCAAAAGATAGATGGCCAATCCTTATACTGAAGTGTAATTAAGGGTAAAGGACAACAAGTTTATACGGCTTTATCCTTTGAACAGGCAGTTAATTATGATGTTGTGAAGCAGGTTATACTTAAGGCTTATGATCTTAGAGCCAAAGATTTAGAAATCTGAAGAAATCTGTGAACCAGCCTTACGTGGAATTTGCCTATGACAAATCTATATGTTTTGAGAGATGGTGCACATCCAAAAATGTGGAAGATGATTTTGACAACTTGAAAAATTTGGTTTTGATTGAGGAATTTAAAAGTTGCGTCCCTGGTAATATAAACGCATATTTGGATGAAAAGGATACTGCCACGTTGCAATTGTCTGCTAAATACTCAGAGTCTAGTCTGACATCTACATCATTTATGATTATATTATAATTTGTCCTCCTCTGTGTCTATTGTCTTGTTTATTAATTATTGTACTGCCCTGCACTGTTTTCTGCACTTCATGTAGTCCTGTGCAGGTCTGTACTCTAGTGCAGTTTTTGTGATGTTTTACGCAGTCCAGTGCAGCCTTGTGCTGTCTCACATGGTCTAGTCTAGTTTTTTGTTGTTTCATATAGCAGCAGGGCCCTGGAGAAACGTTGTTTCGTTTTTACTGTGTACTGTACTAGCAGCCTTTGGGCAAAATGACAATAAACTTGATTTGACTTGACTTGACTTTAATTGAATTAGCAGATGAGTATGGTTTAACCCACAAGAGTAAGTTACTTCGATTAAAACTTTCCAACGGAGTAGTATGGATAGTCGGGGAAACCAGAAATGAGATCGGAAGCTAGTGATTAAAGTAAGGATGAAGGGAAACCAGTGAAGGAAAAACATCTTGGTCCTATTTGTCAACATTGTAGGAAATCTGGTCATGTGATGGCTAACTGTATCTGCTTGAAGAAAAGAGGTAAGAAGGCAGTTCCAGATGCCTGTGCGCAACACTTTGAAAAACACATAAACCCGCAGGCTTCGGGGCATACAAAGGAGGCTCTGTCAAGATCTGACCGAGTTAGGATGGGATTCGATCCTTTTATGTCAAAAGGGATTTGTTCCCGTGAAGGTAGGGTCTACTCAAGCACCAGTAAAAAATCTTCGGGATACTGGGGCTTCTCAGTCACTTATGTTAGATAGTGTTCTAGAGTTTACTCATGAGACTGACACTGGTGAAGTAAATCTCATAGGAGGTATTGAGGGTAACCTTATGTCTGTACCTCTGCACAAAGTAGCTGTACAGTCAGGGTTAGACCCAGGACCTGTTGACATCGGACTACGACCCAGTTTACCAGTGGATGGTGTTTCTTTATTGTTAGGGATGACATAGCAGGTGGGTAAGTTGCTTCTGCAGTGCAGCTGACAACTAAGTCAATCACTGATAATCCAAAGATGTATTCTAACATGTATCCCTCCTGTACAGTAACCAGAGCTATGGCCAAACAATCTGCCAAAGCAGATGGTTCTGTGCAGCATGGGTCTGATACCCATGACAGCTCAAATCCTGATTCAGATTTTGATGATTTATCAGGAACTTTCCTTCCTTCCTTCCTTCCTAGTTTGACCAAAATCCTAGTAGTAAGTCTGATCATAATGACTTGTCTCTGTCAAGGAAGGAGATTAAAGCGGAGCAGAGTAGAGATCCTGAAGTTGCTACCCTGAGAGAGAACGGTCTTCCAGATAGTAACATCGAGAAAGTACCTGTAGGGTATTAGTTCATTAGTGGAGTGTTAATGAGGAAGTGGAGACCACCTGAGATTCCGGCAAGTGAGGAGTGGGCAGTTGTTCATCAGGTAGTAGTTCCTAAAGTATATAGGAATGAGACTTTAACTTTGGCTCATATATGCCCTTGGGTGGCCATCTTGGTGTGAAGAAGACTGCGAACAAGGTTTATAAAACCTTCTATTGGCCTGGTTTCAGAAAAGCTGTGCGACGTTTTGCCGAACTTGCCACACTTGTCAAATTGTGGGGAAAAATAATCAAGTCATTCCAGTGGCCCCATTGCTGCAGCAGATCACAGGATATAGCAGTCGACCGCAACACACTTGCCGATAAAGTTTTGCGTCACCGGGAAGGAGTGTTCGGGGCCATAAATGGATATGAGTAGGAGGGAAATTAGCAGATAGAGCGCTTATTCGCTTACCGAGATGTTTAAAGAATACTTATGAAATTAAAAACATGCACAGCTGCATATTAAGCGGATAACGTGAATTAGATAAACACCTTTCCCCCTCGGGCGGAACTAGGTCTCACACTCAACAAATTTGGGCTGTGAACTTTAGATGATTTTCGATAATGTGCCACTTACCGTCATGAAGTGAATGGGATAAAGGTAGAATGATAACAGAAAAATATGTTCTGGCTGGAAGCAACAGAGTGCTGTAAGGCACTATGTGGCGTAAAGTGATATGATCATTAGGTTGGCGTTAGGGCCAGTTTAGATAGAATATGCTAATAAACTGACCAACCAGCTTTAGGGAGCTTCTTCTGAATTTACGGAAAGCAGGGATTTTCTTCAACATTGCTTTGAGGGGCGCAGTGATACAAATCGGCTCATGGGATTTAGAGAGTCGTGATGGAGGGCGTTGTTTGATTTAGCCCATGCTTTCAATACCTTCTTACCATAATCAATCAAAATTTTTCCTTTCCACTTCCTTTGGTAACCCATGACTAACAACAGAGGAAAAAGTGTATTCTCAGTAAGTGAGACGGACTGTCCGAACTGAGATCAAAGGCGGAACAACGCATCATTTACCGCAAGAAGCAGCATTATTACCTTGCAGAGAGCGGAGTGGGAAATTGCCGAAAACTTCGTGAAACTGCGCATGCCAGCGTTTTTGTAAATTTCGTGGTTTTCGATGGAGGTCACAATTTCCAATTCATTCCACCCTGATCTACACAGGAGTTTCTCCTTCCGCAGCGGATCACGAACGTTATCATAATTAAAAGCATTCCACAACGTGACCTACACATCGTTAGAATTCCTAGCTGTGCTCTAAAGAAAATGTACTATTTGAGATCTGCTTACCCATGCAAGTAAAGACCGTTTCCTTCAACAACTTTGCTTTATGATTTTTACCTGCCGTTCTACATTTGTAGTCCTCATGGAAAGCACATTTCCATAAAGAAAGTACGCAGATTATCAAACTAAGGCTCCCTGCACCATATTTCGATATTTCTAGCCATTTACCTCGTTGCTGAAAGCATAACTTAAGTAGTTTTTACAAAAGGTATATCTTCAATACGGTAAACATCATCTTTTAATTGATAATTCCCGTTAATTGTCTATTTAAGTCAGCGCTCAAAATTATGTTCCTTTCAGTCTTTACTTATCGTTCTTATTTAATTCTTTACAGCCGCTGGCAGCCAACATCGAAAACACGAATGTTATTCAGTTTCACTTGGCCGGTGAAGTCCGTTGCAAAACTCACCCGTCTCTCTTTCAATATAAGTTCAGTTTAACTTTTGACGAGAGGTGATCGTCTTAACATTTCATACTTAATTATATCGCTCCAAAAATATTGCATAAAACTTGTTGCACTTACCCCGGTCTCCGTTTACTTTTCAGAAAAGGCAACACTTTTAACAAAGGTGTACTGTAGAATCCTTGTCACAAGCAAAGCTGGTGCTGAGATCACTTTATATATATCATGAAACATGTTTGTATCATATGCTTTATTCATATGAAAACACTCGCTACATGTCCTGCGTTATTATGACAGGTTTATATATTACACTGGAAAAATGAGTATTGATAGCACACTTATTCGTGGAGACGTTTATACCATCTGATATTCCCATTTTTGGGGGATTTAAGTTTGTCCATTTTTGTTCAGCAACAGACAGACTAGTGCTATGCACTTGACTGATTGGTGCTCCAAGGAGATATTAAAATTTTTAAGACTTTAGCAATAAAGTCAAATTGACGTTTAATGACATTTTTAATTTCTGCTCTGAAGTGGCTTTAAGAGGCGGCATAAATGAATGAGTTTGTGTAAGTACTAAATGATGCTTCTTCTGGATAGCAGCCCTATCCAGGCACCTTTTGCTTTATCATGCCCCGCAAATCTGGTTTAAAATCTCCATAATCTTTCCTTATTCTTATGCCCCACATGTGTATTTGAAATTTCTACATGGCGGGGATCGGGGGGGGGGTGTCATACCTTTCTTATTTCCATTGTCTGAGGTTTTCGTAAAATGTATGCATCAATCCGGTGTTCTTTCATTTTCAGATACGCTATTAAAATAACACGTTTGTCCAAACGCATTTTTTCCGTGATACAATTATAAAAAGAGGATGAACTTAGAGCGTGGCTCAATACGTGTAACTGTGACGTTGTGGCTATTACAGGGACCTGGATTTCTCAGGAGCAGGAATGCCTGGTGAATGCTCCGGGCTTTCGATGTTTCAAAATAAGCAGAGAGGGAGGCAAAAGAAATGGGGGCGTGGCATTGTAAATCACGGCTGCAGAAAAGGAGAAAGTCATACAGAAGTGGTCTACGGATCCAGTGTCAGAAACAGGAAAGGGGCAATATCTACCGGCTGTTTTTATAGACTCTACAATATAACAGAGTTATCAAGGAGAAGATTGAGAAGCAGATTCTGGAACGATGCAATAATATTACGGTTGTTGTGATGGGAGGTTTTAACTTTCCTGATATTGACTGGCATCTCCTTGTCGCAAGGGGTTTAGATGGAGTGGAGTTTATTAGCTGTGTTCCGGAAGATTTCATGACGCAATATGTAGACAAGCCAACCAAAGGCGAGGCTGTACTTAATCTGACATTGGGAAATAAATTTGGTCAGGTGACAGATCTCGGTGAGAGAGTATTTTGAAGTTAATGACCACAGTTCTATATCCTTCACCATAGCGCTGAAGAAGGCTAGGAGCAAACAATTTGGGAAAACATTTAACCGGGATAGGAGGAAATACGATGCTATTAGGCAAGAACTTGGCATGGAGTTCTGAATAGGTATGTTCCATTGAGGGAGGGGAACGATGGGAGGATTAAAGAACCATGGTGTACAATGTATCTAAAAAATGTAGTTAAGAAGGAAAGAAAAGCTTTAAAAAGTTTCAAAAAAAAGCTACTGTTAGAGCTTTAGAAAATTACAAGTTTGCTTGGAAGGAGCTTTAGACTGGAATTAGGAGAGCCAGAATGGGCCATGAGAAGGCCTTGGTGACCAGGATTAAGGAACATCCCAATACATTCTACAAATACGTGAAGACCAAGAAGATGAGCCGGGTAAAATAGGACCAATTAGGTGCGATAGTGGAAACGTGTTCATGGAGTCAGAGGAGGTAGAGGAGGCACTTAATAGTGAAAGTATAGTGAGTCTGGCTTCAGTGGGGAGCATGTTGTTGGAGAAGAGCCTGAGAGGCAAGGGTTATGAACATTTGGAGAGACATAGTTATAGTCAGCATCACTTTGTCAAGGACAGGTCGTGCGTTACGAGACTGATTGAATTCTTTGAAGATGTAACATATGAAGGTAGAGCAGTGGAAGTAACGTATATCGATTTCAATAAATCATTTTCTAAGGTTACCCATGCAAGATTCCTTCAGAACGTAAGGAGGAATTGGATCCAAGGACCTTGCTTTGTGTAACCAGAATTGGCTTGCCACAGAAGGCAAAGGGTGATTGTGGATGGTTTGTTTTCTGCATGAAGGTCGGCGAACGGTGGTGTTCCGCAGGGATCTGTTCTAGGACCCCTCCTCTTTGTGATTTTTATCAATTACCTAGATGAAGAAGTGTAAGGGTGGGTTAGTATCTTTGCTGAGGACACAAGTATGGGGTACTTTCTATATAGTCAGGAGGGTTGTCAGAGTTTACAGTGGGAAATTAATAGGGTGCAGAACTGGGCTAAGAAGTGTCAGATGGACTTCAACCCAGGTAAATGTGAAGTAATTCATTTTGATAGGTCCAATTTGAAGGCAGAATATACTATAAATGGTAAAACTCTTTTCAGTGCGGTAAATCTGAGAGATCTTGGGTTCCCTGTCGATAGGACACTCAAAGCTGCTGCGCAGGTTGACAGTATTGTTAAGAAGGCATATGGTGTGTTGGTTTTCATCAACCGTGGGATTGAGTTCAAGAGCCGTAAGGTAATGTTACATCGATATGAGACCTTGGTCAGACCCTTCTAAGAGTACTGTGTTCACTCCTGGTCACCTCACTACTGGAAGGATGTGGATACTATAGACAGAGTGCAGAGTAGATTTAGGAGGTCGTTACCTGAATTGCAAGGCAAACCTTTTGAGATAGGTTGAGTGTACTGTGCCTTTTCTCCAGGGAGCGAAGGAGGATGAGAAGTGACCTGATAGAGGTATATAAGAGGACGACGGAGAGTGATCGTGTGGACAGCCAGAGGCTTTTCCTTCCCCCTGCACTGCAATGGCTAACACGAGGTGACATCGTTTTAAGGTGCTTGGAAATAGGACCCAAGGGGATGTCATGTGTAAGTTTGTCACACAGAGAGTGGTGGATGCATGCAATGCACTGCCGGTGGCGCTGGTGGAAGCGTATGCTATAGTGTCTTTTAAGAGCCACTTAGAAAGGTGCACGGGGCTTAGAGAAACAAAGGGCAATGCGGTAGGGAAATTCTAAGCAGTTTTAGAGTAGGTTACATTACATGTTGGCCGAGGACGTGCCACGTGCTGTAAATTCCCATGTTCTATGTTTGTTACAGTCTAACCAAACCTCCTCTGCAAACCACTTCGACCGGCAACGCGACGGCAAGAGCTGTACATTTGTACAGCTTTTAAATCTACTCCTCATCTTTATTTTGTCCAGAACTGCTGAAGTGTCTCTGCCCGAAAAAGATACTGTATGTTTGACTATAGCTGCTGCCTGACCTGTTGAGTTCCTACAGCATTTTTGTGTGCCTTAAAAACGTAGACACATGGAAACATGGAAAACCTACGGCACAATACAAGCCCTTCGCCCCACAATGATGTGCCAAGCACATACTTACCTAAGGTTACATATAGCCCTCTATTTTTCTAAGCTCCATGAACCCATCCAGGAATCTCTTAAAAAAACCTATCGCATCTGCCTCCACCACAGTCACCGACAGCCCATTCCACGCACTCACCACTCTCTGTGTAAAAAAAACTTACCCCTGGCATACTTCCAAGCAACTTAAAACTGTGCCCTCTCGTGCTACGTGAGCTAATTCGAAATCACTTTAAACTCTAAATAAAATATAGCCGCTGCCTCGCTTCTTTATTGCTGCATCGATATCTCGCGTCCAGGTTAGGTCCTGAGAGATAATGACACCCAGGAATTTGAAATTCTTCACCCTCTTTACTTCAGACTAGTCCATGAGGATTGACTGGTGTTGCCTGGTCTTACCCTTCCAGAAGTCCACATTCATCTTTGTGGTCTTGCTGACGTCGAGTGCAAGGTTGTTCCCGGGGTACTAGTAAATTTTCTGGTATATCTCGCTGCTGTACGCCCTTTAGTCACCATCTGAAATTCGGCCTAAAATGGTTTGTATCATGAGAAAAATTTTATATGCTGTGTGAGCTATGCTTAGCCACACAGTTATGGGAGTAGAGAGAATTGAGCAATGTGCTAAGCGCACATTCCTGTGGAGGGCCAGCCAGTGTTACAGTCAATGAGGTAAAGATGCCATTTTCAATCTGTACAGATTGTGGTCTTTCGGTTATGAAGTAGAAGGTCCAGTTGCAGAGGAAAGTAGACAGGCGTAGATTCTATACACCTATCATCACCGGGTAGGATTTATCGTGCTAACTGCTGAACAATATTCAACAAAGAGCGTGCTGACATGGATATTTGCATTGCCCAGGTGATTCAAGGCTGTGTAGAGACAGAGTCATTGAGATTGTGTCTGCTGCAGACCTATTGAGGCGATAGGCAAATTCTAGTAGGGCCGGATTCTTCCTGTGACAATGTTGATTTTAAACATGACCAAACTCTCAACTCAAAGCATTTCAACTCCGTATACATGAGCGATGCCGGGCCATTATCGTCGAGGCAGTACGCATCGATCTTCATGAACACTAGTATAATTGTTGCCCTTTTGGAGCAGGTCAAAACTTTCGACTGTAGTAGTGAAGAGATTGAAAAAGTCTTTGTGTCCTCTCGCCAATCGGTTGGTTTCGTTGTTTAGAGCATTTCCAAGTACTCCATCGGCTCTGCTCCCTGGCAACGGTTTACACTCTTGAAAGACAACTTGACATCTGCGTCAGTGACAGAGATCACAGGGTCAGATGACCTGCAGGGACCCTCATAGCGTGGTTATATTCGGACTTTCAAAGGGAACATAAAAGACGTTGAGCATCCTGGATGTGAAGCATCACTGCCATTCATGAGTTGGGTTTTGCAATGCAGGAAATAATGGCCAGCAAACCCTGCCAGAGCTGTGCATCGGACGTTGCCTGCAACATGTTCCACAGTTGATTTTTTTTTTTGTCTTTTGAAACAGCCCTCCACAAGTTATACTTGTTTTCCTTTTACAGGTCTGGAACACCAGATTTAACTTGCACAGGTCTACCCCTCAGAAGACTTCGAACCTTCCAGTTCCTCCACTGCTTTGAGTTTGGGAATGTACAGTAAGCTTTCGTGGGCACACACTGTTCCACACCGGTTTTAATTCAGTCGGTGACAACTGTGGCATATTTATCCAGGATAGAAGATGACTCCCTGAACACCGTCCAGTCCAATGATTTTAAAGCAGTCTTGTAATACTCTCTGCTTTACTTCTTCTTAGTTCTCACTACTGGTGCTGAAGTCTTCAGTCTCTGCCTATACTCAGGCGGAGAATGGTTATGTTCCTGTCTTGTCAACGTATCAGCCAATATTCCGCAGTACACATATGTTCTGCCTTTTAATATGTTCCTTCATATTGCAATTCCCATACTGCATCACACCAAACATTGCTTTAGGAAACTCTATCCAGCACTCCTCCACCCAAATTTCCAGCTGATCTTATTTACCAAATCATGTAAAATCCCACTTGGCTATTGTTCTAGACAGGCCGACCGCAAAAATCAATTGGCAATGCAGAAAACATCTATTGACTTACATTGAACAATTATCTTCTAAAGAAGAAAAGTAATCTAAAAGTAACAGCCCGAATAATCCTAAAAGGATCAACATTTTCCAAATTGGAATTGAAATCTGTGTAGTAATAGATCTACAAATAATATAAGAATCATCGGTCTATATTTGAAATAAATGCCGATATTGACAGTCAATTCAATAGCACCAGTCAATTCCCTATTACACTGGGACTGTGCCTATGCTACGAAGAAGATTCAGTGAGCTCTGTCTTAGCACTCTCCCCTCCCTGCTTCTATTCCGGAGGCGAATCTCACAGTACCCGGGTCCTTATATTTTATATCATTTTGTTTTTCAATGCTTCCGACTGGTTTTCTTTCTTGATATTGAATTTCTATAGAATATTAACATGCTAGTCCCTAATCTCATCAAACCCACACATTTCTCCTTAGTGAATGCTGGACAAAATATCAATAATTTCTTTGTCGTTCTGTGCATCATCTACTTCACTGGCAATGCATACACTTCTAATAAGCATATTATTATTCATAGGAATTTTCTGTAATATTACTTGCTAAGGACATTCTTCTGCTCATTTAAGTCTTCCTAATTGCTTTTTAGTTATATTTTCTGCTTCCTTTATGATCGATTAATTGGCATACTTTGTAAATCCCCTCTCGCATTTTAAAACTGATTTCTTCCTCTCAGCGATTTCCAAGTCCATGACACTGCTAAAGGCAACGTAAAAGTTCGACGTCTCTTAGAGTACTTGGGTCGACTGTTACCCAACAATATGCCATTAAACTTTGCCTTTTCAGATGAATTAAGTACACATCTGGCAATATGAAAAAAGTAGATCAACGAAATTTACCCTCGAACTTCCCTCATACCTTACAAAAAACATACGAACAACTAGCTGTAAGCACATATAGAGACAAACTCTTTGACCTGAAAACGGAACATTCATTACTAAATGTGTGCAAATGTATGCAACCTTTCCTTATCGCTCCCTCGGTTACAAGACATAGAGATATACTGACGTAGTGAATATGAATGCTTCTATAAGGAAAGCGACTCTCTGAGGTGACAGTAAGGTGACATTTCGCTCTGCAGTCTAATTTTATTAGAAGTGCAGGTAGGAATCCAATGTGATGTTTACCTGTATGATTCGGAGCAAGTTTTAGACTTCGTCTGTTGGGTGGCATGAGAATCTTTTACATGTCCGTGGAAAAAATGGCAAGAGCTTGCCAATACAACATACTGTCGATGGCTTCATGCACCTGCACGGAAAACGAAAGCATTCGCCGTTCAGCTAAGTCCCGGTGAAAAAAAGTTATTCCTCATTCCTAAATTGATTATTTTTAATCTTATGGATACTTGTACAGGAAAGCTGTAGAACATCAGACTCTGGTTTGGAAAAGGAGAGAGCTGTCAATGGAAAGTCATGAATGAAACAGAATTCCAATTGCAATTCGGTTGCATAAGTATTACTCCAATGTTCTGCTATGTCGTAGAATTACAGGCAAAATTTTGGTTCGCAAAAAGATAAGGGAAGCACTTACAAGAAGAAATCTGCAGGTGCTGGAAATTGAAGCAACACACAGAAAATGCTAGTGGAAAGCAGCAGGCCAGGCAACATCTATAGGAAGAAGTACAGTCGACGTTTTGGGCCGAGACCCTTCGGCAGAACAAAATGAAAGAAGAGACAGTAAGAGATTTGATAGTGGGAGGGGGAGGGGGAGATCTCGAAATGATAGGGGAAGACAAGAGGGGGAGGGATGAAGCAAAGAGCTCGAAAATTGATTGGCAAAAAGGATACACAGCTGGAGAAGGGAAAGGATTATGGGACGGGAGGCTTAGGGAGCAAGAAAGGGGGAGGCGGGTGCACTAGAAGGAGATAGAAAGCAGGGAAGGAGCGAGTGTGAGAGGAGCAGAGATAGAAAAGAGAGAGAGCGAAAAGAAAAAGGGGGGAAATAATAAATAAATAAGCAAATCAATCAATCAATCATTCAATCAATCAATCAATCAATAAGGGATGGGGTAAGAAGGGAAGCACTTAACTGCGTTTCTTAAGTGCAATGGTCTTGTCACTGCGAAATTCAGCAAGGAAGAATGTTTCTCAATCAGCCAAAATGTTACTAACAATAGTAATGCTTCAACTGAAAGGAAAGATTCTTTGTTATATAGAATGTGAACTAGGATTAATCATGAATTATTTTAATATTCAGGAGAATGCGTTGAGGATGCTATAAAGAAATCCAATTTATTTATTAACCAATGTTAACTCTTGCAATAAATAATTTGCTGTATCGAATATGCCAATATTCCAATCTATTTCCATCAGCAATTCTACGCACTCTTTCTATCATTCTCGCAGATGGTAATTTGCCATTCCTATCCATTCCACCGAAATTCTCGTTATATTTATCAAAAGGAAAAGAACATATTGAAGGTCACAGAATATTAATCGATATTTGAAGTATTGAAGCACATTTCATTTCACCTGCATAGCCACTACCAGAACGAAAACAACGAGAAATGGGCCAGTTTTATATCACTGAAATTGTTGAGGAAAATTGTAGCGAAATGATAGTAAGAAACTTTCTGACTAAGCACACAGGAAAATGTATTCTGGTTTCTTGTGTTTCTGACCTATCACAGACAATCAACTTATACTTTAGAACTGGCTCCAAATTCATAAACGAAGAACTTTTGACAAAGAACTGCTTAACTTGTGAAATGTGAAAATATGTTTCCATCAGAGCGGCACAACCCAACAAGATTCAGCATGTTATATTTCTTTACGAATTGCCAACATTTGTAACTTACTTGAGTTTCACCTTTTGCCAATGCATTTCACTATTTAGAATACCTCAAATTTCTGAGTAAACACTGTTCCAAAAGCACACAGACCAGCTTATCCAAACCTATATGTAAAAGTAGTCTTCTGTATTTCATACATGTTCCGACAATAAAGTTGGCTGGATCAAATGGTTTATCCTTCTGATACAAAACTGGATGTGTATAAACATCCCATCGAATTTCCGTACAACTGCAGCCAGTTCAAATTCCTTCTTTTTTCAGTAATTATAAGATCTTTGCTATCGTTAGTTCTGGGGGAAATTATATGTGATCAGAATCCCACCATTCGGAATTGTATCCATTTTTATTTATACTTTTTCGGTTCTCAATTCCTCATGGACCGTCCAGGACTTGAAACATTTCTGAAAGATTCTGACATTTGTTTCTTTTTTTTCATCTTTACTTATGTTCCTCAACGCACAGCATTTACCAAAAATCGTCTTTCATTTTATATATTCTTCGAGCACTCTACCTTGAAATTGCTTTGCCCGAAACCCTCTGGAGTATTAAGTTCACTGCATTTAATATTCAACCCACTTACCCAATTCTTCTAACATATCAGATGAGATAGGTTTAATTATGTCATGTAGCATTACACTCATAGCTTAAGTGTCAGGTACAAACGCAATTATATTTCTCTTGAGGTACAATAATCATTCACAGTATTTCGTTCGTGGCTTCTAAGCGTTTGTCTTCGTATTTAAAATTAATTTTAGACTTTCCTAAGC
Organism: Hemitrygon akajei; assembly: GCF_048418815.1. NCBI lineage: Eukaryota > Metazoa > Chordata > Chondrichthyes > Myliobatiformes > Dasyatidae > Hemitrygon > Hemitrygon akajei. The sequence goes on from NC_133125.1 coordinate 159,188,622, forward strand.
ACCGTTGGGACGCAGTAGATTCGAAATGTGCTTGATATTGTATTTTTTTCTCATTTTGGGAATATTGGGTAACGAGTTGTGAGCTGTGTTAAAAATAAAAATAAAGAATGATCGCACTGCATCCAACATAAACTGAATTTCTCTACAATATTCCATGTTAAAACAAAAGCAAGTGTGAAAGTGTTATAGACTATCTATAATTTGGAGCGACATACATATAACAATAATAACAACAACAATAATAATAACAATAATAATAATAATAATAAAATAGAATAAATACTATATTTTTTCGGCAAAACAATATCGTATCCAATTGGCATATTTTGTGGATTGATGTGTGTGTGTATATACACACACACACACACACACACACACACACACACACACACACACACACACACACACACACACACACACACACACACACACACACACACACACACACACACACACACATTTCCTGAACGAATGAAAAATGATATCTTTCAATTCTTATCTGAAGATGTTTTGGGGGCGGGGATTGGCGTTGCAGGCAGCATCAATAAAGGTTTTCGTGCAAATACTTAAACTCCTAAAGCAGATCCAATCTCTGCCAAAATGGTGAAAACATCATTGTCGTTTGAATTCTTCAATTTATGATCTGGAAGGATATTCAATTAGACAAGTTTAGCAGCCATGCCAGAGTCAATCTGACAGATATTGCGATCAGCAAAATTGTTGATGTCCTTCGATTTTCAATATCTTAATCTTTCTGCCATTAGAAAAGGCTAGCAAATATGATTAAAGATGTTACCTATGTACATGCCAGCGAAGCAAAAAATAGTTGCTCATGCACTTTCGAGATATTCAATAACATTTCTCTTTTAGGTATGAAGTGCGTGACCTGAACGTATATTGAAAATATGCATAAAATAGATATCATCTCAGGGCAATACAGTGTAGCAATGAATAGTTACTTTTGAATGGGATAAATATGATTAGTGATGTTTTCGACAGGTTGTCGATAATGCCATTTTACAAATATAGACGACCTTAATAATTATTTCATTATTCTCTAAATTTACAGAGAGTATAACAGGTATTAGTGTTATTTAGGGAGAGCAGTGACACAATGTATTTGGATATTAATTGGACGCTGAGTTATAGAAATATGGCAGATGACGTTTCATAATTAATTCCATGATTTGTCATTGTGAGTCCAGGAAGTTTTATGTTTTAATTCTTGATTTCCAAATCTGTATTATAAATCATATTTACGAACAGATCATTACTGATGCCCCGAGTTTTCCTTCATGAGAACTTGTCTAAGCATCATCATTTATTTTGTAATACATTACATGGCTCTCTTACAAGGATCACTCCTTATAATAATGATCAGTGAGCCACAGTGAGAATCTGGAATTGAAAACAAGTATCTTTATTGTCTAAGCTAACAAGTATATGAATTCATATACTGAATACCTGAATGCACATCCATTATGCTTTTCCGACGCTTCTGAAAAGTCAAAGAATATAAAAGGTAATGCCCGGGCAAAGGATTCCACCCTGGTCAGGCGTTCCTTGTAGTCCCGAATCACTCCTTCCAGATGTTCCACGCAGGATCGCTCATCCTTGTGTCTGCGGTGATTGTTCTTCAAAGTTAACGCTGGCTTCGCCTTCGAACACCTGTGCTTTAATATTCATTTCTTGTCAGTTCAAATGTTGCATTTCGATGCCATTGGCTATCATATACCTGACCTTTAACACATAATTATCGGATCTAGTCCAAGCAGGTCTCCATGTATTCCCCTTTGTCAGCAAGAGACAACTGCAACTTTATGGCTTTTTCTTCTGAATTAGCAAACAACCAAAATCAAACAGAACAGGCACAGACCCCAACATTTACAAACTTGCATGTTAAATCTAACTAAATGACACCTTAGAAATAGCTTCTTATTTGAAAATTATTGTTAAAGCAGCAGATAACTTGGAGCACCTTTGTGTCTATCTTAAAACACTAATTTAGTCAAGCAACTTGATTTCAAAACTTGAAGGATATGGAGCAACTTCACAACAACTCCATTCATTTGATATTATGGCACAGACAAAGACAATTTGTCTGTATGCTTTCACTGCCGTTAATTCATTAGAATTCACTGATTTATGGACTGTAGCTCTTGCTGGCCAACAGCTCTGTCTTTACAAATTAACGCCAACATTACATTCGTTTCTTTCTTTCCTAAACACACTCATTACATTCTCAGCAAAGCTGTCAGCCAACACCAAAGAAACTAATGTATTTCAGGTTTCCATGGTTTCCAGATTGCATATCTTGTCAGGGTCCGGTCCGGAACCGCGTTCCGGGTTTTGATCCGGTCCGAGGGCGCGGACTCCGGGTCCTGCAGTTGTCCCTCCCGTCACCCGTGATCTAGTTAGGACCCTCCTGGTTTAAGGAGGAACACCTGTAACTCATTGAGCTGCAGGTGTTTATAAGGGGCCTTGGGACTGGGACCAGGCGGGTGGTCGTTTTGTTCTGTTTCCCGTTTCTTCGCCGGCTCCGACCTCTGCTTTGCATTCTGTGATTCCGCCCGGGCTCAGATCTTCTCTTCATCATGCTTCTCTGCCCCGTGCCAGTACTACCAGGTTGGTCCGCTCCCCCACCTATCTTCCCATGCGCTGGTCCCGCTTCTCCGCTCGTTTGTTTTGTTCGCGCGGTCGCGCTGTCTGCCGGCCGTTTCCGATTTTTCCGTTATCATGACTGTTGTGTTGGTCCCCCTGTACCTATGCCCGTTCCTATCCCTTTCCTCCGTCGGGCAGGTCCGGCCGACCTGCCGCTGCCCGGCAGTGGTTCTGCCCGTTCCTACCCCTTGCCTCTGTCGGGCAGGTCCAGCCGACCTGCCGCTGCCCGGCAGTGGTTCTGCCTGTTCCTATCCCTTGCCTCTGTCCGGCAGGTCCGGCCGACCTGCCGCTGCCCGACAGTGGTTCTGCGTGTTCCTATCCCTTGCCTCCGTCGGGCGGATCCGGCCGACCCGCCGCGGTCCGGCGAGGTGTTCTGCCCTGTCCTCGTCTTCCGCCCGAACCCTGGGGTAGTGCCCCACACCCGCCTAGTCGTTTGCTCCTTGCCCAGGCCTCCGGTGTTTCTGCCTGAGGGGCGCCCCTACCCGGGAGATATGCGGCCCGCCCAGGGAGGGCTCTCCGCCAGCTTATCTAGCCTGCCTGCCTGAACCCCGGGGGCCTACCTGCCTGAACCCCGAGGACCTATCTACTTGCCTGACTGAACCCTGAACCCCAGGGATCTGTCTACCTGCCTGCCTGAACCCTGAATCCCGGGGACCTGTCTGCCTGCCTGAAATTCGGGAGCCCGCTTCGCTCTGCCTGCCTGAACGCTATCTACCTGAACCCAAGCTCTACCCTTAAGTGCCATGGCATCCCCATTCTGTGCTCCCCCTAGTACTTCAGTGTCTGCGTCATGCGTTTGGGTCCATCCGGCCCCTCCTGACAGAACAACCACCCCACGCATGGACCCAGCGGGACAGGCACTGGACGCTAGTTCCCGTTACCCTGGGGACCTCTCTGCTCTCGATATTTCCCCCCCCCCACCCCACCCGTACCGTCTCTGGCCCGCCAGCCCCGCTTTGGTCGCCAGGAGGCTCCCTTAGAACAGGGGGGGGGGGGTACTCTCAGTTTCCGGTCCGGTACCGAGTTCCGGGTTTTGTTCCGGTCCGAGGGCTCCGGACTCCGGGTCCTGCAGTTGTTCCTCCCGTCACCCGTGATCTAGTTAGGACCCTCCTGGTTCAAGGAGGCACAGCTTTAACTCATTGAGCTGCAGGTGTTAATAAGGGGCCTTGGGACTGGGGCCAGGCGGGTGGCCGTTTTGTTCCGTTTCCCCGCCGGCTCCGACCTCTGCTTTGCATTCTGTGATTCCGCCCGGGCTCAGATCTTCTCTTCATCATGCTTCTCTGCCACGTGCCAGTACTACCAGGTTGGTCCGCTCCCCCACCTTTCTTCCCATGCACTGGTCCCGCTTCTCCGCTCGTTTGTTTTGTTCGCGCGGTCGCGCTGTCTCTCGGCCGTTTCCGATTTTTCCGTTATCATGACTGTTGTGTTGGTCCCCCTGGGCCTATGCCCGTTCCTACCCCTTTCCTCCGTCGGGCAGATCCGGCGGACCTGCCGCTGCCCGGCAATGGTTCTGCCTGTTCCTATCCCTTGCCTCCGTCGGGCGGATCCGGCGGAACCCCGAGGACCTATCTACTTGCCTGACTGAACCCTGAACCCCAGGGATCTGTCTACCTGCCTGCCTGAACCCTGAATCCAGGGGACCTGTCTGCCTGCCTGAACTTCCGGAGCCCGCTCTGCTCTTCGTGCCTGAACTTCCGGAGCCCGCTCTGCTCTTCGTGCCTGAACTTCCGGAGCCCGCTCCGCTCTTCGTGCCTGAACTTCGGGGGCCCGCTCCGCTCTTCGTGCCTGAACTTCGGGGGCCCGCTCCGCTCTTCGTGCCTGAACTTCGGGGGCCCGCTCCGCTCTTCGTGCCTGAACTTCGGGGGCCCGCTCCGCTCTTCGTGCCTGAACTTCGGGGGCCCGCTCCGCTCTTCGTGCCTGAACTTCGGGGGCCCGCTCCGCTCTTCGTGCCTGAACTTCGGGGGCCCGCTCCGCTCTTCGTGCCTGAACTTCGGGGGCCCGCTCCGCTCTTCGTGCCTGAACTTCGGGGGCCCGCTCCGCTCTTCGTGCCTGAACTTCGGGGGCCCGCTCCGCTCTTCGTGCCTGAACTTCGGGGGCCCGCTCCGCTCTTCGTGCCTGAACTTCGGGGGCCCGCTCCGCTCTTCGTGCCTGAACTTCGGGGGCCCGCTCCGCTCTTCGTGCCTGAACTTCGGGGGCCCGCTCCGCTCTTCGTGCCTGAACTTCGGGGGCCCGCTCCGCTCTTCGTGCCTGAACTTCGGGGGCCCGCTCCGCTCTTCGTGCCTGAACTTCGGGGGCCCGCTCCGCTCTTCGTGCCTGAACTTCGGGGGCCCGCTCCGCTCTTCGTGCCTGAACTCTATCTACCTGAACCCCATCTCTACCCTTAAGTGCCATGGCATCCCCATCCTGTCCTCCCCCTCGTACTTCAGTGTCTGCGTCCTGCGTTTGGGTCCATCCAGTCCCTCCTGACATATCTCGCCCATTATTTAACATAATACACTTCTCACCAATCCTTATAAGTATTAGTTTAATGTATATTATTATGGAGCGTCATGGTCTTGAAACATATATGTAAGGGAGTTTCTTATTGGTGTAAGGGGGTTGCTTCTTTTTCTTAGTTACTGCGTATGTTAATCAAAATGGCTTCTTTGTTTTGTTATAAGTAGGAATGCTTCTTTTGTTATGCTAACTGGTGAGAGGGTGCTTTTCTCGCAGCTTTGTTTGGATTAAAATTACTGATAACGAGATTGTATTCATTTGTTAACCAATTGGGATAGATGTTATGCGCTCTTCTGGGTCTGTGAGTTATTGTTGGAAGGCTTTTGGGAAGTCGGCGCGATGGGGTGAGGGAGAGAGGACGCGATGCTGTAAGCTGGGCGACGGAACGGACCCCGAGCGGGGGTCCGAGGCCAGGATTTTCGGCGTGGAGAGGAGACGAAGACATATGTGCCGGGGGTGCTTTGTTGATCACTTCGGGTGGTCCTGAGCTACGAGTCGAGGAGGTCTGAGGGGATCGAATGGTGGCCAGAAGACTTCGTTAATTGCGCTCCAACAGTTGTGCACGAAGTGGTTTGGACTTTAATAACTTTTGGCGCCTTTTCCTTATTTTCTTTTCCTTTATATATACTGTATCGTTATTAATCACATAGTTCTAGTAAGATCTATAAAGTGTAGTCATTTAATCGCATATGGTGTACTATCTGTTAGTTGGTGTATTGGGGACATCACACAGCATCCACACAAGCTAATTATCCAGTTTGGCGGGGCAGAAGGCTGCTCGCCCTAGACGGAAGCGAGTTGATCGAGCCTGAGGCTAGCCAGCAGGCTACATATATTTTGTTCTGTCGCTCCAAACTTATTTCACACATCTTGTTTAGTGCTCGCGTGCTTGGTCACTTCTGCGGAAACAGAAACATTGTTTCCACTGATATATTATACTATCAATTAAATAGAGAGCCGAGTTCACTTCAGCTAAAATCAGGAAATGTGGTGTATCAAATATTGTAGTCAGATGAAAACAATTATTGCAGGTCATGCATGATTTAAGCAAAGTGAAGTAAAACATTTGAAAAAATGAACCGATTGGCAAGCGGTATCCATCAGTTGTTTATATTTGTTGGGATTTATGTTTGTCCATTTCCCTTGAACAATTGCCAAGCTTCTACTGTGGACGCCATTGTTTAGTTTTCAAAGGTAACATAAACAATTTTAAGATTATAGCAACAAATTCCAAATGACGTTTGAAGATGTTTTTGATTTCTGCCCTGAAGTGGCTTTGGGAAGCAACATAAATAAATGCGTTTGTGCAAGTACTTACTGACCTTAATTTATATCCAACATCTTCCACAATGTTGAAAATATCATTGTGCTTTGACATCATCAATTGGTTATCTGTAAAGAAGATAGAAATATAGCTAGAGAAATTTACAACCCATAAAATAATGAAGCTGGCAGATATCGCAAGCAGTAAAGCAATTGATTTTCTTCGTTTTTCTATTTCTACATCTTTCTGCCTCTCTTCAGTAACGCTGGCTCGGAGCCTTCGTCTGGCCCTGTTAGCCAGTATAATATGTCGTATCATCACTGAGTTGAAGAAGAGGATCAACACAAATGGTAGGACTGGTGTCAACACGGTTTCCAACCATCTGAATACAGCCCAAGCAGGCAAGATGTAGACGCTTTGTTTTACATTACAGAACCAGGACACGTTGTCAATTTTTTCCAGAGGTTCGATCGACAAATATACTGGAACATTTTCCAAAACACATATCGAACAAACCACTGTTATTACCCTTCTTGCATTTATTTCAGTGCAATATTTTGCTCGTAAAGACTGACAACAAATTGCGACAAATCTATCAAAGGTAAACGCCACAGTTAACCAGACAGAACAATCAATCGAAACATAAATCAGGGTCAGGTTAATACTGCAAACTGGAGTGTAACTGAGAAATGAACGTGCAAAATACCCGCCCAAAATCCGATAAATAAGTCCGCTAGCTGCCACGTGCATTAGGTTAGCCGCTGCTACCCATACTAGATATTGGGTGATGCAGCTGGAGAGACCACATTTTCCAGAAGATAGAACTGAGATTGTCACTGTATTAGCTGCAAAGATAGTGGAGGAAAATCAAAATTTTCGAAATGACTATCAATTGAAATATATTTTTATCAAACCGTGCTCTCACTTCATTGCCCATTCAACATCTCCTTTCCGCAAATGAACTAATTCGACAATATTCTTCAAATTTGTCACAAAAAGTAATAACATATATTGACAACGCAAAGCTTTTGCAACATGCTTAATGCAATTAATTTATTTTCACAATGCTGATTTGTTGGGTAAGTCTCGGATTATCACATTGTACGTTCACTTCATAGTCCATTCAATATTTACTTTCGGACCGGTGTTCAGCTCGCCGCTCAGCGAGTTTTACTCGTCCCTGCGCTGCCTAAGCTTATTGTAGTGATCCCGTCTCTCTGGATGCGAGTCCCTGTCATGTGCTATAATTACAACAAGAATTATGAAGAACTATACCAACTGAGCTAAAAGAAAGTCCAGTATTTTATTCACCACAGAAAATTTACTGGAATAATTTTGGCCACATTATCAAGCAGAATAATTCAATAAAACTGATAACATTTTATTGGACGAAATCGTTATATGTATTAACGTTATAAAATGGTGCTGTAAGAAAGTCTATCATTTCCCTTTTCCTAAATTTGGAAGGGCACAATACAATGAAAATATACACGGGAAATGATCTGTTTTCTTTCAGATGTCTGCTTTCCATTTGTCTTTGTGAAGCGTGTCGGGCTGGAGAATATTCAATCTTTCTATAGCTATCGAATGTCAAGTGCATTGTCTGGAAATGACAAGGGATAGGCAGGGTGCATATCGTTCTCTTACTGCAGGTACTAATGCTTAAAGTAATTGTATTAAAACATCTTGGAATAAATGCGCAGCGATCATACGTGCGACTATGGACGTAATTGTCAATAGAATATAATATTGATTTATCAGATTATTCGAGTAAACGTAGTTTACAATTATCTTTGCAACTGTGCTGATTTTTTTTATGGGCAAAGCCGTGATGGGCGTTCTAATCGCCGATTAGGGTTCCAGCATCAAGGAATTCTCTTTCGCATGCTGGGCCGGGATTAGGCATGAAAGCACAGGAGATAGCAGAAGCTGGAATCTGGAGCCAAATAAAAAGTCTACTGGAGTAATACTTAAGTAGATTTGTTGGAAGGATAGAGGAAGACGGCAAGCAACCTGAAGTAGGCAGTATTTACGTTTCTATATTATTCCACAAGAACATATTTTCTTGCGTTATTGTTGAAAATACAAGTTTCATTTTTAGACAGTCTTACAGAATTTAGACATGCATTTGTGGAATACTATTTGAATCAAATACAAACAGAATCGAGAAGCCAAAACTGAATTGATCACTGTTTAACACCAATTGGCCAGGATAATATTTGCTTTACTAGGAAATCTGTATTACCAATTTGGCAGAATATGGAGACACCTTCAAATATTTCAGGTGCTAGATATGTATGGCAACACGTAAGACATAACAATATATCAATTACATAATTACAATTGTCACTTACCAGGAACGCCAACTATTACAAGAATATGGTAGAAAATCCGTTCGGTTAGAAACTTTTCAGTCAATTCCATAGTAGTAGAGAGTCTATACTACATTGAAGAGGAATGCATACCGGTCTGCATTTCTCATTTTGTCTAATTTATATATTAGAGAAACCATCCGGGTGGAATGAGCACAAACAATCTTTAGGAATTATCTACTCTTCCGATACCTCTGAGAATACCACGTTTGGTTTACTGCTAATTTTCCCTGCTATTCTAATACAAATAGAAGTATTCTGGTTCTGCGCATGGGGCTCTCATGAAAGTGTCCATTTTACGTCAAAAGAAGGTGACAGTTTGAAAAAGATGCAGAATCCTTTACTGAATGAATTTAACTATATACTATAGAAATCTTATGGCACAGGAACTGGTGGCTGATCCAACAATGTCCAGCCGAACGAAATGCTAATGTCAAAACTAACCCATTTGGTAGCACTTGATTTGTATTGCACCATGCAACGCCGCTTCGTCCGTCTGTCTAAATGGTTCCTTTTGTATCTGATTTTCCACTTCTCCTGGCAGCATAATCCTGAATCTTCCTACTCTCTGCCTAAAATTACTTACACGTCATCCTTATTTAAATTCCCGATTTCGCTTTAAATGTATGTTTCTAATTGTTTAATATTTCCACAATGAGGTAGCAAAATGGTCTGCGTATTTCCTCCATCTACCCCTCTAACAACATTGATACGTTTTTCCGGTTTTCTTCCATGTTCACAGGATCCATGAATGGAAATTTAATTTATCCAAACGCTCCTTTTGAATAATACATTGGAAAGAATTGCATACGTCTATAGTCTAAGCGAATCAATGTAATTGACCTAGCATGTTCTGTCTTCTTCATACTCGGCAGAATATACAGCTCTTTCAGCCGTCAGTACGGTTTTACCAAACCTCTTGTGCACTCATTAAAATCTTCGGGTCCTTCCAGTAATGTGGCGTTCAAAACTGTACACTGCACTCCAGTTGTGCACCAAATATTTTTGCCATACTTCATTCCTGCCTTATTAATTTACACGCCTATATCCCTCAGTGTATTCGCATTCAGAAGGCCTATGCCATTTACTACGTTTCTTCCTCTTGCAATATACCTTCAAAGAATGCATCATTGCAATCGTTCCTTCATTAATCTCCATCTACAACTTCTCTACACAAATTTCTACCTCATATAATTTGCGAGGTACATTAATTTTCACGGGATTTAATATGCTGAACAAGCCTGTCAAGAAGAACACAAGACCATGCAAACAATATCCTTTGCCCTACCTTCAGCAATCACTTTCCTACACTTCGAACGCATGTCGATTACTCCTAAAAAGACGGTCCTTTTCAAACTCTAATAAAATCTTTTCCTGAAGAATCCATAATAATATATTTACAAACAACATAGGACCCTCCGTCTATAACTGCAATAGATATCAATTTTGCCACTCTGAGTGGAAAATCTCGTTCCCAATCTACACTCTTTCTCGTAATAAACATCTAAAATTCGTGTTGACACTCTGTAAACCTGCTTACGAAGGATATTCCACTTCCTAATTTCATTCTGTGTTCTTTCTGCTTCCTTTATATTCGGCTGGTTAACGTGTTATATGCACTCCCTTTCCTTTTTCAAACTGACTTCTCTGTCCTCAGGTTTCAAAATCCATGGAGTGGCCAAAGGCAACATAAAAATTGGAAACATGAGGAAATCTGCAGATGCTGGAAATTCAAGCAACACACATAAAATGCTGGTGTAACGCAGCAGGCCAGTCAAAATCTACAGCATGAAGTACAGTCGACGGTTCGGGTCCTTCGTCAGGAAAGATTGGAAATCATTTATTCCAGTTTAGGCCGCCTGCAGCCCAACAATTTGGGCATTGAACTTTACCTTTCCCGTTGAATTGCTGCGCCTGTGACGAAAATTGATTTCGAAACTATTCAAAAATGAAAGATTCACAGCTCATTGATAATCAAAGTATTTATGCACTATACAGCCCTGACATTCGTCTTCCCCACAGGCAGTTACGAAACAAAGAAGAACCATGGAATAAACCCGTTGAAAGAAAAACAGCAAGCACCTAGCCTCCCACACCACCAAACGCAAAAAAAAATCAATCAAAACTAACCAAAGAAAAACAAGTGAAATCACAGAATATGAAGCATAAAATCAAAGCGCATAACTCAGTAGCGTTCCACTATGTTCACTGCCTGCAGGCATCCTCGATTCAAAAATAGGTCAAAAGTAGCAACAAAAGAGAGCAAAACTAGGAAACACCATAAACCTGAGGTTTCAAATCTAAAACCAGCGTCGATTGAAATTTGCTGCTGCACTATCTTGAAGTTGAGAAATATCACTCGAACACAAGGACGTTCCCTTAGGAGCAGCAATTGAGAGACCGCCACACGCAAACATCTCCAACAACAGCAGGAAGCAAGAGAAAGATGGCGTTGAACACCCACTTGCCTTCCGCACCGAGTTCGATTATTTAAATCTTCTTTGTTGCTTTAGAAATCAGCGAGAGATATAGCCGGTCATAGGTCTATGACCCGTGTCTTGTCATTCTTGCTTCTGGCCTCTATGCCACACAATTTGGTCGCAGCCTTCTGGAACATTCTCCAAGAGACCTAAGTGGCAGATGGACGGATGGGCCCAAAACTCACACGACCAGAAAGTAAATTACAGGCTCTAACAGAACGATACCCACAATAAAAAGATGAAAAAGATGCTACTATTTTCCCCAGTTCATTTTGTTTAGTCATGCACTTTGCTCAAGGTTAAGTGCAATAAAAATACAGTGTTTTGCGTTTAAAAATCAAATCTGTGCCTGCTATCAATATCGTTCTTACGATGGCAAAATATACAGAGGGATTCTGACATAGATAATATCAATGTCGTTAGCAGGAAAACTGCTCTTTAACATTTTTGAAAATAATTCCCTTTTGAAATTTCGCAAGCTAATTTATGACGACTGGATCGCCGAGTTACTTTTAAACTGCAAGACATTATTTATCGCAACTGGTGAGTATCTTTCGTTCATATTGTCTAATTTTTGGAGATATGTAAGAAGCATTGAAGGCGAGTTTTTACCGGAAATAATTTAGAGCAACTTGTGGACTTAACCAGCTGGGCCATCTGGGACTTTCTGAATGAGGCGGAAACAAATGGTAAGACGTGCCCCTAACATATATTGAGAATGACTGACTTAATACTCCTATGTTGAAATTTCAAGACAGCTTCCTTCTGGAAGAGATCGCTTCCTAAGGAAGAGATAATCTGAAAATTCATTTCCAAACTTTTATTTCTCTGAAGTAGATACAACGAATGGAAAACTGATGAATATCATACTTCCATTTTTCTCATGTCGTTCCATGTTGCAAAATTTCAGTTGTAGCAGATGTTAATTTGCAAAAAAAAAATAGACAGTTTGGTGTTCATTTGTTGCGTGATTTTCATGTCAGTTTCTATTATAATATTCGATATAATTGATTAAGTGTCTGAGATTTCTTCACGACTGCATGCAAGAGGACTATATACATAATGCATGTGTGCAATAATTAGTCGAGGAAAAATATCACAAGTATTTTTGAATTCCAGCTCATTTTCTTTCAAGTACCACATATATTGGTCAGACATATATAGAAAAATATAAAAAAAACGAAACGGAATGGAACCAGTATATATTTGGGAAAGCACTGTCGTGTCAGATTTGCGTATTTCGAGTAGTTATGTGTGTCGGTTTCTAATGAACAACGGATACTGCCCAGACAATTGATATTCTAAAGCCTTGTAAACTATTGGAATATTTTAGCAATAAAATCAAGAGGTTATAATGGTATTTTACTTTTTTTTTCAGATGGTGCTTTATGAGGTAGCATAAGTAAAGGAAAGCAACACAAACGAAATGCTAGAGGAACTCAGCAGACCACGCTGCATGTACGGAAAAGAGTACAGTCAACATTGTAGGCAGAGATTCTTCAGCAATACTGGATCAAAAATAACGAGGGTGTAGAGTTGGAAGATAGGGGGAAGGAAGGCAAAAACACAATGTGGGAATGTAGTGGGTGAAACTTGAGCGGGGGAGGCGTGAAGCAAAGTGATGGGAAGTCGATTGGTGAAAGAGATACAAGACTGGAAGTAAGAAAAGGGGGAGGGGCTGCAAAGGGAGGCATTGGGCAGGCAAAGAGCTTGTTGCAATGAGCAAATGAAGCGAACCCAAGTGCAGGACACAGGCACGGAGATTGCGTTTAAATGTTTTCCACAGGAGTAAACGCCAAATAGCAAACATGATGTATCTTGATACGGAGCCCTGATATGGAACTTTGACACAGAGCTTATGACTCTGAGACAGGACACGGAGCTCAGAGAAACGGAGTCTCATAGGTAACACTTGAAACTGGAGCTAAACTTAGAACAAACAGTTCTAAGCGGTCGCAAAACGTAGTTTACTCACAGGAAAAAAACAGACCAACGAACTGGAGACTAGTGGTTGTGACGTAGTGGTTCTTATACTGAGTCTTTGATGGAAACCAGGTGTGCCATCATTAAAGAGAATTGGAAGCAATTAGGGGTCAGGACCATGACAGAGATAAGGTAAAAGAGGGAAAAGTGGATGGGGAATAGATAAGGTTAAGGGGCATTACCGTAATTTCCTGTAAGTAATTAAACATCTCAGCTGATAAGAATCAATTGAAACCTTTTCCGTTGCAGTGGTCAAAATTTCCATTCTCTCCACCTTGATCTGTACTAAAATTTCATTTTTTACTCCTTGGCAGGATGCATAATTATGTAAACACCAAGTACACTGCGGATGCTGTGGTCAAATCAACACGTACAAACAAGCTGGATGAACTCACCTGGTCTGAAAGCATCCGTTGAAATGAGCAGTCAACATTTCGGGCCGAGACCCTTCGCTTGTTTGTACGTGTTGCATAATTACGTGCCTTGCAGAATATAATTCATTTAAGTCCTTGAAGGGGAAAATCTGCAGATGCTGGAAGTCCAAGCAGCAGACTGAAAATGCTGGAGGATCTTCGCAGGCCAAGTAGCATTTCTGTACTGATGCAGGGTCGCGACGTGAAACGCTGACTGTTCATATTATTTCCATACTGGTCTACGGAGTTCCTCCAGGATTGTCTGTGTGATGGCTGTGTTATATTGTTGTATTGCTCAGTCATAGACAGTCCTTTTGCTGTCTTCAGGTAAATGCTCTATTCCAGGTCTGCTTAACTGTATTCATGAAATATATATATAACTGTTATTCTCAAATTCCTCGATATCCAAAGGAATCCGTATGTTCAGAACTTCACATTTCCAGTCAAATTGTTGGTAGCACGTTTGTTTTAATCATCTGTCCACGAAGTTCACCATTTCGAATACTCATTGAAAGCATTTTTCCCAAGAGAAAAGGCATATATTATCGAACTGTCATAAACACATTTCTCCTCATTACCAGACATATTTATTATTGTTCATTTTTGACACAGTCACTGCGCTGTTTGAGTGCTGACGTTGAATGAATTTATTTGTCTCCTTAAAAGGAATATATATTCAGTACACATTACACATATTGTCCCAGCCGAGAAGATGTTTCTACTTATTGTCAACAATTATCAGACTTTGATTCCTGGTGGTATAGGAACAAACAAGATTTCATCATTCCCCCATTCCACCCTCCTACCCCTACACAGAGGTTCGCATTCCTTTATTATTTCCCTTTTATCATATCACGATTTGTCCATGCAGCTCCGGGACTAATTGTATTCCTGTTTCAGTTTCGGATTTCTAGGACCTGCATCTTAGTGTTATTTCCACACTAATTCATTGAAGATGAGTGATATCTAGATTTTTCAGATGTTATTTGATATTTTGCATGTAGAAATCATAATCTTCTATTTCACAATTCGTCTGCGTGCTCTATCCTTTGCATCTCGACGCCCAGCATGATTTTCAGTTCGCTCTTTCCTACTCCCACTCATTAGGTTCTCCTAAACCCCGGTCAAACTGACACTGCAGGCACAAACGTCATTCAAATGCCATTGGCTCTAAATTCCATGTAGATCGAATAGATCGATAGACTGTGCTCTCTCCATTTCAATATAAGTTGAATTTAATTTCTGATGAGATTTTATTGGTTGCAAAATCACACTTAATTTTGTCTCGCTAAGAATATTGCACACAACTAAATTGGTGTTCGTACTTTCGGTCACTCCTTTGAAAAGGAAATATTGTTCCTGCAGACATATTGTAAAACTCCCGCCGCAAGCAAAACTTCTGTTCGAACCATAGAACCATAGAACATTACAGCACAGAAACAGTTCTTTTGACCCTTCTTGGCTGTGCTGAACCAGGGTGTTGAACTAACTTCGATTAAAATAAGGAAACCTATTTGTATCAAACTTTTTTTTAGTCTGTCAAAGGCAGTTGTTACACGTCAGATATGATTTTGGCAGGGTTAAATATAACTGGAAAAATTAAAACAGCTGATAAGCTTCTACTATGGGTAACATTATCTGGTATTCTTAGGAAAGATAAACTATTTTATAATTTTAACAATACAGGCAAAATAACGTTTAGGCATAGTTTTTATTTCTGCTCTGAAGTGACTTTGAGAGGCGGCATATATAAATGCGTTTGTGCAAGTACTTAATGATCTTAATTTGTACCCAACATCTTCCACCACAGAGAAAATGTCAGTATCCCTTGATTTTAACAATTGATTATCTGTAAAGAATATGGAAATGAAACAGGAGAAATTTATCACCCATAACAGAATGAAACTTGCAGATATCGCAAGCAGTAAAACGATTGATTTCTTTCTGTTTTCAATCTCTTGATCGTACTGCCTTTTTTCCCTATTACTTTCTCGGAGTTTTCGTCTGACTCTGTTGGAGAGTACAATCTGCCGTATTGTCACTGCGTTAAACAGGAGGATCAACACAAACGGTAGAAATGGTGTAAGGATCGTTTGCAACCATAAGAATGCAATCCACGTAGATAAGATGTAGAAGCTTGGTTTTACAGCACAGAACAACGGCACGTTATCAGTTTTATCTTGAGGTTCATACACGAAGTATATTGGAACATTTTCCAAAATACATACGAAACAAACCATTGTTATAACACGCCTTGCATTTTTTTCAGTGCAGTATTTTGATCGTAAAGACTGACAACAAATCCCGACAAATCGATCAAAGGTAAAGGCTACAGTTAGCCAGACAGAACTATCAATGGAAATATAAATGAGTGCTAGAGTCAAACTGCAAACCGGAGTGTAGTTGAGAAATGAACGTGGAAAATACTCGCTCATAATCCGATGAATTAGTACACTAAATACCAAGTGCATGAGATTAGCTGCAGCTGTCCATACCAGATACTGGGTGATGCATCTCGAGAGACCACATTTTCCAGAGGATAGGATTGAGATTGCCAACATATTCGCTTCAGTCATAGAGGAAATATACAAAAATCGTGTTATTGCGAAATAACAAATAATTGAGTAACATTTCTATCAAAACGTGCTTTCACTTTATTGCTCATTTCTTTAGAAACCTAACTAGATATTTTATATTTGTAACTTGATCACAATAACTGATACCTGATATCTTGAATAATCAAAGGTTTTGCAATACTGTTCTTGCAATGAATTCTCTTCTATAATGCTGATTTTTTTTTTAGTAAGTATGCCACTAGTAGCTTGTTCGATAAAAGTCCTATGGCATAATCATTATAACATTTATCTTTACAATTGTAATTTGGCTCCTGAAATTCAATAATTAGGGGTTTCACATCATCCTAAGAATATAATCTGATTCTCTTTGCTGTAATTGATTAACAATCCTTTGAGGCAAGTTTTCAGTCTATTTTAGTGCTAAATTATTGCAGTTTGAACAGAAAATTAGCCCTACGTTTGCAGTACTATTCTCTGAAAGAGTTTTGAGAAGTTCTTGAACAGTTCGTAATATTTACCAGAAGCCTTTTCCACATGCTCCTTATCATGTGCACCGTAAATACTTAGTTCCCAGCATACTTAATTTCTTTTCAACTTTTAATCGGCTGTGCATAATTAAATGCGTGAACACCGTTCGGTTAAAATCATTTCCTTGCGAAATGTTGAGACGCATACGTCTGCCAATTGAACTGTCGTAACGAGATTTTTGAGGTGCAATATGATTATGTCCAACTATGGCTTCTCTACTTCACACCTTATATTTTATATGTAGGTGTGTGTTTTCTTCCTTTTTTTTCTTCAACAATACCATTAAACAAATTCGCTGAGAAATAATTTAAATCTAAATGCTAAACGAAAGTTAATATATTGACTCGGTCCGGCAGGATGCAATATTCACTCTCATAGGTGCAATACCAATATTCGAACAAGGAATGAGATGGAGTATAGCACTATCAACAAAATGCACCCTGTAACTTTATCTTTCGCTGAATGTTATCTGAAATTCTTTAGCGATAATATTTCTATGAATAAAAAATAAAAACGTTTGTTTTCAGGTGAAGAAATCACTGCGTGTATTTAGAGTTACACAAACACTCAAGCCGCTGCGTGAAAGTTTCTCAATAGCATTATCTTATTTGTTCAGGCCAAAAATGGTGAAAATATATACAAACAATTAGTGACTAAATAGTTTTCTACCTGTTAGTAAGAAGCACGGTGGCTAGAGAATATTGAAACTCTGTATCCTTACCTTGAGCCAATGGCATCAGTTGGAAATGATAATCAGTAGATAGGTTACGTACCTCCATTCTGCTGAATGTATTAAGGCTTACCTGGATTGCAGCAGAGCTGTTTGGAACTCCTGTATGTTGCCAATATTGGTCTGATTGTCAATGGAATTTAATATAGACCTAAGGAATTATTGGCTACAAACTGGTTTACAGATATTTATCTAGTTCCTTTGATTATTGCAATCGTTTAAAACGTTTATCGGCGTCCCGGTATCCATCCATTTTTGTACCTGGGCTGTTGGTTAGGTTTGGAAGCACCGAGGCTTTCAGATGCTAAAACCTGGAGCAACAAACGGGTTGCTGAAGAACGATTCCTTTCTAGTATTCTGGCGTAAATATAACAACAAATACGAATTTCTGTTTTTCGGTCAGATTTCCAGAATTTAGTCATGAATTTATGAAATAGTTTTCTTAATAAAATGCAAAGGGTAGTCAGACACGAATGCCAAATATTTGTACAACCAATTGGGCACAATAATATTTGATGGGATGAATATTTTATATTACCAACTCAGTAGAAACTGGGAGTATCTTCAACCAGTTTAGATGCTAGTTTTCTGTGGCAGCAGATAAAGCATAGCAATTGCACAATACCAAAAGCTGCTTA
This sequence comes from Hemitrygon akajei, assembly GCF_048418815.1. Classification (NCBI taxonomy): domain Eukaryota; kingdom Metazoa; phylum Chordata; class Chondrichthyes; order Myliobatiformes; family Dasyatidae; genus Hemitrygon; species Hemitrygon akajei. The sequence goes on from NC_133125.1 coordinate 159,206,763, forward strand.
CCAGGAATGCCAACTATTACAAGAATATGGTAGAAAATCCGTTCGGTCAATAAATTTGCAGTCAATCCCATTTTCAGAGAAGCTACTTTTCTGTTTCGCAGAGCAGAAATGTAGACTGCTCAGCAGCTTTCAAATAATGTCTTCTTTATATGTAAGAGAACCCTCCCGAGTGAAATGAGTGCGAATGAACGTTAATATTTACCCCGTCTCCTGATGCCTCTGAGGAAAACACGTTTGGTTTACAGTCAGTGATCCCGCCTATCGCTGCTGATGTGGCATACATTCTGCCGGTTAAACACACACACACACACACACACACACACACACACACACACACACACACACACACACACACACACACACACACACACACACACACACACACACACACACACACACACACACACACACACGCACACATTGTATATATTCTTAACGGGCAGAATTATTGTTGTTAAGGAATTATTGTTGTTTGAGGGAATGATTGTCAGGGAAATTGCAAATCAATATAAATAAGTGACTGTTAACGCGTGGTTCTGCGCATAGTAGAAAGTGTAAATTTTATGTCAAAGGAAATAAAGCCTGAATTGTTGAATAAGATACACTCAAAAGCATTTATTGAATGAATTATGCCATATATCATGGAACACATAGCGCACAATCAAGAAGTCTGCCTCACCACCATATCCAACAGAACGCAAATCCTATCTAGAAAAAATAACTTATATGGTTATTTGTTTGCGTAATACCTATTCATCTATCTGTCTGAATGGCTCTGAACGTTACTTTCATATCACCTTGTGCCATGTTATCTTGCAACATAACCCATGCACTTAATACTCTCCGTCCAAATAGCAAGCATGCCTTGTAAATCTCACTTAAAACTCTCTGCCCGGTGGTTGAATTAATGCTGAGACGTTGGCGCGGGCGAGACATGGTGACGCTTTGCAGGCAGAAAGCAAACTTAATGTCTTAAAACCTCCACCATCATCCCAGTGCCCAAAAAAGTCAGCTGTGAAGTGCCTGAATGACTATCGCCCTGTAGTGCTGACACCCATAGCCACGAAGTGCTTTGAGAGACTTGTGCTCTCACACATTAAGGCTACAATACCACCTGATCGGAAAACACTAGTTTGCCTGCCGGGCAAACCGCTCCACTGAGGATGCAATCTCAACAGCCCTCCATATTGCTCTGACTCACTTAGAGGAACCGAACACTTATGTGAGGATGTTATTTGTGGACTTTAGTTCTGCATTTGACACATTCATCCCCCATAAACTGGTCAGCAATCTGAACACTCTTGGCCTTGTTGGACAATCTGAACAATCTTGGCCTTGTTGGACAATCTGAACACTCTTGGCTCCCCCCTGTGCTCATTGGTCATGGACTTCCTCACAGACCGATCACAACAAGTCAGATTTGGCAAGCACACGTCCACCACCCCCATCTTAAAAACAGGCACCCGGCAGGGCTGTGTGCTGAGCCCTATGCTCTACACACTCTTCACACATGGCTGCACCCCCCATCTACACCTCCAATTCCATAACTAAATTTACGGACGATACCACAGTGGTTGGCCTGATCTCGGACGAGGATAAAACAGCCTACAGGCTCGAGGTAGATCATCTGACGGAGTGGTGTAAGGACATCGACCTAGTCCTTAACACTGCTAAAACAAAAAAGATGATCACTGACTTCAGCAGATCAAAGGACAGAGTACACCCCCCCCCCTCCAGATACATGGAAAGGTAGTGGAAAGTGTGGAATACCTAAAGTTCCTTGGAGTTATGTTGTCAAAGCAGCTGACGTGGACCACCAACACCTCGATGCTTGTAAAAAAGGCACAACAAAGACTCTTCTTCCTCGGAAAGCTGGAACAGGCCAAACTCCCACAAAAAGTTGTTGATTAACTTCTACAGAAGAACAATTGAAACCATCCTGACCAACAGCGCCACAGTGTGGTATGCCAGCTGCATAGCTGCTGAGCGACAAGACCTGCATCACGTGGTGAAGCGGTCCAGCGAATTGTCAGGATGGAGCTCCCAGGACGGACACCATCTACTCCAGCAGACTCAGGAGGAAAGCAATCAGCATAACCAGAGACACCACACACCCCGGCCACTCCCTGCTTGACCCGCTTCCATCCAGCAAAAAGGTTCAGGACACTAAAAACCAGAACAAATAGACTGAGGAACAGCTTCTACCCCCAGAGCTGTGGCCTCTATCACACCACTCCCACAGAACAATGACTGAATCTGTGAGCACACACAAGGACTCAAGTACTTGCACTAATGGCACTTTGTGCATTATTGTGACATTCCGGTGCTGCTGTAACTTATTTTATGCTACTTATCTATTTAACACCGTTTTTCTATTACTGTGTCGTTATTATCTCCCGCTTTGTTTGATTGCCTGAGAGGAAGCCAAACAGAGTTTCATTGTACCTATGTATATTGACAATAAAGTATCATTCAATTTAAAAAAATCAATTCAATTCAATATTCTACTAAATACTTTTTTTCGGGACTACATGACTACATTCACTGCATTACGGTACGGAGTGTGCATTTTTCTGGTGGTAGATGTGCATCTGAACGACAAACTTAGGGTTTCTGTATTATGATGATTATCTTCGGCAAACTGGATGCTCAATTATACAGCGGGCTTTGGTGGAATCGAACTGAGGTGGACAAAAGGGGCAGACCCCTGACCCGAGACTGGATAACGAACAATCCAGCGTTTATAATTTCCAGCTGGGAAGTGTGCTTTTGAAAATACTGCAAGGCCTGTGCTTTGCTGGTATCCTGAAATGTTCGGCGAAATGGACTCTCGAGTATGCAAGTACGGTCGTGGTAGCTTTGCTGGAGCGGACATTGGACATGACTGAAGCGCCGCGAACGAGGCCTGAAGCGGATAAATCACCGATGTTCGACCGATTTTGGTGTCGAGACAGATTTTTAAAAATAAGTTTAAACGTCGAGGCAGAGGGTGAAAAATGAACCAGGGTTCATTTGTGCCTTCACTCGCCTCAGCGCTGAAATAACTCCGTGGTACTAATGTGCATCCGGCGGACTCCTGGACCGGCTGCAGTCGTGAACTGGCTCTGTAATGGTGGAGTTTTGGGGACTCTGTGGCTCTGTGGTTCTATGGATTTTTATTTGTGTGTTTCTGTATTGCACAGTTCGATCTTTCTTTTTCGCACATGGGATGTGTGATCGACGTTGTAGTGAGGGTTTTATTTTCTTGAATTCTATTGTGCCTCTTACTTTTGTGGTAATAAGTTGCATCTCAAGTTTGCAAAAGATTACGTTTCGATAATAAATTAGCTACGTTGAACCATTTATTTGACATTTCCGCACGAGGGGCGGGGCGGTAAAATATCCCGCTTCTTGGTTTCTCATAATATATATGAATCATTCCTCTCTCCATTTATCACCAGAGGCTCAATTGAAAGGAAAGTGTCTCCAAATCCTCTTTTCTGAGTATACAGTCGAAACAAGTATAATTGCAATCTCTAAGAGGAGCAGTGAAATTGACATGGCATGTTAGGCGTCGACCATGATGCTAATCTTAAAACTAATGCAAGACAAGTGCACGTAATACATTTCCCTCTATTCCTGGTTTGTTCTTATATCCGTTTAGACCTGATAAACTCTGATCTCATGTCTTCAACTAGGAATTCCCCCGCCGTAAGATTTCCAACGTGAATCATTCTCTCAGGATAAACACTGCCTCAAAATTCTCGCTTAAACACATCTTAAAATTATTTCAACTTACATGTGGCATTTTCACTCCGGAAATTGAAAGAAAACACCACACTTCTCTTCATTTGAAATACTGTATAATAATTGAACATCAGCCTCGACGTTTCGAGGAAAAAAATCTGAATTGCAGGAAGCTGCCATTCTATTTTTTAAAATTTCCTAAACCTGCAACGTTCTAGTGAATCTGTTCTGCACCTTCACCATACAATCCGCATCTTCCTAATGATGTTGAGAAGGGACGTGCCTACATCTAATCTTAATGTTTTCCAACCAACATGTCATGCAGGTGCACACGGCTTGTTAACTATTCTTTCTGCCCTGAATAGAGGAAAGGATGCATGTCATACAAATTCTTCACCTCTATGTCCAGCACTGTTCGAATTTCTGGCTACTATGGTCTTGCACGACAATACCTCTTCTCCTTTCAAATATCCATCCGAGCTATGCTTTGCTCTATGTTATCACAAGTTCATTTGTTTTTCCACGACTCTGTTAATGTTCTGGCCATCTGCAAACTTGCAAATCAGACGATCTGAATGGTTATTTAAATCTACGAACGAGATCGACATGATTTATTTCCTTAGCTTACCTGCAATTTTCAGCACTTCCTTCGCATACTCAATAATTTTTTTTGAGATTAAACATACCCCGAACAAGATCACGCCAGAGCTTTCCTGACAAACCATTGGATTCCAATTGTAAATACATCATTTCCCTAAGAATCTTCACCAATACTTTCTCTGCTGCTGATAACAGATTCAGCTGTCCATAATTTTTTGATAACCTTTATTTTCCTCCTTAAACAAGAGAAGAAGATGAGATATTGTTAGGTCTTTGGGTTCATGACCCTGGATACAATGGATACTGATATGACAGAATATAGAAATCTACAGCAGATTACAGGACCATCGGCCCACAACGTTGTACCTACCTTGTAACCTACTCTAGAAACTGCCTAGAATATCCCTAGCGCATAGCCGTCTAATTTTCTATGCTCCATGTACTTATCTAAGGGACTTTTAAAATACCCTGCTGTATCTGCTTCCACCACCGCCGCCGGCTGTGCATTTCACTCACCCACTGCGCTCTCTGTGGAAAAACCTACTACCGATATTCCCTCGGTACCTATTTCCAAGAACCTTAACACTATGCCCCCAACCACTGTAGTAGCCGTTTCAGCCCTGGGAAATGGCCTCTGCCTATCCACACGATCTTATACAACTCTATCAAGTCACATCTCTTCCCTCGTCGTTCCGAGAAGGAAAGGTCAATTTCGCTCAACCTACTCTCATAAGGTACGAACTCCAATCAGGCAGAATCTTAGTAAATCTCCTCTGCACTCTCTCTACAGTGTCTACATCCTTTCTTAGTGAGGTGACCAGAACTGAACACAGTACTGCAAGTTGGGTCTGACCAAGGCCTTCTATTGCTGTAACATTACCTTACGGCTCTTGAACGCAATACCACTCAATATGACTATCAAGATGGAGGTAATTTCCTCCCCCTATACTATTTATTTGTTTATTATTAGTTCGCGATGCATAGTGGAGTACGTCCTTCTGGTCTTTCGAACTGGACTACCCAACATCCCCAGCAATCTGGATTTATCCTAACCTCTCAACATGCTTAATTGTACATGGCAATACAAGGGCTACGAACCCTGCCTTACCCTAATCACGGGACAATTTACAATTGACCTACTCGATACATCTTTTCATTGCGGCAGGAAACTGGGGAACCTAGAGAAAATCCATGCATTCCACAGCGAAAAACTACAAACTCCTTACAGACGACGTCGGAATTAAGCTCTAAATTCTGACGCCGCAAGCTATAATAGCCCAGCGCTATATGCTATGCTATCGAGTCTCATGCTCAGAATACCAAGTCACATCCTATCAGGACGTAATTACCAATTCACCTTGTCTTTCAATACAACCAGCCCATCCTGTGCTTCACGAAGACAAACATTTCCCCCTCTAACCTCACCTTACATCGGCCAGTTTGTGTTGTGAATACCATGTGAAGTATTCCATCTCAAACGTTTGGCACCACGCACATGTTCATTGTTTTATTAGTGAATCTACAATATCCTGCAGTCTTTCTCCTAATGTATTTTAAAATCTCTTGAGATTCGCCAGAATCCTACTTGCCAGATGTACTCCATACCCAAGTTTTGATTTCATAATTTTTAGAAAGTCAATTATCTCTCTGAGTTCAACATCTACATCCGTTATTTTCTTTCAGTCTCGTTCTCTACCACTGTCGACACTACGCTTTCCACATCGGGATTCATCTGCGCAAATATTCTCCCACACCTCAACCGGATCCCTGTCTGAACTGTCCTTCTGATTCGGTATCAGTGTAGTGTATCTAGTTTCCTGCTCAATTTCTGGCGGCAGTTTTGTTTTATTTTTCTCCATTTCGAAACACTACAGCAAATCTCAAGGAAAACTGACCAGGTTCTAGAAAGACAGAACCCTGATAATCAATCGTAAGGAATGAATAAGTGTCGCTGAATTATACGAAACACTTCACTGCTTCACTGCTAACGTCAATGAACTACAACTGCCAAGAACTTGTATGTTGCATAACGAAAAATTTTCCCTACTGAAGCAAAACACCGAATTCTTTTAATGTATTGTAGTCGCGAGCAATGCGCTTCTAAAGAAACACAAGGAGGCAGAGAGAGCTGAACTCAGAATGCCTTTACTGATTCGAAATCGCGCGCTTAAACCACCCCTGCCATGGGCCCCTGCGACCTGCGGGGCGGACGTGGCGTCTGCCTGTCCCTGGAAGGACCGCCCGAGCGGATAGTTCCAAATGTGCTACCGTGTGTCTGCCCGTGGCTCCCGATGGCGGTTCGAGTCCCGCGTCTGCGGGCCTCCGAAGTATGATCAATATTCTTTATGGACCATAGTCTAAACGAGATTCCTATTTGTTTAGTTATTGTCGACATTGTACACAGTACTTTTACCGGGAATAGGATCCTCTTAGGATCGGCGGTTTACCAGGGCACAATTTTGCCACCAAGGTTCAGAATATTTTCTTCTCTTTTAGTTTTGCATGCATTTTCTTTTATTTATTATTCCCATGCCTGGTCATTACTGATGTCTGAACAATAGGTACCGGTCATACATGATTTCGAGAGGATTAAATATAGCATTGGAAAAAGTAATGGCAATCAACCCCACGCGTATTTGGAGAAATGCTACACTGTCAGGTGTTCACGGTTTAATTTTCAATCTTTTTTATTGATTTAAAAAAGCCTAAGGATAAATACAAATCAGAGGAGAAGCTATATCAAAAATACAAATCAAAAATAAAAATACAAACAAAGAAAGGAATATACGCTGTCAAAATCACGTATAGTATAATATTGAGCTAATATATAAAAGGAACCACAACTCCTCTTAACAATTCATTAAGAAAAGACATACAATTTCTATTATCGAGAAGAGAAATAAACCCACTAAACTAACATGTTCATGGTTTAAGGACTATATATTTGTGCATCTCTGCTGAACCATGGAAACCTTCTTCCATAGATATCATTGCTGAGTAACGCAAGGGCATAAAACTAATTTTAAGATTTTAGACACGAAGTCAAAATTACGCTTAATCATATTCTTCATTTCTGCTCTGAAATGTCTCTGAGAGGCAGCATAAATGAACGCGTTCGTGCAAGTACTTAATGATCTTAACTTATACCCAACATCTTCCACAACAGTGAAAATGTCATTGTCCTTCGATTTCATCAATTGATTATCTGTAAAGGATAGAGAGATGAAGCAGGAGAAATTTACCACCCATAACAGAATGAAACTTGCAGATATTGCGAGCAGTAAAATGATCGATTTCTTTCTGTTTTCGATTTCTTGATCTTTCTGCTTCGTTTCACTGTTGTTCTCTCGGAGTTTTCGTCTGACTCTGTTGGCTAGTATAATGTGCCGTATCGTCACGGTATTAAACAACAGGATCAACACAAACGGCGTAAATGGTGTTGAGACTGTTTGCAACCATGTGAATGCAGCCCAAGCAGGTAAGATGTAGAAGCTCTGCTTTACAGTACAGAACCATGGCACGTTAGCAATTGTTTCTATAGATTCGAACATGAAATATATTGGAACATTTTCCAAAATGCATATGAAACAAACCACTGTTATTACTCTTCTTGCATTTTTTTCAGTGCAATATTTTGGTCGTAAAGTTTGGCAGCAAATCGCAACAAACCTGTCAAAGGTAAATGCCACAGTTAACCAGACAGAACAATCAATGGAGATATATATCAGGACCACGTTAGAACTGCAGAAAGGGGTGTGATTGAGAAAAGAATGTGTAAAATACCCTGCCATAATTCTGTAAATTAGCCCGCTAACTACCAAGTGCATTAAGTTAGCAGCAGTTGTCCATACCAGATATTGTGTGATGCATTTGGAGAGGGCACATTTTCCAGAGTATAAAACTGAAAGCGTCACCATATTCGCTGAAATCAAATAAGGAAAGAGAAAAAAAGTCACGTTATATCGAAATGATTCACCAATTATTTAAAATTCCATTAAATTTTGATTCACTGCTCAGTCATTTCTTCAAATCCATCAAATTAACAGGAACGGGTAACCACTGCCTTGACTAATCAACATTTTTACAATGCATTTACTGCAATGAGCTTCTTTCCAGAATGCTGAATTTTTATGCAGCAACGCAATACTGGAATGTTAGAAAATCTTCTCATGGACAAATCATTAGTTTTCTCAGAATTTCCGGTTGTAAGTAGGCACCTATGAGTCAATAGTTAGAGGTTTCGCTCCACAGTACAAACACAATCGAATTTAGTTTATTATATTCGACCAAGATCACGGTAGCGCGCGATTCCCATATTTCAGTAGCGATATTTTGCAGTTTTAACAAGAATAAACGAGTTCTGTTTTACAGAAATCAAACTGGACAGTATAAGGCTTAGAAATAGGGCTAAGCTATTCGGCATTTTTATCAAGCTCGAAAATTCCTCCGACAAAAATCGTCACATTACTTGGCAAGAAGTCCCTACTATCGAAACAACCTATCGCCCGCTTGAAATGTTGATCTCTGTCTCAATAGTCCATAACCGGGTATATTCAGATCAATTATGTACGATTCATATCAGGCATAACATCATATCGGATTCAAACGACTTCAAGTATACCATCTGATGTGTTGTTTATATAGCATATCGCCCTGATCTCAACAATATACTGTGCTGTTTCTAAATTAATACTGAATATTCATGTAGACCTTTGCAGTGGTTCGGAAATGCTGTATCAGTAGAATCGCCCAAAACCTCTAATATGCATGCTGATGCTGCATCGCATCCAGATTAATTACCATTTTGTCACTTTTTTACTAACAAATTACCATTAGCCATCATGATTTTTTAATCCTTATCCTGTAAATGTAAATGCTCACTCAGATGAATCGGGAACAGTGCCACAATATTCTGAAAATACATACAATCAAGTCCTGAATGAATGGAGATTGATAGGTATCTAGTTAGTCAGGGTAGCAAGGGATATTGGGAAAAAGCCGGAAATTGGAAATAGATGGGAGAACAGTTTTGCTCATGGTGGAGTGGAGGAGCAGACTAGATGGGCCGAATGGACTACTTCTGCTCCTTTGTCTTGTGATCTTCTCTTGTGATTTTCCTGCTTGTCAGTGTGAAACAGGTCGGGGTGGAGAACAGACAGTCAATGGATTCGGATGGCAATGGCAAGAAGTGGACAGAACGTGTTGCTACAGTGCCAACAAAAGAAATTGCAAATCGTTTGTCCAGATCATGAGTGCCAATGCAGGGCTCATTGTTAAGATAATAAAATATAGACCTACCGGATTATTTGTGACAATGAGATGAACAATAGTCTATCTATGAGTGAAGCCATAAGGCGAGCAAGGTTTGTGGTCTGAGTTCTCATGTCTATTATGTTTGCTTGCTCTTTCAAGCACTGGAGCCGTTGATTAGGTTTGGAAACGTACTGGACTTCAGATACTGGAATTATGAACAGTCTACTACCTGCTGGACGAATAATTAAGTAGATTTGTTGGAACTGTAGAGGATGTTGGCGTGCTGCCAATTGTAAGTATTTCAATCGGTCCAAAATAAAACATATTTCCATCTGTAAGCTGGACATGAAAAATATGGATTTGTCCTTTTCGGGTTGAATTCCAGAATTTATTCATGCGATATTGAAATGATTGTTGAATCAAATACAAACGGCACGAAAGCTCTGTCGACTGTATTTGCTATGCCATTTGGCCAGAATATTACTTGCCGGAATAGCATGATATTAGTTTCTAAAAGACAAAATGGTAGAAACTGGAAACTTTTTCATTGTCAAGCGTTCTATATAGTAGATGCTTAGAACAATAACTAAAACATATAGTAGTATATCAATTACATAATTCCAAATTTCGCTTACCAGGAACGCCAATTATAACAAGTATATGGTAGTAAATCCGTTCTGTCAGTAATTTTCCAGTCATTCCTATAATTGTAGAGAAGCTATATCTTGTCACGTAGAACAAAAATGCAGATAGGGCTGCTGATTTCAAATTAGCTCTACATATATATCAAAGAAGCTGTCTCCCCCGACTGGAATTAGTAATAACAACGGTAAGTATTATCCAGTCTTGTGATCCCACTGGGGATACTGCATTTAGTTTACTGTTGCTGATCGCTGCTATTTAGACACACAATCAGATCTGATTTAACGCAGACGTAAAATAGCATTTATTTATTTGCTAAATAAGGACGTAGACAAATATTCTTAACATATTAACATGAAATAGTTAAGAAAATTCTGCCTTTATCCCTTATGCATTTATATGTTAATGGCAGAAATATTGTCACCCTTCTCTTTGAAAGCGGGATTTATGTTGGGTTTTTTTTCTTAACTGAAGTACCGAAAACATTAATTTTGATTCTCTTTCATCAAACAAAATGAATATTGCAGAGCGGAATATGTCTGCAAACATGTGCAAAATGCATTCGAATGCAGATGATATCAAAATAATTTATGTGTCGAAGAGTTTGTCTGGTAAATTATATGAAGCAAGACACCTGAGAATTGAAGGATTGTGATTCTAGGCTGGGTACTCGCATGGGAAGTGTCCAATTTATGAAAAAAGAAGGAACGTCAGAATTGTCGAGTAAGATATAGCGAACTCTCCTTAAAGGAGTTATACCGAATGGAATGTTCGCTGCAGCCTTTAATCAAATACAGTACCAACCTAAGTAATACCCATCGGCTGGAGTGTAGTCTGTAATGGTTCAGCTAAGGAAAGCAAAATGGATGTATCTTATCGTCCTTTCAATATTCCAAAGCACTGCAATCGACATGAGTCTATTCTAATTTTTCAGTAAGTATAGGACCTTTCCTATCAGTAGCATTGGATTAAAATGGGATTTGATTAGACTCTACTAACCGGCATTGTGATCGATCATTTTGCCTTCTTGTTAAGTTATAACTTTATCATGGATCGTCCAGGACTTGAAATATTAACGATTTCTCATTTGTCGGGTGCTTCCTAATCTATTCACTTTTTCCATATTTTCTGTAAATTTTGGAATTCTGGAATTAAGAGAAATTTGGAGAAATGATAATTGTCCTGATATCCACTTTTGTTCTACATTTATTGATGATCCTTGATATAATAAATACCTTGATATTTATCTTGATATCTCGGCGCCCAGTGCTCTTTCTCGTGTCCCGCTCCCTGTATTCAATATTCACCGCACTTACTCAATTCATCCAATATATCAGATGTGATATGAAATCATGTCGCACCGACTCTTAGTCTGCACCGCAAGCGCGAACATAGTTTTACTTACCTTGGTCTTCAATTGACGTAAAGTAGTGTGTGGCTGATGAACTTTAATGTCTCGTCTGAAGTTTAGTTTCTGACCCTTAGTATTTCTGATGAGTGGTCGTCAATTTCATATATTGCTATCAGTTTTACTTTGTTCTTTAGAAATGTTACAGGCGAGCTGCGATTTTATTTCCAACAACAAAACAACTTCCACACCCTCTTATGAAAGAATCCTTCCCACGTGATAACCTTGTCTTGAGGGCAACCTGGCTCAAATAAGCAAACCGATTTCTATCAAATATTGTATTTCAGATGAAAGCAATTGCTCTATAATTTAGACAGGGACATACTTAATAAAAGAGGAAATGAAAAATAAATTCCAAATACAAAAAATTCTGCATATCTTGGAAATCCAGAGTAAAACACAAAAAATGCTGGAGGGACGCCGCCGGTCAAGCATCAACTATAAAAATGAATAAACTGTCGCTGTTTCAGGGTGAAATTTGATGAAAGACGGAGGCCTCCGCTAGCTATTCATTTCCATTGATCCTACACGACCTGCTGGGTTAATCCAGAAATGCGTGTGCGTTGAACTAGAATAGATCCCATACATCTTTTGAGAAACACGATCCTATCAAATTTGTATCAAGAAAAACAGAGAAGCTTCGAAGTGCATGATAATTGCATGAAAAGTGCCAATGTTTTTTTTTTGCTGGTGGGGGAAGGAGATTGTTGCTTTGCTGCTGCTTACGCGTGGGAGAGCGCAGCTGCCGGGTGGGGGGGGGGGTGCTTTGGCGTTCTAACATTTAACTGTTATTCATTCTTTGGGGACTACTCTCTTTTCGTGGATGGTTCTGAAGAGAAATTATTAAATTATTTCAGGATGAATATTGTATAAATTTCTCTAACATTAAACGTACCTATGAAACTTTTTAAACCTCTGAGATATAATATTTATGGCGCAGGAGCAATTAGTCGAATGTAATGCCAGTCTAAATATTAAACAATTAGGATGTTCATAGTCTGTTTTATACTGCGCAAAACATGCTCTTCTGCTTTTTTGAATGGGCCTGAACGTTCCTTCCGCTTCGATTTCTACCACTGTCGTTAGCAGCATGATCGAAAAATTTACAACTTCATGTCCAAAGAAAATACGCCTTGCTTAGATTATCTCAGTTAAAATCTCCACACGCTGTCCTTAATTTTGTTCCCTATATTTGATATTTCCACACTGAGGGGAAATGATTCTGCATGTTTCCTCTATTTATGATTTTCTTAATATTCTAAGTTAAAACATCACCAGATTTTCCAATGCGATAATCCAATTTATCCAAACGCTTATTTTTGGTAATTACAGTAGAAACCAATAAACTGTATAGTGCAAATGAAGCAATGACTGGGTATGTTTTGTATCCTTCTTCTCTCCGCAGCATGCAGCCTGACCTAATTAATATCTTCAGCTCTTTATGACTTCGGTGTGGTTTTTCCAAAGCTCTTCTGCACACTCTCGAAAAAATAACTCATTCTCCCAGTAATCGGGTGAACAGCACCTTACACAGTATTCCGTAGTGCTCCTAATATTGCTGGTATCCGGCTGCATTCATACCTTACCAATTTACACGCCAAAATTACACGCCAGTATATCAAAGTACATAAGACATAGGAGAAGACTTCGGTCATTCAGTCCATCATGGCGGATCCCGAATACCTCTCAACCCCATATGCATGCCTTCTCCCCATTTCCATAGATGCTCTAACCGACCAAGAAGCCATCAAATTCTGCATTAAATATACACACAGGTTTGGCTTCCACCGCAGACTCCAGCAGGGCATTGCATAGATTCACTATTCTCTGGCTAAATAATTCCTCCTTTTTTCGAAAAGGTCGGCTTGAAATAAATGACAACATACCATTTGCCTTCTTCACCACACCACAGTCTTAACCTGCTAAGTAACTTTATAGCAGTCCCTCTGCAACTCTGATGTTTGAACCTTCTCCCCATTTAGATAATAGTCCGACTATTGCTCCATTTATGAAAATGCATTATCATACATTTCTCACCACTGTATTCCATCTGCCAGTCTTTTGCCCATTCTTCTATTTCTGAGTCCTGCTGCAATCATATTGCTTCTTCAACACTACCTAACCCTCCACCTACCTTCATATCATCCACGAACTTTGCAATAAAGCTATTAATTCCATTATCTATATCACTGACAAACAAATCAAAAAGTAGAGGTACCAATACTGACCCCGGAGGAACAGGAATAATTTCTGGCAGCTAACCAGAAAAGGCCCCTTCTATTCGTACTCGCTGCTTCCGGTCAGCCATTCCTCTAGGCATGCCAATATTTTTCCTGTAACGCCATAGGATGTTATCTTGTAAAGAAGCCTCATATACTGCTCCTTAGCAAATGCCTTCTCAAAGATCTCTGTGTTAGCGTTGTCACCCAGCCCCCATCACTATGTTGTCTGGGGGTGAATCTCTCAGGCCCTATGCTGTTCAGCTTTACTGCTTTTCAAAGCATCCAAATGTTCCTCCTTCGTGATATTGACATTCCATACTATATTTAATGCCACTTCCTAATCTCACCATTACCCTGCGCTTCTCCTTGGTGAATATCGAACAAAATATTTTACGACATCGACTTGCATATCCACCGAAGCTTTCGGGCAGGAGAATCCGGGAATCATCACAGAGGCGGTGAGATATATGAGACTGGCTGAGATGGTAAGTGAGTACCTGCTGCTCCTGAATCGTGTGTTCGTGTTGCTAGACGGCCCTCTTCAAGTGTGGATACTCTTATGGGTCAATACATATCGTCCTGTTGGGGCACGAAGAAGAGACTTGATCCAAAAACAGATTAGCGGATACGACTTAACACACACACACACACACACACACACACACACACACACACACACACACGCACACGCACGCACGCACGCACACACACACACACACACACACACACACACACACACACACACACACACACACACACACACACACGGCAAGCAATAAAGTAATCTTTTGACTGGGAGGGAAAACGCTTTGAGAATTTTGTTGAGGCCGCGTGCTTGAATGGGAGATAAGGAATTATAGATCAAAACAATGTAATATAGTTTGCTCTTGATGTGTCTGCAACGAGCGGCAGATGACTCCTATTAGATAAATATAGTTTGCAACGTTCCTGCCTGAGCAGGCTACGAGTTGCCATCAGGAGCAGGACTGACACTAGGAGCAGAGGCCACAGGCATAGAAAAGAGTGACGTCCACGTGGAACAGATGTGGGGAAAAGACTCTTTAGCCAGATGAGAGACAATCTATGGAATTCATTGCTGGAGATGGTTGTGGAGGCCAAACAATAGCGTATATCTACAGTTGAGTTAGATAGGTTCTGTTGCGTGTGTGAACAACCATATTTCAATCAAATAAAACACGCACCGGGGAGATGGTTGTAAGTGGTACACACACATCGCTTAGGGAGGGAGGGAGGGAGAGAGGAGAGAGAGAGAGAGAGAGAGAGAGAGAGAGAGAGAGAGAGAGAGAGAGAGAGAGAGAGAGAGAGAGAGAGAGAGAGAGAGAGAGAGAGAGAGAGAGAGAGAGAGAGAGAGAGAGAGAGGGGAACATTGCGTATGTGCAGCTGTAGATCAATACGTTGTGCTGGCGTGTGTGTTTGCAGGGGTGGGGGACATTTTTCTAAACGGAAGTAGATCCATTCAAGACACCTCCTTGCCTATAGATTACTACGATACAAGATCGTATATCAGTAAATTATTGAATTTTCCTTTCACAACTCATATGCGATGTAAACATGAATCAGAACAACTGTCCATCACAGTTCTAAAGATTAAATTTTTTGGGTGCTTCTTTCAGGATAGCGCATCTGGATCTGTGGCGTGACATTAGGTTCCGAGGGTATGTTGCCTGAGACATCGTTCTCTGCGTGCGGGGTCACGTTGTTATGAGTGACATCATCACTGACAAGTAATTTCGTTGACTGTAATGTCGTCTTGTTGAGTGCAGTCAGCTCAGGTGTGTTCTTCGGTTGACCATCCAGTAGTTGATCCACATGAACATCTCTGGAATCTCCATTGTCTTCTTGATAATGACGCCTAGGTCTTCTTGTCTAGACTCGAAGCTTCCTTCTGCTTCACCTGACAATAGGTTGAACTGCTCATTCTATACTTGCCTCCGAAGACTAGTTTCAGGAGGTCTATGCGAGATCTGATTTAGAACATTGAATATAAAACATAAAACACTGAATAGTACAGCACAGTACAGGCCATTCGGCTCTCAATGTTGTGCCGACCCTTAAACTCTGCCTTCCATATAACCCCACCCCCCCCCCCCCACCACCACCTTAAATTCCTCCGTATACCTGTCTAGTAGTCTCTTAAATTTCACTAGTGTATCTGCCTCCATCACTGACTCGGGCAGTGCATTCCACGCACCAACCACTCGCCGAGTAAAACAACTTCCTCTAATATACCCCTTGAACTTCCCTCCCCTTACCTTAAAGCTATGTCCTCTTGAGCAATGGTGCCCTTGCAAAGAGGCGCTGGCTGTCCACTCTATCTATTCCTCCATAATGTGACCTCTAATCCTCCTTCTTTCCAAAGAGTAAAGCCCAAGCTCCCTTAATCTCTGATCATAATGCATACTCTCTGAACCAGGCAGCATCCCGGTAAACCTCCTCTGTACCCTTTCCAATGCTTCCACATCCTTCCTATATTGAAACGACCAGAAATGGACACAGTACTCCAAGTGCGGCCTAATCAGAGGTTTATAGAGCTGAATCATTACGTTGCGACTGTTAAACTCTATCCCTCGACTTACGAAAGCTAACACCCCATAAGCTTTCTTAACTACCCTATCTACCTGTCAGGCAACTTTCAGGGATCTGTGAACATGTACACCGCACCACCGCCCCCCCCCCAATCCCTCTGCTCCTCCACACCACAAAGCATCATGCCATTTACATTGTACTCTGCCTCGCAGTTTGTCCTTCCAAAGTGTATCACCTTGCACTTCTCCGGGTTGAATTCCATCTGTCACTTCTGCATTCTATCAATATCTGTCTGCAATCTTCGACAATCCTCTACACTATCCACAACACTACCAACCTCTGTGTCGTGTGCAAACTTGCCAACACATCCTCTACCCCCACATCCAGGTCGTTAATAAAAATCACGAAACGTAGAGGACTCAGAACCGATCCTTGTGGGACTCCACTAGTCACAGCCGCACAATCTGAATGTACCCCCTCCACCACGACACTCCGCTTTCTGCAGGCAAACCAATTTTGAATCCTCCTGGCCAAACTTCCCTGGATCCCATGCCTTCTGACTTTCTGAATAAGCCTACCGTGTGGAACCTTATCAAATGCCTTACTAAAATGCATGAAGATCACAACCACTGCACTACACTCACCTAAATGCCTGGTCACCTCCTCAAAGAACTCTATCAGGCTTTTGAGACATGATCTGCCCGTCACAAATCCACGCTGACCATCCCTGACAAGTCCATGATTCCCTAAACGTCCATAGATCCCACATCTAAGAAACTTTTCCAATAGCTTTCCCACCACAGATGCACTAACTGGTCTATAATTTCCCAGACTATCCCCACTAACGTTTTTGAACAATGGGACAACATTCGCCTCCTTCCAATCTACCGGTACCATTCCCGTGGACAACGAGGTCATAAAGATCATAGAGGCTCAGCTATCTCTTCCCTCGCCTCGTGTAGCATCCTGGGGAATATTCCGTCAGGCCACGGGGACTTCTTAGTCCTAATGTATTTTAACAACTCCAACACCTCATCTCCCTTAATTACAACATGCTCCGGAATTTCAACCTCACTCATATTGTCCTCACCGTCATCAAGTTCCCCTCCCATTGGTGAGTACCGAACAGTAGTATTCATAGAGGACCTCGTTCACTTCCACAGCCTCCAGGCACATCTTCCCACCTTTATCTCTAATCAGTCTTACCTTCAGTCCTATCATCCTTTTGTTCTTCACATAATTGAAATAAGCCTTCTGGTTTTCCTTTACTCTGCTCGCCAAGGCCTTCTCATGCCCCTATCTTGCCCTCTTCATCTCCTTCTTAAGATCCTTTCTTGCTACCCTATATTCCTTAATAGACCCATCTGAACATTGCTTCATAAACCTCATGTATGCTGCCTTCTTCCACCTGACTAGATTTTCCACCTCACTTATCACCCATGGTTCCGTCAACTTACCATTCTTTATCTTCCTCACCAGGACAAATTTGTCCTTAACATCATGCAAGAGATCCTTAAACATCGACCACATGTCCATAGTACATTTCCCTGCAAAAACATCATCCCACTTCACACCCGCAAGTTCTAACCTTATAGCCTCATAACTTGCCCTTCCACAATTAATTTTTTTTCCTGTCCTCTCTGATTCTATACTTTTCCAGGATAATAAAAAAGGCCAGGGAGTGGTCGTCACTTGTTCCCAGATGCTCACCCACTGAGAGATCTGTGACCGGACCCGGTTCGTTACCTAATACTAGATTTAATATGGCACTCTCTCCAGTTGGCCTGTCAACATACTGTGACAGGAATCCGTCCTGGACACACTTAACAGAGTCTGTCCCGTCTAAACCATTGGAACTCATCAGGTGCCGATCAGTATTAGGGAAGTTAAAGTCACCCATGATAACAAACTTGTTATTTATGCACCTTTCCGAAATCTGCCTCCCAATCTGCTCCTCGGTATCTCTGCTGCTCCCAGCGGGCATATAGAATACTCCCAATAGAGTACTGCTCCTTTCTTGTCTCTGACTTCCACCCAACTGACTGAAAAGAGGATCATGCTACATTACCCACCTTTTCTGTAGCTGTAATTGTTACAGTGATCTGTAATGCCACCCCTCCTCTCCCTCGCACCCCCCCCCCCCCGCGTTCTATTCCTTTTAAAGCACTGAAATCCAGGAATATTGAGAATCCTTTCCTGCCCTGGTGCCAGCTAAATCTCTGTAATGGCCACTACATCATAATTCCATGTATGTATCCGAGCTCTCAGATCATCACCTTTGTTCCTGAAGCTTCTTGCATTGAAGTACACGCACTTTAGCCCTTCTACCTTACTACCTTTACACCCTTTATTCTGCTTCTCTATCCTCAAAGCGTCTCCATATATTAGATCTGGCTTTAGGCAATGCATTTCTTCTATCGCTCCAGGTCCCATCCCCCTTGCAAATTAGTTTAAAATCATCCCGAACCATGCTAGCAAACCTACCTGCAAGGATATTGCTCCCCCTCGCGTTCACGTGCAACCCATCCAATCTGTACAGGTCTCAACTTCCCCTGAAGAGATACTAATGGTCCAAAAATCTAAAACCCTGCCCCCTGCACCAACTCCACAGCCACGCATTTAACTACCATCTCCTCCAATTCTTACCATCACTATCACATAACACTGGCAGAAATACTGAGAACACCACCCTTGAGGTCCTGTTCTTCAGCCTTCTGCCTATTTCCCGAAACTCACACTTCAGGACCTCATCCGTCTTCCTGCCCGTGTCGTTGGTATCAACATGTATCACGACTTCTCGTTCCTTTCCCTCTCGTGCCAGGATGCTGTGCACCCGATCAGAGACATCCCGGACCCTGACACCCGGGAGGCAACAAATCATGCGGGTGTCCTTCTCACGTCTACAAAATCTCCTGTCTGCTCCCCTGACCATAGAGTCCCCAATGACGACAGCTCTCCTCTTCTCCGTCCCACCCTTCTGCACCACAGGGTCAGACTCAGTGCCGGAGGCCCTGCCACCGTGGCTCACCGCTGGTTGGTCGTCCCCGCCAACAGTATCCAGGACGGTATACTTATTATTCAGAGGAATGGCTGCAGGGCTGCTCTGCACTACCTATCTACTCACCTTCGATTTCCCCCCTCTGACTGTCACGCAACGACCTGCTTCCGACAGCCTAGGTGTGACTACTTCCCTGTAGCTCTCATCTATTACTGCCTCATTCTGCTTTATGAGTCGAAGGTCATCCAGCTGCTGCTCCAGATTCCTTACACGGTCTTCCATATCGCCAAACCGCATGCACTTCTAGCAGCTGTGTCTCTGCGGAAGAGGGGAGTTCGCCCAGGACTGCCACATCTCACATGAGAGGCACATCACCGTCTCCGGAGTCATTGTAAAGCCTAATTGGGAGCAAGCACGTCCTCTGCCATTCGAGTCAAAGCCTCAAAGCCCCATTCCTTCATTGGCCCACTCACTCGCTGGCCGTTCCGCTCGAGCTACACCTCTATTTATTTGTTGGAGCTTTTCGAACTGCTTGGTCCCCTGAACACGATTGCCCAATCAACTGTTTTCTGCTGAGTGTGAGCTATTCAAATCTTGATTGTCTAATCAACTGCTTTCTGCTGAGCTATTCAAATTTTGATTGACTTAATAGCACAGTACAACTGTCAAAACTGCCAGAATCTCTCGAGTCAAAACCCCAAAGCTCCACTTCTTCACTGGCCCACTCACTCACTGGCCGCTTTTCAATCATGAACGGCATAGTTTGGATAAACATTTTAGCAAACGCTTTCGTTGCAGAGTGGTGAGAAGCTGCCTTGAAATACCATTTTCCGTTATGAACAGTCGAAGTTTATCTGACGTGTTTTCTCGTCCGTTGTCACTCATAGAGGTGTGATGGCACGGATGGATGAGTGGCTCATAAATTGGAGCTGGGGACAGGTTTTTAGACTGCTGGATCACGGGAACCTTTTCTGTGGAAGTGGTGGACAGTACAAGTGGGACGGATTGCACATGAACTGGAGGGTAAACAATATCCTGACTGCAAGAGTTTAAACTAGCTTTGGGGGGAGCTGGGAACCGGATCCTCAATTCAGTAACGGAAGGATATGGCTAGAAGTTAGATATCAGCAATCTTACTGAAAGAGAAAATTGAAATAAGAGGTAGAGTGGGACGGAGAGTTTGAAGTGTCTGTATTTTAATACTAGGAGTTTTATGGTAATCGTGATGAATCATTATATGGAACTACAATATTGTAGCAATTACTGTGACTTAGTTGAAAGAGGGTCAGAAATGGGTGTTCATTGAACCTGGTTTTCGAAGTTTTATGAAAGATGGAGGAGGAGGTAAAGGTGGGAGTGTGGGTAGTTATCCCACTAATTAGGGACAATAACACAGCTCAGGGTAGACGTAATGTAAGAGTCGGACACTAAGTCCTTTTGGGTAAACTCAGGAATACGAAGGATCTGATCACACAGATGGGATTGTACTGACGTCCCCCTAATAGCCGCCGGGATGCTTGAGGACCAGATATGTCATCAGATTAAGGAAATGTGTAAAAGTAATTGTGTTGTAATTTGACCCCACACCCTCACCGTGAATAGTGTTCCCTCATTATTTGTAGTTTTCCGGGACATGATTCCGTCAGCTAGGATCCACGATTATTTCTTTTGTGTTAATTTTGGCTTTCCGAAGCTACAGCGGTACTAGAAAGCTTGTAAACCTTGTCGGATTTTATTTTACATTAGCATAAATATCACCGAAAACGTGATCAGATCTCATGTAAACCCTAAAACTAAATAAAGAGAACCCAATTAAATAAATTAAAATAAATAAATACCACGAAAGACAATATACTTGTTCATTTATGTATTGAAAAAGAAAAGATCCAGTATCACATGGATTTGTTGAAAAAAGCACGTGAACAATAATACCTCCAAACACACGTTTCCGACAATTGTTGATCAGTCTTGCACATCGGCTTGAAGGAATTGTCGGCCATTCCACCTTGCAAAACAGCTTCAAATCTAGGATGTCGGTGGTTTTCCTTGCATAAATCGCTTGCGTTAGGTCCTGCAAAACATTTCTATAGGATTGGGACCAGGTCTATGACTCGGCCACTCCAAAACACGAATCTTCTTCTTTCGAGATCGTTCTGTTTTTGAATTACTTTTCTCTTTCGGATCATTGGCTTTTCGCATTATCTAACTTCTTTTAAGATTTATGTGATGGATTGCTATCTTGAGATATTCCTCTAAATTTTCAACGGTTGCAGGCTGTCTAGGCCCAAAGAAGCAAAGCAGCTCCAAATCCTGATAACCCTTCCACCATGCTTCACGGTTGGGATGACGTTTTGTTGTTGGTGTGCAGTGCATTTTTCCTCCAAACAGTGAAGTGCATTTCTGCCTAAAAAGTCCAATTTTCCTCTCAGCTGTCAACGGAACATTGCCCCAGAAGCGCTGTAAAACATCCAGGTGGTCTTTTGTAAACTTGAGATGTGCAGCAATATGTTTTGGAGAGCAGTAGTGTCCTCCGTAGCTTCGGTCCATTAACACCTTTCTTGTTCATTGTTTTTTTTTAATATAGTGAAGACATGAACGGAGACCTTGGCAAATTCTAGAGATTTGCTTTGAACTCTAGGTTCTTCTTCACCTCCTTCAAAACTGCTGTTGGTGTGATATATGTAAGATGCCCACACATAGAGACTAGCAACAGGACTGAATGTGCTCTATTGGTAGACAAGTTCTCTTACTATGGGCTGATGAATACTCAGGTATTTAGAAATGTTTTTGCAGCATATTCCAGCTTCATGCATATCTACATTCTTCGTTCTGAGGAGCACTGAGAGTTGTATTGATCAAGGCATGGTGCACATAAATAGATTTTTCTTGAGAAGAACAGATTCTGTCAGTAACCTGATTTTCTTTGTCAATTTGTATACTCCAGGGCACTTCTACACCCAGAACTCCAATTTTATCTCATTAATTGCCACACCTGGCTACAAGAAGCTGTTATAGAAGGCATTACCCCAGAAGTTCACATACTTTTGCAACAAACACATGTAATATCGGATAATTTTCCCCAATAAATAAATGAATAAGTATAATGTTTGTGTAGGTTAAATGTGTGAGCAAGGGTCTGTCAGATGGAATACAATGTTTGGGTAGATGCAAGGTCATCCAATTTATAAGGGAAAATGGAAGAGCAGATTGTTATTTAAAAATGAAGCATGCGTCTTTATCTAGTTTTAGGAGTTACGTGAAGATCTGCTCACATTTTATTTCATATTTATGCAGAAATTGAGAAAGTTATGCAGGGTTCACAAACTTTCTGGCACCATGCCTAATCATTACTGATATCTTGTTTCCCTACATTTTACAGATTTTTGGCAGAAAAGTTTGGTTAAAATCTTCATTTACTTAACAATTTCTACATAGGTTCTATTTTACAATTTTCATGCATTCTCGATCTCACTTGTTAAATTCGCGGCAATTGCTGTCAGCCAACTCCGAAATCATTAATTTCATTCAGATTTCTTTGGTGTCCAAGTTGGCATCTACATAAATATGATCTATAAATCCGCCATTTCCCACTTTCTGACAGCTTAAGTGCTGACAATAGCTCATTAGCTGAGGCATCAAATTTGATATCATGACTCCAAACAATATTTCACACAATTATTTGAAAACTCGTATACTCGGCCATTGCTACAGAAATACAAACGAAGACAGATTATAATATCCTTGCCGCAAACAAGCTTAGTGTTGAGTTCTCTTATATTAAAATCCTGAAATACGCTGTATCAAATATTTTAAAATTGGCACAGGTCATCCATGATTTCGAGAAGGTTAAATATAGCATAGGCAAGGAAAAATAGAATCAACTCCACACGTATTTGGTAAAATGCTTTACCATCGGATGTTCATGTTTGGGGAATTTATAATTGTGCATTTCTGTTGAACAACTGAGCAATTATTCCATGGATATCATTGTTTAGTGTTCCATGGACATAAAACCAATTTTAAGATTTTAGCAATGAAGGCAACATTACGCTTAATCATATTCTTCATTTCTGCTCTGAAGTGGCTTTGGGAGGCAGCATAAATGAACGCGTTTGTGCAAGTACTTAATGATCTTAACTTATATCCAACATCTTCCACAACTGGGAAAATGTCATTGTCCTTTGATTTCATCAACTGATTATCTGTAAAGGATAGAGAAATGAAGCTGGCGAAATTTACCGACCATAGCACAATGAAACTTGCAGATATTGTGAGCAGTAAAATGATCGATTTCCTTCTGTTTTCAATCTCTTGATCTTTCTGCTTCTTTTCACTATTGCTCTCTCGGAGTTTCCGTCTGACTCTGTTGGCCAGTATAATATGTCGTATCGTCTCCGCATTAAATAAGAGGATCAACACAAATGGTAAAAATGGTGTCGAGATAGTTTCCAACCACATGAATGCAAGCCAAGCAGGTAAGATATAGAAACTTTCTTTTACAGTACAGAACCATGGCACGTTGTCAGTTGTTTTAATAGATTCAAACATAAAATAGATTGGAGTATTTTCCAAAATGCAAATGAAGCAAACCACTGCTATCACTCTTCTTGCATTTCTTTCAGTGCAATATTTCGTTCGTAAAGACTGGCAACAAATCGCAATAAATCTATCAAAGGTAAATGCTACAGTTAGCCAGACTGAACAATCAATGGAAATATAAATCAGGACCAGATTAGAACTGCAGAAAGGAGTGTAATTGAGAAATGAATTTTCAAAGTACCCGGCCATAATTCGATAAATTAGTCCACTTACTACCAGGTGCATTAAGTTAGCTGCAGCTGCCCATACCAGATATTGTGTGATGCATCTGGAGAGGCCACACTTTCCAGAGGATAGAACGGATAGTGTCACCATATTCGCTGGAATCAAAGAAGAAAAGAGAAAACGTCATGTTATTAGCAATTGAATTTGTATTATATTTCACTTCACTGCTCAATGAACCATCTCATTTCCAAAAAAAGCTATCAGGTTAACTAACGGATCTAATATCTTTAAATTTATCACAGGAACTAATAACTAGCACATTGACTAATCAATGGTTTTACAATACATTGGCTGCAATGGATTTCTTCCCAGAATGCCGATTTTTTAGACACCAGCGTGATAACAGAATATTCGAGATCTTTCCCATGGGATAATCGCTGGTTTGTCGAACTTTACAGTTGTAATTTGGCACTTATTAAATTGTCAGAGTTTTCACTCAACAGGAAAAAGAGAATCCCATTTACTTTGCCGTATTTGATCAAGATCACGACGTAAGTTTCTGATATATTTCAGTATACAACCGTCCCAGGTTTAATGAGAAAAACGAGTCCCTTCACTTTAATATTAGTTTATGGAAGTATTTATTGCAGAATATCTGCCAGAGGCTTTTTTTCACGGAGTGACGGCTGACCACTTATTTGTTGATCATGTTTCTTTATCTAATGCCCGGGGACTTTGCTGCCGGATTCAATTCCATTCACAATGCCCCGGCTTTGGAGAAATAAATATTGTTCTGCAAGAAATTATGCACCTTCAACTATCTTTTGTATAGAAGACAAATCTGTACAATATAAGAATTAGGAATAGGGATATGCTGTTCTGCATTTGTATCAAACACCACAATTCGCTCTCTTTTAAGACAGAGCTTAAATCTCAACTCTCGTTATGTCTTCTGTCCCTCTGTCACATTGTCTACATTGTTTCCAGAAACTAAATGACGCCTTTCCTGCACGCACTACTACTCAAGATTCGCTGCTCATTGAAGAAAACACAGAGAAAACATTCACGTTATCTGGCAGCAATTGTCTACTATGGAAGCAGCCTGTCATCGGATTGTAGCTATGATCTCGGTTTCAATGGTCCACAGTTATGAGTAATCGCGTCCATTGTGCAGCGCTAATATTGAGTATGACATCATCTCAGGTTCAAGATACTTTAAATATTACATCAAGAGCGAATACAGGAGTTGTACAATTAATTGCTATATATATGGACACCCTGCTTCCTCAAACTTATTCCTAAAACTTCTACTGTGAAAAACACATCCTTTTTTTTAGATACGATGAGCAACGCTGAACGCTACACAAGTCTCAGCTAAAGTACATTGATTCAATTGCATTCGCATTAAAAGAAAAAAATACAATTTAGTGCCGTCACATTCTCAGGTAAACGTTTCAAATTATAAATACTCTCTGTTCTGAAACACGCTTTCACATTCATGAGAACCCTATTGCATTCAATTTCGCACTCACAAATTTTTATCGAAGGGCATACTTTGGAGATGGGAACTTTGCCATCAACAGTAACAAATATCATAATAGCACGGACCATTCTGCAGAGCTTTTGATTAATTGCCGTCAAATTATATCTGATAAGTTAAAAATTACCGACATATGTCTGATCAACTAAAACCAGAGAAATAGAAGCATTTCAAAATATTACATAAATTAAGTAATCTCTAGAATAAGTTGAGTTAGAAAACAAATTTATGCCAGTCATCTTTTGTTTGAACTTTGTTCTTTAAGTTGATACCGTAGACTGAAATTCATCTGATGTGACATGTACAGAGTTAATTGCCCTCAGCTGAACAATAAAATTTACTGACTCTGCATTAATACAGAATATTCATGTGGAGCTTTGCAATGGTTCCCTATTCTGCTATCAGTAGCATCACCCAAAACATCTCAAATGTCCACAATATCCTTCAGGGACGCTGCTTCCCGTCCGGAAGTACCTCCATTTTGTCGCCATTATGTACCAACAACTAACGATAAATCCTCTCTTTATTTTGTGCAAACAAATGGTCAGTCAGATGAATCGGTAAGAGTGCCACAAGATGGTGAAAATATATACCATCAGGAAGTGAAGTAGTGCTCCTCTACTTGTCAATGCGAAACAGGTCGGGCTGGTGAATCCAGAGTCACTGGCATCGGCTGCCATTACCATGCCGTATCTTGCTGCAGGTACTAATGCTTAAAAGGAATCGCTGCAAAGCCATCTTAGAAAACATGTGCAAGATCATGAGTCTGAATTCAGGGCTGATTTTCAAGCAAATAACATATAGACCCATTCGATTATATGTGACAATGAGTTTGCCAATTATCAATGCAGGCACGAAGCCATAAGGGGCGTAGGTTTTGTGATCTGAGAGCTCCGTGTAGATAGTACTTTTCTCTTCCATGCACCTGGGACATAAATTAGATTTGCAAATGCGACTGACTGCAGATTCTGGAATTATGTGCAATCTACAGTCTGCTGGATGAAGATTTAAGTCGATTTGTTGGATGAATAGAGGAAGGTGGTGTGCTCCCAATAGTACGTAGTATTTCTATCGTTCTGAAAGAGCATACTTCATTCTGATTTCCAGAATACACTCATTCAATCATGGAATGATTGCTGGACCAACTGCAAACTGGACCGAGGATCGAAGGCCCTGTCGACTGCATCTGTTATGCCAATTGGCCGGAAAAATATTTGCTTCAGTAAGATGGTTGTTTTTTAAAAAATGGCAGTAGCTGCATACATTCCATTTTCAAACATTCTAGATGCCAGATATTTAGAGTAATAAGTTAAACATACAGCAGTATACCAGTTACACAGTACTAACATTCGCTTACCAGGAACGCCAATTATAACAAGAAAATGGTAGTAAATGCGTTCTGTCAGTAAATTTACAGTCATCCCCACAATCGTAGAGAAGTTATGTCTCTGCTGTATAAAACAGAAATGCGAATAAAGCTGCTGCTTTTGAATTATGTCTTACACATATGTCAGAAACCACATCCCCTCCGGACTGGAATTAGTAAGAAAAAGCAACAGGCATTATCCAATCTCGTTATACCCCCGAGGGTACCATATTTAATTTACTATCACTTATCCGTGTTATTTTGACACGCCATCAAAACTGATTTAATGCACGGTTATCAATAAATAATGATACTTATTTAGGTGTTATATAAACACGTTAATAATAATTCTTAACCTGTTGACGCGAAAATATTTATAATTTGGCCTTAATCTCATATATTTTTATGTTAAAGGCAGAATACTGTTAATTTTTTTCTTGAAAGCGCTTGTTATGGTTGTTTTGCTTACTTAACTACACAATTCATTTTGCTTCCCTTTCCTCAAAGTGTAAATTACATAACGTAAGCTGTTTCTAAAAGTATGTGCAAAATGCATTCGCCTGCCAGTCATATTCAATATAACTTAATTTACTTGTTGGGGAGTTTGCCAGGAAAATTATAATCAAGCAAAACAGAAAAGAATTGAAGTCTTGACATTGGCAAGAAAAGTATATATATTATGAAAAAGGGAAAAAATCTGTATCATTATATTACCTTAAAAATCATCACATTCTCGTTAAATAGATACCGAATAACATTGAATATTTAAAACGTTAAAACAGAAAGTTCGTCCCAGCCATGAAACAAATATAATGCCGCACTAAAGAAAATACACATCTGTTTGCATATAGTCCTTTTACACGAAGCAATGAATATTCATTTGCCTCTCTATATGGATCTAAATGCTTCTTTGGCAACTGTTCCTCCCACATCAGGGAGCAGCGTTATCCAGATACTTACTGCTTCCTGTCTAAAATAATCCTTTCCCAGTAAATGCCATCGAAAATCTTCCTGCTCTCACTTTAAATTTAACCCTCCTGTGTTTGGCAAACCAAGGAGGACAATATTCTGCGTATTTCCTCGATCAGTGTTTCACATAACATTAATATGTGGATGCGCTCTGCCTGTATTATCTGACTCAAGTGGAGCTGTGTAATCAACTTAACATGCAGCCGAACCAATTGAATGGAACATAGAATTCTACACCACATTACAGGCCCTTCGGCCGACAGAGTTGTGCCGACGACGTAACATACTCTGTCAACTGCCGAGTATGTCCCTATCGCATAGTCCTCTGATTTCCTATGCTCCATGCACCTCCCATAAAAGAGCAACTGTGCCCGCATATACTACCTTTGCTGGCAGTACAATACATGCACCCATCATGTTCTGTATGAAAAACTTACATCTTATAAACCCATGTACTTACTTCTAAATACCTTAAAACTATGACCGCTCAAGTTAGTCATTTCAGCCCTGGGGGAAAAAAGACCTCTGGCTATCCATAAAGTCATTGCCTCTCAACATCTTATATAACTCCATTATGTAGCCCCTCACCCTCCGTCGCTTCAAGAAGGCGCTAAGTTCACTCAACCTATTCTCATAAAGCACGCTCTCCAATCCAGACAACGTCCTTGTTAATGTCTTCTGCACTCTACACTATGCACATCCTTCCTGTAGTGAGGTGAACACAACTGAACACAGTACTCCAGCAAGTCTCCAACCAAGGTCTTATATAGCAATAACATTACCTTACGGCTCTTGAACTTAATCCGACGGTTGATGAAAGCCAACATACCATATGCCGTTTTAGCAAATCTGTGAAGCTGCGCAGTAGCTTTGAGTGCGCTATGGACAGAGACCCCAATATCTCTTTGTTCTTCCACACTGCCGAGTTTGACCATTAATATTTTATTATGTCTTCAAATTTGTGCAAACAAAATGAACCACTTCACCCTTCTCAGGGTTGAACGCCATTTGCCATTTCTCAACCCAGTTCCGCATCCTATCGGTTTCCTGCTGCAACCTCTGACAACCCTTCAGATTATCTGCAACACCCCCAACTCTTGAACCATCAGCAAACGAACTAGCTACTTTACGTTCTACTGAAGGATTCAAACGTTACTCTCAGGAATGCAGCTACGGTACCTTAAGGCGGTAGTAGGTCGTTTATCACTGGATGAGAGAGCATCGGAGCTGACATAAAGTCAGATTAAATCATCGAGGACCGAGAGGGGAAAACCACACTATGTTCAGTCTCACTACTCTGCGCCAGCAAAAATACCCCACCTCAGCCCTACCCAATCGCCTGCGTTTGCCCCATTTGCTTATCTTCTCGGTACTACCATTCCACTGGAGATGAAGTAGTCTTGGAGTCACGCCATCACGTTCAGAAACAGTTGTTGCCCCACAACTATTGGCCTCCACCACAGGCTTCGATGGCTTCTCTAGCCTCAGAGCTAAAATGACTCCGCAGCTGGTAGAGCCATTTTCAGTGACTCTACAGCTGATGTATTCAGTATTGTGCCTTCAATTTTTATTATTTGAGCGATGTTACCTCTTTTGCACATTGAATGCTTGTCGATCTTTGTTTTTCATGATTTCAATTATATTTCGTTATTTTACTCAAGAAATTATATCTCAAGTTTGTTTACAGTATACATTGATAATCAATTCGTTTTTAAAATTTTCAAAATAGTGCACACATAGTCAAAAAGTGAAAATCAGATAAAATGCAGATGTTGAATTATGAAATCCTAAATATAGTCGACCAGTGTGGATAGCGATAAAAAGATGTTTCACACTTTATTCTAATGCCTGGAAAGCAGAAATGAAACACTGCATCTTGATTTGCGGAGTTGGATGAGCTTGAAAGAACAAATGGATTGTCTGTGGTAACAGAGAAACAGAGAAACCATGACATGTGTACTTGATCAGAACATTCCTTATCATCACCACTGATAGAGTATTCTCTGCAATTTCCCGCTACAGTTCTGAAAGTTAAAACATGCTTGGTTCTCAGATTACTTGCTGTGGCAAAGGATATGGGGTGAAACGTCAATTTGTAATGCGTCTAACCCACTTGCGTTTTTCCTTTAATGAAGATTTCGGTAGAATAGCTAGACATGGCAAATTCCCATTGATGAGTCGGAGAAGAAACAAAAAGTATAGCAAATGGGTAAGGTGACACGAGTATTGTTAATGCAGTGACCCCATATCATTATTTAAAGCATGTTTTACAGGGGTTTATAAATAAATTCGAGTCCTTTCTATCATCCAGAACGATTACTCCTGAACATTATAATGTTTCATGATAATTTCATGGTCACTTTTCATAAAACCGTAGACTCCTCTTTTTCTGGGGCGCTTTCTTATTGTTTTAAGAATCCTCATTGCAAAATCATGTATAGTGTTTGGGAAAACAATCTTCCTTGCTGATGTTCGCAGCAGCAGCAGCAGCAAAAAAAAAAATGATATTACAAAACCAAGTTACGTGCTTCGTTTGTCGTTTGAGAAATCAGAGTTTTAATTAAAAATATCGCGCTATTTTGAATTAAAAAAAATAACAGATGTACTCCTTGAAAGAAAATGAGTTAGGAAACAAACCTGGCTACCAGATGCTTGATAAATAAATTTGTACTACACTGTACAATACTGTCATATGACCCCACCCCTGAATTATTATTGCAATCCTGTTTGATTAAAATTTTACTTTTAGTGGCAAATCTCACCAGCTATGAAATAGAGTTTGATATTCGACATCATTACCTTCTTCGTGTCCAATTTGCAATTTCAGAGCAGTCGTATGATGGCAGAAAGCCATAATACGAATTAATGTAGATGGTTTATGCACATTTACACCACTTTTTTGGCAGGCTGATGCAGAAAGCCTCAAGCCCTCCAACTAGTTGAAACCATAGGTCGTTTCGAATTCAGTTGGGGAAAGGATAACCTGTATACTTGCTTCTACTTTTATTAAAATTAGGCAATGAAACCAAAGCCAGTCACCATTTGTCGTGAGGTATATCTTGGTTATGCGAAGTCAAGATGGCGCTAAACGGCGACTCATTTGTTTGCAACTACGGAAACAGCTCTATTACTATCTTTGATTGCTCTTTCTGTTTTCCTTTTCAAGGCTCTTTTGAAGACCCTGACTTGGAGTTAGACTCTGATTTCGATTCCTTTCGGGAATGCCACCCGCTCTCAGGTCCTCACGACCGGCCGCGTTGTGGCTTCATAAGGACGCAGCCTAGAAGGTGAGCTCGCCTTCATGGTTCCGGATTTCGTGGCTCTGTAGGTATGCTGATTCTAGGCCCATGCCCCTGGCTGAACCGTTCCAGGAGAACAAGGAACATCGGGAGCAGCAGGTTAGCTGCCGCAGTTTGCATGTCCAGAGAGTTGTGCCTTTGTGAGGTCGACTCTCTGGACGCAGAGCAAGGAAAAAGCGACACAATAGACTTTTAACATCGTAAATCAGTGAGTAATTTGCTATGTCGCCCCTCCCGCTGTTTAAAAGGGACACCACTATTTCTTGTATTAGGGAGAGAGAGAGATCCTGTGGTATGCCGAATTACCGGGTGAACGAATAGGTTTTGTGGCACTGCAAGCCTGTGACTTTATTGATGTTTGTTGCATGCTTGAGTGCTCGGTGGAGGGCACTGATGCTTTTTTTTTGTTGATGGGGGTGGGGAGGGAATCGTTGCATTATTGTTGCTTGTGCATGGGAGTGTCACGGTCCCGATCGTTAATTCCCTACCTTGCTTCTAATTTCCTTTTTCTAATTTCCAGTTTCAGGGTTTACCTATGTTTACCGTTCGCTGTGTCAAAGTTCTGTGTAAAAATGCCTCCTGCTAGATGTCCAATATTCACGTCCGCGTAAGCATCCAAAATCAATCTCAGTGCCTGTGTCCTGCACTTGGGTTCACTTCATTCACACATTGCAACAGAACGATTTGGCCATAATGGACCCAGCGGACACGAACCCTCGCCAGCCAGGCTCCCTACTGGGTCTGTGCTATCGACTTTTCCGGGATGTCGTGGAGAACCTCCGTTCCCTGTCTGCTAACGTAACAAATTTTGGTCACCAGGTGGACCGTGTATCCACTCATCCTACCCCATCCACTCCTGGAACTCTGTCCAACCAGCCCAGACAGCCTGTAGTGGCAACACCCTACGTGTCAGCAACACCCCCGCGAAGAGATCCGCACGGACGTGAACCTGAACACTACGCTGGGGATTTGGAGAAGTGCTCGGCCTTCCTTCTGCAATGCTCCTTTGTATTCGACCAGCAGTCATCCACGTACTCCACAGATAGGTCAATGATAGCTTACATCATGGGGTTGTTGCGGGGAAGTGTTTTAGCGTGGGCTACAGCAGTCTGGGATAATCAACCGCATATCTGCTCTTCTTTCCCGAATATTCCGTGGAGTTCCGAACGTTAGCGGCCGACTCGGGGTGGAACGACGAGGCACTCCAAGGGGTATTTCAGAATGGTCTCAACGACATGGTGAAAGACGAGTTGGCGGCAAGAAATGACACCGGCAGCCTGGATTCCCTGATCTCCTTAGCCACCAGGTTGGACAATCGCCCTCGAGCACGCCAAAGGGAAGGAACTGGTCGTCCACCAACTTTGACCACTCCACGGCACTCATTACCGTCTCCCACCAGCACAAGCCTCTCTTCTCCTCCTGTTCCTAGAATAGCTCCCATTCCCGCCGTTTCCACCGCCCCGGGAGAGGAACCCATGCTGATGGGATGGACGACTTTCTCCCACAGACCGACTCCAGAGATTGAGAGCGGAGGAGTGTCTCTATTGCGGCCAGTCCGGACTCTTCCTTGCTACCTGTCCCCTACGGCCAAAAGAGAAGGCTCACCAGTAGAAAGGATTACCCTGATGAGCGAGACAACATTCCTTTCCGTCCCCCGAACCAGGATGCAGATCCTAGCTACTTTTCGTTACACCGACAAACCCTGCCTCTCTCAGCTCTTGTGGACTTCGGCGCTGAGGGAAACCTTTTGGATGAATGCTTCCCGGGCGTGAATTCCTCGGGAGCCGTTCCTCCGGAAGCCCGGGCACAGGACGGTAGACCTCTGGCCCGAGTCACACACTGCACACCACCGCTGTCTCTTATTCTTTCCGGAAACCATCGGAAGCAGGTACGATTTAACTTAATTTCCTCTCCTCAGCTCCTATAGTACTTAGGTACCCCTGGTTAAGCTGCCATAAGTCTCACATTGACTGCACCACCGGGAAGATAACCAGCTGGAGTCCGTTCTGTCACTACACTTGTCTACAATCGGCCCTGTTCTCTATGAAATTCACGGCGACCTCGTCTGCCTCTGAAAACCCGACTTATCCAAGGTTCGAACAGAGTATTCCGACCTGGGAGAAGTGTTTAGTAAACAACGGGCTTTTTCCCTGCCTCCACACCGACCTTACGATTGCGCATTTGACCTTCTCCCGGAGCTCCTCTACCCACCAGTCGGTTGTATAACCTGTAACAGCCAGAAAGGGAAGCAATGGAGGTCTACCTCAACCACTCTCTCGCGGCGGGCATTATCCGACCCTCATTCTCCCCTGTAGGCGCAGGTTTTTTCTTTGTGGCGAAGAAAGACCGTCCATGGCGCCCCTGTATTGACTACCGGGGCCTAAAAGGTATAACCATAAATAATAAGCATCCACTGCCCCTTATCGACTCTGCTTTCGAACCACTACACGGACCCACCACCTTGTCCAAGTTGGACCTACGAAGTGTCTACCATCTGGTCAGGATAAGGGAGGGAGATGAGTGGAAAACAGCTTTAAACACCCCTCTTGTTCACTTCGAATACCTGGGCATGCCATTCAGCTTCAACAATGCCCCCGCCGTCTTCCAAGCCCTGATAAACGATGTCCTTAAGGAATTTATTAACCGTTCCGTTTTTGTTTATTTGGACGTCATCTTAATCTTCTCCCGCAGTCTTCAGGAACACACGAACCATGTCGACAGGTTCTGCAGAGGCTTTGGTAGAACAAACTATTAGTTAAGGCTGAGAACAGCGAGTTACATGTCCCCTCTTTCAGTTTCATAGGGCACATCATCGAGAGCGGGCTAGTGAGATCGGATCCCGAAAAGACCCGGGCGGTGGTGGAGTGGCCAAAACCCACGACACCCAAGCAACTCTTGCGATTTCTGGGGTGTGCAAATTTTTATCGTCGCTTCATCCGGGATTACAGCCGGGTGGCAGTGCCCCTTACTGGACTCGCCTCGCATACGACCCCTTTTCACTGGGACCCCAAAGCGGACTCAGCCTTTTCGGAGCTGAAGAGGCGTTTCACCTCCGCTCATTTCCTGGTCCAACCAGACCCCTTTCGCCAATTCATTGTGGAAGTCGACGCCCCCAACTCTGGGAAGGGAGCGGTCTTCTCCTAACGTTCCGGCCCTGAGCAAAAACTCCATACCTGCGCCTTTGTTTCTCGCCGGCTGTTCACCGGAACTACGACGCAGGGAACCGGGAATTACTGGCCGTCAAACTTGCTTTGGAGGAGTGGAGGCACTGGCTGGAGGGGCATTTATCGTCTGGGCAGATCGCCAAAACCTCGCAAAAATTCAAACCGCCAAACGCCTGAATTCCCGTCAAGTCCGTTGAGCATTATTTTTTGTCCGTTTCGGATTCCCACTCACCTATCGTCCGTGGTCCAAAACGGGAAGCCCGATTATCTCTCCCGTCAATACGGCTCCGAGGAGGGCCTTCCCAACCACAAGACCATCCTTCCACCATCCTGTGTAGTGGCAGCCCTCACCTGGAAGATTGAATTCATTGTCAATGAGGCCCAACAGACTCAACCTGATCCAGGCAACGGATCCTCCAATCGCCTCTTCGTGCCTGATTCTGTTCAGTCTCAGGTTCTCCAGTGGGGGCACACTTCTTGTTTCGCCTGCCATCCCGGAATCGATCGAACTCTGTCCCTTCTGAAGAGACATTTCTGGTGGGCCTCCATGGACGCTGACAACCGTTTCTTCGTCTCTACCTGTTCTGTTTGTGCCCGCGAAAATCCTCCCACCGGCCACCTGCTAGATTGCCTCGTCCCCTACCACTCCGTAGCCGCCCTTGGTCTCACATTCCGCTGGATTTTGTTAATGGACTACCCCCTTCACATGGGAATACTGCCATACCTACTTTGGTGGACCGCTTCTCCAAAGCTGTGCACTTCATAGCCCTTCCCGAAGTCCCTACAGCCCGTGAGACAGCCGACCTCCTTGTTCATCACGTCTTCATCTCCATTGAATTCCCTCTGACATTATTTCTGACCGGGCACCCAATTCTGGAGATCCTTTTGTCAAGCCCTTGGAGCGTCAGTAAACCTGTCTTCCGGCTTCCATCCGCAAACTAATGGTCAAACAGAAGGAGCGAACCAGACTGCGCTGCATAACCTCCAACAACCCGTCATCCTGGAGCGTTCATCCCGTTTGGGTCGAATACGCCTACCAACTCCCTGGTCAGCACCGCCACTGGAATATCTCCCTTCGAATGCTCCTTCGGTTACCGACGTCCTCTGTTTCCCGCACATGAAGATGACATTGTTGTGCCTTCTGTTCTGGCCCATCTCCGCTGGTGCTGCAAGTGCTGAAAAGACACATGTGCAGCCTGACTCCGCTAAGCCGACCGCAACCGAAGGATTGTCGATCACTATCGATTTCCTGCACCAAATTATCCACCTGGGCAGAAGGTTTGGCTCTCGTCAAAAGACATCCCCCTCAAGAATGAACCCAGGAAACTCGCCCCTCTCTATGTGGGAACATTCGAGGTTCAGAGTGTCATCAGCTACTCGGCCGTCAGACTCAAACTGCCCGGATACATGCACATTCATCCCACGTTCCATGTCTCCTAATTCACACCTGTATTTGTCCGCCGTTTGTGCTGGGGATGCGTTTTGGGGACGAAAAATTAATTATCATCCCATTTTTGGGGCACTCGTCTGCTTTAATGGATGTTTGAGAAGAGAAATAATATCAGGATGTATTTAAAAACATTTCTCTGACATTTAATGTAAGTATTGAAACCTATTCAAACTTATTGAATCTGAAAGCAACTCGACAATTCTATTGTCATAATTGGGCTTGTGAATTTTCCAAAGGGGATTATTTTGAGGACAGGATATTGACAGGAGATATACATTCAATAAGGAAATTCATTTTGTTCTGTCACAACCAATCTTTGTTTTTATTTTGCTTACACATATTTTGGGCTGGTGGATTGAGGATACGTCACTATCAAAGGAGGTGCAAGGCGCTCATTTCATTTCTGTATCTGTCCTGCAGGTTACCCTTGGACAAGGTGTAGAAATTGCTAGGCAACCACCCCCCACCCCTGATCAAGATCATGTGAAGCAATGGAAGCGCGTAGAGTATGTTTGTATGTTCAGCTTCTGCATATCACATGTTCTGGTTATGGGACCACTGACATCAGACAGGCAATCTCTGGAAAGTATTGATGATTGTTACAGCCAACCGTCTTATAAAGACACTGCTCAGAAGAAGGCAATGGTAAACTACTTCTGCAGAAAGGAAATGTCAGGAACAATTGCGGTCATGTATAGAATACCATGATTGCCTACTAAAACGTTAGAATACTACAGCACAATACAGGCCCTTCAGCCCTCTATGTTGTGCCTACCCATATATTAACCATATAACATATAACAATCACAGCACGGAAACAGGCCATTCCGGCCCTCCTAGTCCGTGCCGAACTCTTAATCTCACCTAGTCCCACCTACCCGCCCTCAGCCCATAACCCTCCACTCCTTTCCTGTCCATATACCTATCCAATGTTACCTTAAATGACACAACTGAACTGGCCTCTACTACTTCTACAGGAAGCTCATTCCACACAGCTATCACTCTCTGAGTAAAGAAATACCCCCTCGTGTTTCCCTTAAACTTTTGCCCCCTAACTCTCAAATCATGTCCTCTCGTTTGAATCTCCCCTACTCTCAATGGAAACAGCCTATTCACGTCAACTCTATCAATCCCTCTCAACATTTTAAATACCTCGATCAAATCCCCCCTCAACCTTCTACGCTCCAATGAATAGAGACCTAACTTGTTCAACCTTTCTCTGTAACTTAAGTGCTGAAACCCAGGTAACCCAGGTAAAAATATTCTTTTTTAAAAAAGTACTAAAACCGTACTACCCCGTAACCCTCCATTTTTCATTCCCCCATGTGCCTGTGCAAGAGGATCTTAAATGCCCCTAATGTTTTAGCCTCCACCACCATCCCTGGCAAGTTATTCCAGGCACCCAATCCTCTGTGTAAAAACTTACCCCTGATGTCTCCCCTAAGCTTCCCTCCCTTACCTCTACACATATGCCTTCTGGTTTTTGCTATTCGTGCCCTGGGAAAAGGTATTGGCTATCCACCCTATCTAGGCCTCTCATAGTCTTGTAGACCTCTATCAATTCCCGTCTCATCCTTCTACGCTCCAAAGAGAAAAGTCCCAGCTCTGTTATAGTTGCCTCATAAGACTTGGTTTCCAATCCAGGAAACATCCTGGTAAATCTCCTGTGCACCCTTTCCATAGCTTTCACATCCTTCCTATAATGAGGTGACTAGAACTGAACACAATGCTCTAAGTATGGTCTCACCAGAGTTTTGTAGAGTTGTAACATGACCTCTCTACTCTTGGACTCAATCCCCCAATTAAGGAAGCCTAGCATCACATACATCTTCTTAACTATCCTATCAATCTGTGCAGCGCCCTTGAGGGATGTATGGATTTGAACCCCAAGGTCCCTCTGTTCATTCACACTCCTAAGTAACAGCCCATTAACCCTGTACTCAACCATCTGGCTTGTCCTTCCAAAATGCATCACCTCACACTGATCCGGACTGAACTCCATCTGCCACTTCTCTGCCCATCTCTGCATCCTGCCTATATGTCTTGTAACCTTCGACAACCTACAGATCCATCCACAACTCCTCCAATCTTCGTGTGATCCGCAAACTTACTTACCCATCCTTCCGCCTCTTCATCCAGGTCATTTATAAATATCACAAAGAGCAGGGCTCGAAGGACAGATCCTTGCGGCACTCTGCCAGTCACTGACTTCCAGGCAGAATACTTTCCTTCCACTACTACCCTCTGCTTTCTCCCTGTAAGCCATTTTTTTCCAAACAGCCAGGTTTCCACTGATCCCATGCATCACGACTTTCTGGATGAGTCTTTCGTGAGGGGATCTTGTCAAATGCCTTGCTAAAATCAATATAGACCACATCCACAGCTCTACCCTCATCAATATCTTCCGTTACCTCTGCAAAAACTCAATTAGGCTCGTGAGGCATGACCTTCCCTTCACAAAGCCATGTTGACTATCCTTGTGTAGACTGTACTTCTCTAAATACTCATATAACCCATCCTTTCGAAAACTTTCCAATGGCTTGCAGACCATTGATGTAAGACTGTCCGGACTACAGATCCCAGGATTCTCCCGATTACCTCTTCTAAACAAAGGAGATATATCTGTCATTCTCCAATCCTCTAGCACCACACCCCCCACTCCGCAGCTAAAAAAGATTCAAAGATAATAGCTACTGCTCCAGCGATCTCTTCTGTCACTTTCCACAGGAAACTGGGGTATATCACAGTCAACCCTGGGGACCTATCAATCTTGATGTTTTTAAGAAGATCCAACCCTTCTTCTGCCTTAATCTTCACATTGTCCAGAACACAGGCCTGTCTAATTCGATTTAACCATGATCAAGGTCTTCTCCTCTTGTCAATACTGAAGCAAAGTATTCATTTAGGATCTCCATAACCTCATCCGCCTCCAGGCACTTTGCCTTCTTTATCCTTTAGCGAACCCACCTTAATTCTTTTCATCCTTCTGTTCTTCACATATGCATAGATTTCCTTGGGATTCTCCTTAATCCTACATGCCAAGGCCTTCTCATGCCCCCTTCGAGCTCTCCTAAGACCTTTCTTAAGCCCCTTCCTGGCTGCCTATATTTCTTATGAGCCCCTCCTGCTTCCTTCTTCTTACATCTAACATGTGCTTCCTTCTTCCTCTTGACGAGTTGCGTCACGTGTTTGGTCAGCCACGGTTCCCTTTTCCAACCATTATTTCCTTGTCTCAGTGGGACAAACCTTTCCTGAACCCAGCACATGTGGTCCCTAAAGTTCCTCGACATTAATTCTGTGCTTTCACCCTTGGACATCTGTTTCCAATTTACTCTCGCTAGTTCCTGCTTCATCCCTCTATATTTAGCCCTTCCCCAGTTAAGCACCTTTCCATTTTGTCTGTGTTTTTATATTTTTCCATACCTATGCTGAAGCTAAGGGAGTTGTGGTCATTTTCAGCAAAATGCTCCCCACAAGGAGAACTGACACCAGACCAGTTTCATTACCCTGAACTAGATCCAGTATGGCCTCTCCTCTCGTCGGCTGGTCCACAAGTTGTGCCAGGAATTCTTCTTGAACATACCTGCCAAATTCAGCCCCATCTACCCCCCTTGCAGTCAAGAGGTGCCAGTCAATAGGAGGGAAGCTGAACTGATCCATAATTACAACCCTTTATTTCCTGCACCATTCCAAAGTCTACCTGCTTCTCTGCTCCTCGGTGTCCCGAGAGCTATTTGGGGACCTATAGACTACTCCCAGCACAGTGATTGGTCCCTTCCTATTTCTGACTACCATCCACACCGACTCAATGGACACTCCTTCTGCAGCGGTCTCCCTTTCTATAGCCATGATACTATCACTGACCAGTAATGCTACTCCCTCCTCCCCCCCAGCCTTTCTACCTCCCATCCTATTCCTTTAAAAACACCTAAACCCCGGTAATCAGCCAATCAGCCAATCCTGTCGTTCCGCCAGCCAAGTTTCAGTAACAGCCACAACATCATAGTTCCATGTACTGATCCATGCTTTAAGTTCATCCTAATCCTATTTATTCCTAATACTCCTAGATTTGAAACCCCTTCTTATGATACGCAGAACATGATGATGATGATGATGATGATGATAATGATGACACTTGTATTGCTTGTTTGTCTGTTTGTTAGGAACTGGTGAACGGCAAAATAAGATGAGAATTCCGGTTTTTTTTTAATATATCACACAATCACGAGTGTCCAGAATTCACCTGAAATGGAAAAGTTCAATAACGAAATTGTTAAGCCGCAGTCTATCTACGTTGAATAAAAGACGTAATTGTTTATGTTTCCACTGGCAGCAACGTGGAGTTGGAAAAGGCTGATGAGCCAGTTTGGAAATGCAAGCAATAATCAGCATCAAATTAAAACAAAGAATTGTCTTTAGAGCTGATTTGCAGACCCCCTGTTTGTAGAAGCAGAGGTAGCTCACTGCACCCAATTTATTACTAATTGAAAATGCAGTACAGGAAAATCAATTATTTAATTCGGCTTATTTCGAAACAGATAAACAGACTAAATTGTTTATGTCAAAAAATACTGCAGATCGGATGGATAATATAATTTAGCATATGAATCATTCATGTATTTATAGTTGGGAGTTTTATGTACCCAATGAAATTATCTTCGGAGCATTAATGCGAGCGAGCTGAGATCTATGTTTTAAATATTCTTACAGACTGATTCTTTAAAAATGGTATCTATGAAAAAAGGGTACACAAGTCACCCTGTTACACGCGTGCTAGAAACACTAAATATGGAGAGCAGATTAGACATATTATGAATGGAGTAAAGAAATGCAGACAGCAGATAAGTCTTTTTAGGAATGGAGTACAGGATATCATGAAGGGATGGAAGAAACTTTTGGTGAACTAGAATCCATTCCTCTGGTTTGATTTCAGCAACAGGTTATACGTTCCAGTGCATCAATAGTATGTAGTTTAGTTTGAACCATACACTTCGCGCGAAGTACAAAAGGATATATTTTTTAAACATGATTTCTCACAGAACCATTAACGACCTCTCACGGAAGCGCAGGTTTCCACTGAACTCTGTTTGGGAAACCCTGATTCATGGGAATTTTACCCGTGGGTTGGAAATCATTTTTCCTTTTGTATTTTAGAAATAGTTTGTAATTTGGAAAACGTTTAAGATAGAAATCTTCTGTCAGCTTTAAATGTATTTTAAGAACGTTGTTAGGATTTAAACGTCTATTAGTGAAAGCAAAAGAACTTTAAAAAATTATTTTGTTAGATTGTCTTTGGTAGGGAGAGGTGTCCCAGCGCTGGAATACTGAGATGGTATTGGATAAGATGGTAGTGGATAATAACAACGAAGTTAAATAGTGTCTGAAGATTGGGTAGTTACAGAATAATCTCCCTTTGTGAACTCGGAGGGCGGAGCAAAGTCAAAATGACGCTACGCGGCGTCTCATTTGCTTGCATCTTCGGAAACAGCTCTAATTCTATTTTGATATCTTCCTTTTTTCCTCTTCAAGGTCCTTTTGAAGACCCTGACCTTCATTTACACTCTGTCTTCTGTTCTTTGCGGGAATGCGACCTGCAATCAGGTTGTCACGTCCGGCCCATAATGCAGTACAGGCAGGGTGGCAGCTATAATGCCCTTCGGTGCACAATGCTGTGCCGAACATATACGTACTTTAGAAATTACCTATGGTTACCCATAGCCCTCTATTTTTCGAAGCTCCATGTACCTATCCAGGGGCCACTTAAAAGACCCTATCCTATCCACCTCCACCACCGCCGACGGCAGTCCATTCCACACACTCACCACTCTCTGCGTAAAAAAACATTTCCCCCTGACATCTCCTTTGTATCTACTTCCAAGCACATTAAAACTGTGCTCTCTATAGCACAATAATGGAATTAGAATACTCATCCTGTAGGATCTGGGAATTCTTGGAACCTGATGGTCTCACTGATGACTATACCTGCGAGAAGTGCAGCCAACTCCAGCTCCTGAAAGATCGCATTAAGTAGCCATAGCTGGATTTGGATAAACTATAGATCATCCGGGAGACAGAGCAATTAATAGTTAAACGTTTTAAAAAGATGGTTACACCCAGAGTGAAGAATTGTTGGAATAAATGGGTGAAAACTGCGAAAAGGGAGAAAGAAGTTAGCGCAGGGGTCCCAATACAATAAAATATACCCCTTTTGATGCTTCTGAGACGGATGAACTATCTGAACAAGGCAGCAATATTGGCAAAACGTTTTTCAATGCTTATTGAAAAATCTACAAACCTCCTTCTTGATATTGACATTCTATACGATATTCAACTGCCTCTTCCTAATCTTACTTTCATCCATGCACTTCTTCCTGGTGAATGCCGAAAAAAATATTGATGAGCACATCTCTCCTTTGTTCATAAGCTGATATTCTATTTCCCTAGCTACAAACTTTCACCCGATGTCTATATAAACCACAAGCATTCTCTTTTAACCTACTTACCAAGCGCATAACATGGCCCCTTTAAGTCCTCCTAATTCCTTCTCTGTGTT
Organism: Hemitrygon akajei; assembly: GCF_048418815.1. Lineage (NCBI taxonomy): Eukaryota > Metazoa > Chordata > Chondrichthyes > Myliobatiformes > Dasyatidae > Hemitrygon > Hemitrygon akajei. The sequence continues at coordinate 159,249,264 of NC_133125.1, forward strand.
CCGGACGTTTCGTTTATATTCATCAGTTTGGAATGCTAATTAAACCGCCCCTTGGGATGAACAAACGTTCTTCTCACTCCTCTGCCTTTTCCAACTCCTTGGTACTGCCAAAGGCAACGTGAAATATCGACATTTGTTATTCCACTTGTGCTGCCTGCAGTTCAGAAAATATCAGCAATGAACTATATTTTTCCATTTCAGGTAAATTAACGATACACTTATTTCAGAATTCAATGAATCAAGAGAGTGAAGAACAAAACGATCTTGCCCCGGTCCGTAGAAAACAAGGACGGCTGGAGCTCGAAGTTTAAGTCATACTAGGACAACAAGTTGCAGATCGGTTTGCAGATCATTCGAAGCATTCGGGCACGAGAATTCGGGACTCAGAGGAAGTTGAATGGAACTGAGCTGTTACACCAAAGCGGGAAGATGGATGAAAGTGTAGTACAGATGGTCAGTGGATTCCTGCTGTATTCGTGTATTCGTATTGGCGGACGTCGTTCCTTGAATGAGCATACACTGCTGGGCAAACGATGTCATCCTGTTAGGGAATGAAGAAGAAGATTGTCCGAAAGGCAGAGCAGCGTACAGGACTTAACATTAAGCGATAATCTAAAGAACAGCCGGGACGTTAATAAGTCACTAGGGGCAACAATGTTTTTCTAAAAAAGAACAACAGACAATAAAGTTAACGCCTCACAGGGAGGGTGAAAGCTATGAGCATCTGGTTGGGACCGCCTGTTTGGCTGAGGGAAAAAGGACTACTGGTGAGAACGGGTTTATATTTGGTGCAGGTGATGAGTCTGTAACGAGTGGCAGATGAATCCTATTCGCTGGCTGGAGTCTCAAAGCGTGTGCCTGTGCACTCTAGGAGATATCAGCGGGAGTACGCCTATCACTAGGAGCAGAGGGCTCAGGGACAGAATAAAGGGACATCCATGTAGAACAGATATGCCGAACAGGACCTTGAACTGGAGGGGAGAGAATCTGTAGAAATCATTATTACAAAAGGCTGTAGTGGCTAAGTCACTGGGTATTTCTAAAGTGGAGGTAAATAGGTTTTAACAAGGGAGTAAAACGGAACTATCCTGGGCGTAGCAGTTAAGTGCTATTACGAAGAAAACACGGTGATGTCTCTACTTTCTTAGAGGTTTGCGAAATTTGGAATGTCGTCACAAAATTTGATAAATTCTTACAGATGTATAGTGCCAAGAATACTGTCTCGTTTCTTCACGACATAGTATGAAGACTCCAATTAATGCCCTTGAAGAGAATAAGCTATGGATACGGCCTTGTATTAGCGGGTAAAACCCTCCTCTTCAGTTAACGCATCTATACGGAGCCCTATCCCATTGAGAAAGATGACAGTTACTTCATTTTGTATTGAAACGCTTAGGTAGCATTTACACTGTCTGTATTTTTTTACATTTCACTTTGAATGAGAAATGTCACATAAACACTGGAGTAAAAAGATGATCTCATGTTTTTTTTTTCCCCCTGCAGCTTGAAAGAGGGTTATGCCAAATGATGTAACTATCTGACGGACCTCTTACTGATAAAACTACTTGATGCTCATTTATTAAGTATAAGTCAAATAGATATAGAAGATGGATCGTCCGGTTCTTAAGCAGATAGAATAGTTTTATTATCACACCGTTGCATTGTTTGCTGTTCTTGCCAAGACATTATTTCCAATTAAAGAATTGTTTTGCTAGTTGCTGAGGCAAGGTGTGCTACTGTACCTGATTTATGAGCATAACACAGTAAATGATCCCATGTTGAATGAGAATCCAATAGATTACCACAGACAAAGACTGAACCGACTAGTGGCACTACTTTCATTTTAAAAATGCTTTGCCTTATTTGTTTCCTTCTATACAATATACAAATACACCCTGTCGAAATGCGTAGGCCCAGTGCAATTGCAGTCGTGATGCAGAGCTGGTTTAAGGAATGGTTATCCCATGTTGAATGAGAATCCAATAGATTACCTGGTGCCTAAACGGCAAGAGCTTCGATGCTGAGGGAAATGGAGAGCACATCTTCAATAAACAAAAGCACGTTCAGACTTCGTTAGGAGGCATTATTACTTTATCATTACTTTATTGTCGCCAAACAATTGATACTAGAGCGCGCAATCATCACAGCGATATTTGATTCTGCGCTTTGCACTCCCTGGCGTACAAATCAATAGTAAATATAATAAAATTTTAAATCATAAATCATAAATAAAAACAAAAAAAAACGTGAGACAGGGTCGGATATTTGGAAGTTACGGCCCAGATTCGGGTCAGGATCCGTTCAGCAGTCTTATCAGAGTTGGAAAAAAGCTGTTCCCAAATCTGGCCCTACGAGTCTTCAAGCTCCTGAACCTTCTCCCGGAGGGAAGAGGGACAAAAAGTGTGTTGGCTGTGTGGGTCGTGTCCTTGAGTATCCTGGCAGTATTGCTCCGACAGCGTGCGGTGTAAGGTGAGTCCAAGGACGGAAGATTGGTTTGTGTGATGTGCTGGGCTGTGCTCCAAGTCAGGTTATTTGTGAAATTGACTTGGAGGATCTTAAAGCTTTTGACCTGTTCCACCTGCGCACCACCAATGTAGATGGGGTCGTGCTGTCCGCTACTCCTTCTGAAGTCAACAACCAATTCCTTCGTCTTGCTGACGTTGAGGGATAGGTTATTGTCTTCGCACCATGCCACCAGGTTCTTAATTACCTCTCTGTACTCAAGCTCATCATTACCCGAGATACGGCCTACAATTGTGGTGTCATCAGCAAACTTATATATTGAGTTCGATGGAAACGTTAATAATATAACGACAATGAAACGAAGAATTGTTTTACAGCCAACCACTGCTGTGGCGTCTAAAGTTAAAGGCGGCATTATTTTTCAAATGTACATCGAAGTATCTAAACACATCCAGTAATGTTTCGTTTGCATTAATGACCATCAGCATATGCTGATGCAGCCCACAATGGTCGCCATTATTCCAGCGCATACATAGCATGCCCATAACTTAGCAACTAACCACTAAACCGTAAGTCTTTCGACTGTGGGAAATAACTAGAGCACCCGAGGAATCTACGCGGTCATGGGAAGAACGTGCAAACCCCTTAACGACAGCGTTGGGAAATGAATTCATGCTGTTTACTGATAGTAATAGCACAAACTGACTGAGAAGCATTTTTTTTGTGAATTATTGAATATAGCAGAGAAGGTTGAACATGGTTACATTTCCATACATCCTCTCATATGATTTAGATGAAAAGCAGAGGGGTGGTCTAAAACTGTACTTCAGTCCCTCGAGTTCAGTATGATGTCCTCCTAATCAGTTGTCTATTGGTGGGTCCACAGCTGGCTGCAGAGTTCGATCCGGGGACCACACACCCGGGGAGAAACGGCGTTTCCTTTAATACAGAACGCTTGTCTATATCTGTGTTTCAAGTGGGAGGCAACCATCACACGGTCCTTGACAAATCGGGTTTAGGTTCCAGTGGCGGCAAGGAATGCAAGACAACTGGGGACTCTTCTCTGCTCTAGCCTTCCTCTGTATTCATTGCCAATGTAATGTGTCATCGTACCAGCACTGAGGTCTTAATTGGATTGCTGTATGTCTCTACAACACTCCGAGACATGATGTTACAAGGAGCCTAGCGCCAGATGGCTCAACTCCAGACGGCATGGCTCTCAGGATCACTGAAACTCACATTACTTGCCACCAGGACAAGGTGACAATCCTCTGCTACGCTAGTTTATTTATGTGTACAGCACACACAAAAAAATTAAATGGTTTGCACATATCATTAAATTGAATATAGGTAATTTTCAATTAAAATACTCTGTGTATAGATGGAAATTAAGCATGCAGAAAAGAAGAAAGCACTAAAAATAGCATATTTGTCGTAGAAAAGTCAACATTTGCAAACATGCCTTTTAAAAACTGACGACATTGGTCAATAGAAAATGCACGAAAATCAAGTTAATTGTTTCCTGCAGACAAGAGTGTTCGGTATCTACATTTTAGTATGTGCTTTTAGAAGTACAGTCGACATTTCGGGCCGAGACCCTTCGTCAGGACTCAGGACTCACAGGTAGCTAGGACAGTTAAGAAAGCTTATGGAGTGTTAGCTTTCATAAGTCGAGGGATAGAGTTTAAAAGTCGCGGGGTACTGATGCAGCTCTATAAAACTCTGGTTAGGCCACACTTAGAGTACTATGTCCAGTTCCGGTCGCCTCACTATAGGAAGGATGTGGAAGCATTGGGAAGGGTACAGAGGAGATTTACCAGAATTCTGCCTGGTTTAGAGAGTATGCATTATGATCAGAGATTAAGGGAGCTCGGGCTTTACTCTCTGGAGAGGAGGAGGATGAGAGGAGACATGATAGAGGTATACAAGATATAGCTATAGAAATAGATAGAGTGGACAGTCAACGCCTCTTCCCCAGGGCTCCACAGTTCAATACAAGAGGACATGGATTTAAGGTAAGGGGTGGAAATTTCAAGGCGGATATTAGAGGACGTTATTTCACTCAGAGAGTGGTTGGTGCGTGGAATGCACTGCCTGAGTCAGTGGTGGAGGCAGATACACTAGTGAAATTTAAGAGACTACTAGAAAGGTATATGGAGGAATTTAAAGTGGGGGGGGGGGTGATATATTGGAAGCAGTGTTTACCGAAATTACAACACAGAGGACGACGAAATAAATCAACCTATTTAGTTATGCTCAAAACTGAAATGCTTCATAGCAGGCACCGACTTCTCCAATGCAATCAGACCCATTCTGTTTGTTGCTGACAGGTACGTTTTATAAAACCGAACGTAAACCTCCCTTTTGGTGTCTCGTATGCCTCGTCTCATGAGTCAGGTATCCCACATCGGTTGCTCACCATGCTATTCGAATATGCTGCCACCTTTGGAGATCATTGGACCCATATACCAAGGGTCCTTTTTTCTTCAACAAACCTGTGGAGCACCAAGGTTTTGGAGTTTCAAAGAAATCAAAAGCAGAGGAATTCCCAACACAGGAAACGACTGTTCTCACAATAGTACCAGCAACCCGTAATCTGGCATATTAAAAAGCATACAGTCCAGGAAGACGCGAAGGCAGTAGAAATTCAAATCGTTTTTTCTTTAAGTTATATGGACCATAAAGAGTACGGCATATAGATTGTGGCGGTTGAGAGATTCATGTTTAAACGTGCAAACATTAAAGCGGAACGATTATCATTCAATTGCGTTTGAGCCCTAAAATGTGTAATTCTTAAACTCATGCAAAATCTGTTTGAACTGAATGCTACCTTGTCTGGACGGCGTGTAAGCATTAGGCGATATTAGCTCAATGTTAAGCAAGATACCTACTTACTTGAAAAAGAAGCCCAACGTTACCAAGTCATCAAATACCGCAACTTTAAAGGAACTCGACGAAGATTTGCCGGATGCAAAAGTATCCTCTTCTGCTCCAGCCATTTGACTATGAACAAGTACACGTTTCGAAAAGAGAACTTTAGAGTTCTGAGCACTAAGACCCTGCGGACGGAGCTCTGATATTTGTAACAACCGGGAAAAGTGTCGGGTAGGTTGATACTCAGCTTATGTAATGCTAATTTTGTAGATTTTTTTGTAACATATGTCAGTTTTAAAAAATATTCATTCCTGCACGTTTGCGTCAGTACCAATACGGTATAGATATGTTTATTATAAATGATGATGTCTATGTCATATTATGCTTCTATTGCATTTTTGTGATAAAATGAACGACAACATTCTGCAAGTGTACTGGTTATCGGTATTGATTAAGAAATCTACTGTAAGAATATGAAGACAAGAGAGCAGCAGTATTCGGTGTTTGTTCAGTGCTTTCAGCAACCTCACAAGAGATCGATTGAATCTGAATGTGACTACAGAGATTAGGGTAGACGGATAAAGGCATGATGCTATGTGTTTTGAGTTGGTGAGGAAGGACAGGCAGGGGCAAAACATAAATGTAGCCAGTTACAGGGGTTGAAATGTGTCTATTTCAAGCTAGGAGTATTAGGAATAAAGGGAATGAACTCAAGAGCATGGATCAATACGTGGAACTACGATGTCGTGGCCGTTACTGAAACATGGCTGGAGGAAGGACAGGATTGGCTGATGCTGGTACCGGGGTTTAGGTGTTTTAAAAGGAATAGGATGGGAAGTAGAAAAGGGATGGGGGGAGTAACATTACTGGTCAGAGATAGTATCACGGCAATATAAATGGAGGACGCTGCAGAGGGAGTGTCCACTGAGTCGGTGTGGGTAGAAGTCAGAAAAGGGAAGGGATCAATCACTGTACTGGGAGTAGTCTGTAAGCCCGCAATAGCCCTCGGGACACCGAGGAGCAGATAAGCAGGCTGATTTTAGAATGGTGCAGGAAATACAGGGTTGTAGTTTTGGGTGATTTCAACTTCCCTCATATTAAGTGCCACCTCCTGACTGCAAGGGGATAGATGGGGCTGAATTTGTCAGGTGTGTTCAGAAAAGATTCCTGACACAGTATGTGAACCGGCTGATGAGAGGAGAGGCCATACTGGATCTAGTTCAGGGTAATGAACCTGAGCAGTTTGCAAAACCTGTTGGTGGGGGAGCATTTCGGTGACAGTGACCACAGTTCCCTTAGCTTCAGCATAGCTTTGGGAAAGGAGAAAAACAGACAAAATGGGAACGTGCTTAACTGGGGAAGGGCTAACTATGAAGGGATGAGGGAGGAACTAGCGAGAGCAAATTGGAAACAGATATCCATGGGTGAAAACACAGAAATAATGTGGAGGAAGTTTAGGGACCATTTGTGCTGGGTTCGGGATAGGTTTGCCCCACTGAGACAAGGAAAAAATGGTAGGAAAATGGAACCGTAGCTGACGAAACACGTGAGGCAACACGTCAAGAGGAAGAAGGAAACATGTGTTAGATATATGAATCAGGAAGCAGGACGGTCTCATGAGAAATATAGGGTAGCCAGGAAGGAGCTTAAGGAAGGATTTAGGAGAGCTCGAAGGAGGCATGAGAAGGCCTTGGTATATAGGATTAAGGAGAACCCCAGGCTTTCTATGCATATGTGAAGAACAGAAGGATGACAATAATAAAGATGGGGCCGCTAAGGGATAAATACGATAACATGTGCCTGGAGGCGGAGGATGTTTGGGAGGTCCTGAATGAATACTTTGCTTCAGTATTCACAAGTAAAAAGGACTTTGATCAGGGTGAGGTTGAAATAAAACAGACCTGTGTGCTGGAGAATATGGAGATTAACGAAGAAGTGTTGGATCTATTTAAAAACATCAACATTGATAAGTCCCCAGGGCCGGAAGTGATATTCACCAGGTTGCTGTGAGAAGTGAGAGAAGAGATCGCTGGAGCAGTAGCTATGACCTTTCCATTCTCTTTGGCTGCAGGGGAGGTGCCGGAGGATTGGAGAATGGCAAATGGAGTTCCCTTACTTACAAAAGGTAATAGGGAGAATCTTGGGAACTATAGACCGGTGAGTCTTACGTCGGTGGTCTGCAAAAATATTGGAAAGGATTCATAAGAATCGGATCTACGAGCATTTGGAGAAGTACAGTCAACTCAAGGGAAGTCAACATGGCGTTGTGAAGGGAAGGTCGTGCCTCATGAGCCTAATTGAGTTTTTTGAAGTGGTAACAAAAGAAATTGATGAGGGTAAGGCGGCAGATGTGGTCTACATGGATTTTAGCAAGTCGTTTCACGCAATGGAGTTCAATCCGGATCAGTGTGAGGTGATGCATTTTGGAAGGGAAAACCAGAAGGCTGAGTACAGGGTTAATGGGCGGTTACTTAGGAGTGTGGATGATCAGAGAGACGTTGGGGTTCAAATCCATACATCCATCAAGTTCGCTGCACAGATTCATTGGATAGTTAAGAAGGCCTACGTGATGCTAGGCTTCGTTAATTGGGGGATTGAGTTCAAGATTAGAGAGGTCATGTTGCAACTCTACAAATCTCTGGTGAGACCACACGTAGAGTGTTGTGTTCATTTCTGGTCACCCCATTATAGAAAGTATGTGGAAGGTATAGAGAGGGTGCAAAGGAGATTTACCAGGATGTTGCCTGGATTGGAAACCAAGTCTTATGAGGCAAGGTTAGCAGAGCTGGGACTTTTCTCTTTGGAGCGTAGAAGGATGAGAGGGGACTTGTTAGAGGTCTACAACATTATGAGAGACATAGATAGGGTGGGATGGTGGTGGAGGCTAAAACATTAGGGGTATTTCAAGTCAATTCACTTTTATTGTGATTTCGAACATAACTGCTGGTACAGTACATAGTAAAAATGTGTCAACGGTTTTCAGGACCATGGTGTTACAAGTACAAAACTAGACTGAACTACGTGGAGAAAAAAAAACAACACAGAGAAAGCTACACTAGACTACAGATCTACACAGGACTGCGTATAGTGCACAAAAGCAGTGCAGGCATTACAATAAATAATAAACAGAATAATAGGGCAAGGTGTCAGTCCAGGCTCTGGGTATTGAGTAGTCTGATAGCCTGGGGGAAGAAACTGCTACATAGTTTGGTCGTGAGAGCCCGAATGCTTCGGAGCCTTTTCCCAGACGACAGGAGGGAGAAGAGATTGCATGAGGGGTACATAGGGTCCTCTATAATGCTGTTTCCTTTGCGGATGCAGCGTGTAGTGTAAATGTCCGTGATGGTGGGAAGAGAGACCCCGATGATCTTCTCAACGGACCTCACTATCCGCTGCAGGGTCTTGCGGTCCGAAATGGTGCAATTTCCGAACAGGCAGTGATGCAGATGCTCAGAATGCTCTCAATACAACTCCTGTAGAATGTGATGAGGACGGAGGGTGGGAGATGGACTTTCCTCAGCTTTCACAGAAAGTAGAGACTCTGCCTCTTGGGCAAGCACATTGATGAAAGAAAAATAGAGGGTTCCAGAGTAGTATGGTTTAGTACTCTTTTTTTAGGAATATATGGGTCGGCTCTACATTCAAAATAAACTTCTATTACGGTGTTGGATTCCTTCCCTTACTGCTCTATCTGCGTTGATTTAACTTCGGTATAAGATAACAACGAGTGAGTTTGAAACAAAAGTAATCTATCACATCAATGAAAATGACAAGCGGAAATAAATCACATCATTGAATTACTATGATGTTTCTATATCTCCAGCTGTTTATTATTTCTGATAACACCAATAGATAAAAACATCTGAAAGTAGACAAAATATGCTCGTTGTTACATCATAACTAGTTACACTTTTCTAATTAGCTATCCGCCACTCATTCACACAAGCTAATATTAGGAATTAAAGGCTTGCCCTCAATAATAATGCTGATCACTGAATCTCCTGCGGGAGTCTTGTGATTCGGCACTATTGCTTGGGTTTGATGTAAGGAATTATCCTTGAGCATATTAAAGTATGCAAAATCATGTAAAATTATTCGGTGACTTGCGGTGAATAAGGTTTCAATCCAATGAATCACCCCCTTGCACAATTTGAAGATTATTGAAGGCTGTGAAGCAGCATGATGGATTTGGAACCAAATCTGTAAATGACGGCATTTTTGATGTTTATCCTCGTTTTCAAGTAATCTATTGGACTGTCCCAAGTTAGGCTGAGAAAGGAGGAGGGTTGGCAATGGGGCGAGCAATCCCATCCCGGAAGCAAACAGAGCTATAGAAAATAAACGGCAGTTTCAAAGACTTCCTCCATGGGAGAGTAAGAATTACCAGGAAGATGGACTATACTAGGACATAACTTGAAAAGCTGGCCCAGGACAGACAACTCTTGCAACTTGCAACTTGCACTGACAGTGCATAGACAGTGGCATATTCCCCAGTAGTGGAGGTGGTTTAAGCGAGATGGAGACTGGGCCAGTATTGCGATTCTATCTTGTGTGGAGCATAGTCTTTCTAAATGTATCATTTTTCTAAATTTCTAAATTTATCATTTGTTATATGGTTGCACTAGCTGCGGCTGACCTACTGGTGATAATATTTGATGTAATACAGTATTATGCGAAGTAAATTACGTATTTTCCACGTTTTTTCTTGGCTCTTGGTTGCAGTCTCAAGATCACTCTGTTTTTTGCAGCTATTCTTTAATCCGTGTGGCTAACATTTGCCATCACATCCGATTCTGCGCCATTTATTACCAAAAGTTGAGCGCACAGTATTACAAGAACAACTCTGCAGAATGGTAATGACGATTATATTTGGATTGAACCTTGTAGAAAATATCTCAATTAATTTTCAAAATAAACACATGGAAGTTTTTGACATTGTTGCCTGGCTTTGCAAATGAAGTGCCCTCTCTTTATTTGCTGATATTGACTGCGATTTGTATTTTCTTGGACACAACTTTAATATCCTTCACACAGTTCTGATAGCTGTGCTCCTTAACGCACTGACCACTTGACATAGATTTGGCGCAGGTAAGATGTGGAAACGACTTTTGGGACATGGGAATGGGGAAGACTGAGGCGATGCAGAGATTGTAACCACAGGAAATCCATCATATTATTGCACCCTGCACCAAGTTGCTTTATATTGCTCTGAATGGTAATATTTGCATCGCATATGCACACAATTTACAGGAATTTAGCCTATGCTTACAGATTGTAATGATCTGATCACAGTCACCAAACTTATCCGCTTCATTGACTGCATTCATTCACAAACACTTTTATTGATGCTATGTCTCGAGCTAACTTCAGAACATCTTTAGAGAATGCTATTAAATACCCTTCAGTTTATCAGTTAAAATCACGAGATAGTGAGCTTAGAATATGGTGTAATCCAACTTCAGACTAGCGATCGAGTAGGATTAACTATGATTTCAATACAACTCCGTTCTTACTTGTTCATAACATAATCGTTTCCAAGCAAGCATGTTTGACACAGAAACTGGGGCTTTTTAAAATTACCTGCTCGGAAGCCATCTGGGGCATCTTCTAATGTTGATATACGAACTCCGATGACTATGTCAATAGACATTGCAAATTGAAGATTATTAAAATCCAATTTACCTATTTGCCTTCTTTTTTGTATTCACTTTCTGCTCCACCTATTCAACCCTGATCAAATGGTTAAATGATTTAAATAATTTACACTATTACAGTACCAAGCTGATGCAGTTAGTTCACAATATCGTTTTGATGTCCAATGTATATGGATCATGGCAAATCGATATATCATCCTCATTTGACATCTCTAAATAAAATAGCAGCATTTGCTTATAAAGCTTTCTTTAAACTGGTGCGCAATTAAGGATTGGGATATCTGATTATTGATTCATTGCACATACTTCACAATGCTTATTTTTAATCATCAGAACTGTTTCCAGGCCTATGTCATCTTTTACCAAGCCTTCCATAACAAAATGCATGAAGTTACATTCATGTATAAACCAATCAATCATTTCAAACGATCCTATTTGGGTTGCTGGCATGAATCAGTTTATATCCATCTTTATTTTTGCCTTTATCTACTAAACATGCTGTGGCGTAATGTGTTACCTCCCTTTGGAACCTATGTGAGGAATCTACATATGTGCATCAGTGATATCTATACAATTACTTAAGGTTAAAAGACGTTTTCACGACAGAAAACAGTTTTTTTTGTGACATTAATTGTGCAAAATGCACCTGGCTAGGACATAATTAATTGACTAAGCCATAATGTGTTCATTAAGTGATATTGAGCTTTGTGCTTAACCGGTTAATTGCTTCAGGTCTCACACCACCAGGTTTAGGAGCAGTTACTAACCCTCAACAGTAGGCGCTTCAACTGAAGAGTAAAATGCCTACAACCAATGCACACACTTTCAAAGATATTTCATCTCATGCACTCAAAATTTATTGCTTATTTACTTATTTATATTGTTGCCTCTTTTGTATTTGCAGAGATTGTACTCTGTTGAAGCGCCCTAGTTAGGTGATTTTTCGTTGATTCCGTTATATTTATTATTCTATAGAGTTTTAGTGTATTGATCAATTTAATTTCAACATTGGCCTTTCAACCACTGAATAGTTGTTTTTCCAAGGTTCCTGCTGTGTAAGAGAATAATTTTGCAGCAAGTTAGCTGTGATTGGTGTTTTTGCAAAGAAATGCCAGCAGCGGATTTTCTGCAACACTCAACCATAACGTATTGGATTTCATATATTAATCGAAATATATCCAGCTTCCACATGTGCAATGAATGTGCGGTAAAATGCTATGCATTCCTGGATGATTAATTAAGTATAACATTGTCCTTCCAATCCGCAAGGGCAGCATCAATGATCAGTATATTGTATTCCTCGTTACTATTTTCATCCAAGAGCAGAATAGTATTGATTAAAAATTCTTCTGTGTTCAGGAAATTTAACTTAACTGCCTCCTTATATTTCAGTTCCTACATTTCAACCCATATGCGAGATACCTACTATTCAGAAACTGGTCATCATCTCTTTCTGAAATACTTGAACATGTTTTTAATCTGAGCAGTGACGAAACATGTTAGACAGACTAGATATGAAGGAGTAGAGCAAGCCAACTGAAAACTTTCAGTTATTTATATTTCTTCTGTTTTCCTTCTTTTCGCATACCACTATTTATATAATCATTTGAAACATTTAATATTGTTTTGTTAACTGTTCGCAAAACCAAGACTGCTATTATTTACCAACACGTGTCATGAATATCGCCGAAATTGGTTGAATGATTGTAAACTGTCTGTGATGTTGTAACAAATTAAATTAGAATAAATAAATAGCCAGGCAAAAAGAAGTACTCATTGAAATAACATGACATGTCGAATTTAACTGAGCAAATCATTATTCATGCACCATTTTCTCCTCAGAACAACTTGCTATGGCTCCAAAGTTTGCATACAGTCTATTTGCATACTTTCAATCCAACATGTTTATTGGTCTCTGATCCTAGTAGAATGACTGACATAACAAATTTGTGACGAAAACTAATGAAATATTCCCTTATATTTAAAATACCGTGCATGTTATTATCAGATCCTAGTGTGTTTTCTTTCGTTCCAAGGTTCTTCAGAAGTCAAGAATAAGGGATAAAATATGTTGCTTAAGAGTTACAAAAACAAAGGAGAGAATTCTAAGGATTAAAATTTTGGATATAGTAATCAAAATTCAATCACTTTTTACACAGCACTGGAAAGAGATAAGAACAGACAAGTCAGGAAAGCGTTTAATTGGACTAAGGGGAAGTGTGAAGCTATTAGGCAGGAATTTGGAAGTATAAATTGGGAACAGATATTATTAGGAAAATGCACTGCAGCAATGTGGCAAAGATGCAGGGGATATTTGCGTGACGTTCTGCATAGGTACTTTCCAACGAGACGGGAAACGAATGGTAGGGTACAGGAGCCGTGGTGTACAAAGACAGTTGAAACTCTAGTCAAGAAGAAAAGAAATGCTTACGAAAGGATCAAAAAGCTAGGCAATGGTATAGATATAAAAGATTATAAGGCTAGCAGGAAGGAGCTAAATAATGAAACTAGGAGAGCCAGAAGGGGCCATGACGACGTCTTGGCGAGCAGGATTAAGGAAAATCCCAATGCATTCTACACGTATCTGAAGAGCAAAAGGATAAAAAATGAGAGAATAGGACCAATCAAATGTGAGAGTGGAAAAGCCTGTATTGTACCGTGCGAGATAGCAGAGATACTTAATGAATACTTTGCATCAGTATTCACTAAGGAAAAGTTTCTTGGCGATTGTAGGGATGACTTACAGCGGATTGAAAAGCTTTTGCATATAGACATTGAGAAAGAGAATTCACTGGAACTTTTGGAAAGCATCAAGTTGGATAGGTCTCCGGAAGTGGACGGGCTATACGCCAGGCTACTGCGGGAGCCGAGGCAGGAGATTGCTGAGTGTCTGACAATGATCTTTGCATCATCAGTGGGGACGAGATGGATTGGACGGTTAGATTGGACGGTTCATTAAAGGGAGTAGAGATAGCCCAGCAAATTATAGACCAGTGAGTCATATTTTAGTGGTTAGTAAGTTGAAGGAAAAGATCCTGAGAGACAGGATTTATCAATATTTGGAGAGGCATAATATCATTAGGAATAGAGAGCATGGAGTTGTCAACGGCGAGTCGTGCTTACGAGCCTGATTGACTTTTTTTGAGGATATGACTAAACACATCGATGAAGGTAGAGCAGTAGATATAGTGTACATGCAAGACATTTGATAAGGTACCCCGTGTCAGGCTTTTTGCGAAAGTAAGTAGTCATGGGATCGAAGGGGACAATGCTTTGAGGAATCAGAATTTGCCCGTCCACAGAAGGCCAAGAGAAATTGTAGTCGAGTCATATTCTGCATGGAGTTCGGTGACCAGTCAGGTGCCTCAGGTATCACTTCTGGGACACTTTATTTTCGTGATTTTCATAAATGACCTGGGTAATGAAGTGGTGGGATGGGTTAGTAAATTTGCTGATTGCAAAAATGTTGGAGGTGTTGTGGATAGTGTGGAGGGCTGTCAGAAGTTAGAGCGGGATATCGATAGGATGCAAATCTGGGCTAGGAAGTGGCAGATGGTGTTCCAGCCAGTTAAGTGTGAGGTGGTTCATTTTAGTAGGTCAAGTATGATGGCAGAATATAGTATTAATGGTAAGACTCTTTGCAGTGTGGAGGATCAGCGGGACCTTGGGGTCCGAGTCCATAGGACTCTCAAAGCTGCTGCGGAGGTTGACTCTGTGTTTAAGAAAGCATACGGTGCATTGGGCTTTATCACCCCGTGGGATTGAGTTTAAGAGCCGAGAGGCTCTAGCTGTGTTTAGAGTTCTTTAGGACCCTGGTAAGAGCCCATTTGGAGTACTGTTCTCAGTTCTGGTCACATCACTACACGAAGGATTTGGAAATTATAGAAAGTGTGCAGAGGAGATTTACAAAGGTGTTAACTGAATTGGGGAGCATTAATTGTGAGAGTTGGTTGAGGCGGAGGGTGACTGGTGACCTGATAGAGGTGTATAAGATGATGAGAAGCTTGATAGTCATAGGCTTTTTTCCTGGGGATGAAATGGCTAACAGGAAAGGGCTCAGCTTTAAGATGCTTGCAAGTAGGTGCAGAGGGGATGTCAGGATTAAGATTCTTACTCAGAGAGTGGTGAGTGCATGGAATGGATTGCCGGCGGCAGTAGCGGAGGTGAATATCATAGGGTTTTCTTAAGAGACTCCTGGATAAGTACATGGAGCAGAGCAAGATAGGGGACTATGGGTAACCCTATATAATTTCTAAATTAAGTACATGTTCGGCACAGCATTATGGACCGAACGGCTGTATTGTACTGTATGTTTTTCGGTGTTTCGATGTTTCTGCATTTCAGATAGGCATATGAAAATGAGAAAAATTTAAGGACATGGATATTGTTTGAGCAGAAGGGATTTGTTTAGTTGGCTATAACTGATTTAATTCTTTCGTCACACATAACGCAACATTGTGAGCAGAGCTCCCTGCACCCATGCTGCACTCGTCTTGGTGATAAAGGTTCTAGGAGGGCATTGACACCCTGCAGAATGACTTAAATTGGCCAGTTGGAAACAGAGACGCATGGCAAGTGACATTTACTGCTTCATTCCATTGTTCCAATTTCTCTGCACCTGCATCAATTGAAATTTCTCCTCCTTATCGACTTTTTCGTACCATCCTCAACAACAGATAATCATGGTGGTCTTCAGAAGGCCAGTCGAAATGTCTGATCTTATGGCAACGATATACCTTCCATTTTAGCAAAATATTACTGAAGCATAAAAGTGATAAACAAGGATTATATATCTTGTATACAGCGGAGTGGAATGCTGCAAAAACTTCATGATACTGCGTAGACCAGTGAGAGTGAAAAAAAGCATTGTTTTTCATAAGTTATTAACAGGTTTTGGTTACCACATAGATGCCACAGTTTGTAATTCATTCCAACTTGATCTGCACCAAAATTTCATTTTTGATTCCTCTGACCCAAACGTGATTACGAAGGATGTTATAATTTAGAGCATTCCACAACATGACGTTTACATGTTTAATATTAACACTTATGTGTATTATTGTTTGTTCTCTGCAACAAAAAGTACTGTTCCAGATGTGCTTAATTTTGTTTAACATAAAATGCTAAATCTGTTTATACCACCATCCTCGCTGTCTTTCGGTCTGCGTATGTCTAGCGCTTCACATTTTCTGTCAAATTTCCGGTAGCAGATTTCTTTTCATTTTCTGTCTACGCCGTACACTGGTTTGAATCCCTATGTCAAATCTCTAGGAAAACACAATAGGTTCAATAGGACAGGGGAGAATTTATCGAATTAACTTAATGACTATGTTTCCCTGCATTAAAATGCGCATATTTTTAAACTTTTCTCCTCGTTGCTTCAATGCTGACGCTCAATTACATACATATACGAATGAAATACCTTCAAGAAATCTTATATGTCCTGATTTATGAGAAGGAGCTTGCGAGCAATATTAAAAAAGTTACTAAAATCTTGTTTAAGTATACAAAGTGTAAAAGAGAGTCGAGGTAGATATAGGACCAATACAAAATGAAGCTGGAGATATTGTTATCAGAGATGCAGAGATAGAAGAGGAGCTGAATGCGCATTTTGCATCAGCCTTCACGGTGGAAGACGTCTGCAGTATATCGGGCGTTCAAGAGTGTCAGAGATTGAAGTTTGTGCAGTGAAAATCACGACTGAGAAGGTGTTCAGGAAGCTTAATGGTCTCAGGGTGGATAAATATCCTGGACCTGATGGAATGCACCCTGAGATTCTGAAAGAAGTAGCTGGAGAGATTGCGAAGACATTAACGATGATATTTCAAGAAACGATAGATTCTGGCATTGCACCTGATGACTGGACAATTGCAATTATTACACCGCTATTTAAGAAGACTGGGAGGCAGCAGAAAGGAAACTATAGATCTGTCAGCTTGACATCAGTGTTTGCAAAGTTGTTGGAATCGATTGTTAGCGATAAAATTACCTGGAGCCTCATGACAAAATAGGCCAAAGTCAGCATGGTTCCCTGAAAGCAAAATCTTGCTTGACAAACCTACTGCAATTTTTAGAGGAAATTACGAACAGGGTAAACAAAGGAGATGCAGTAGACGCGGTGTACTTTGATTTTCAGAAGGCCTTTGACAAAGCAGTACAGTTACTAGCATTGGATGTTCGGTAGAAAACAGAGAGTGGGAATAAAGGAATCCTATTCTGGCCGGCTGTCGGTTACCAGTGGAGTTCCAGAGGAGTCGGTCTTAGGACCGCGGCTTTTTACGATATACAGTATGTCAATGATTTGAACTACGGTATTAATGGATTTGAGGCTAAATTTCCCGATGATACAAAGATAGGTGGAGGAACGGGTAGTGTTGAGGAAATAGAGAGCCTGCAGAGTCTTAGATAATTTAGGGGAATGGGCAAAGAACTTGCAAATGAAAGACAATGTTAGAAAGTGTATGGTCATGCCTTTGAAATAAACGGGAAGATTACTATTTAGATGGGGAGAGAATTCAAAGTGTAGAGATGTAATGGGACTCAGGAGTACTTGGGCAAGATACCTTAAAGTTTAACTTCCAGTTTGCGACGGTTGTGAAGAAGGCAAATGCAATGTTGGCATTCATTTCTAGAGGTATAGAATATAAGAGCAGGGATGTGATGTTGAAGCTCTATAAGGCACTCCTGAGACCGCATTTGGAGTATTGTGTGCAGTTTTGGGGCCCTTACTTTAGAAAGGATATACTGACATTGGTGAGGGTTCAGTGGGTTCACAAGAATGATTCCAGGAATGAAAGTGTTACCGTTTGAGGAACGTCTGGAAGCTTTTGGGCTGTATTCCCTGCAGTTCAGGAGAAAAAGAGGGGATCTCATGGAAACAGTATGAATGTTAAAAGGTCTGAAGAGATTAGATATTGCAAAGTGATTTCCCATGGTACGGGATTCTAGGACAAGAGGGCACGACTTCAGGATTGAAGGACGTCCATTTGGACCTGAGATGTGGAGAAATTACCTTAGTTAGAGGGTGGGAAATTTGTCGAATTTGTTGCCACGAGTGGCGGTGAAGGCCAAGTTATTGAGTGTACTTAAGGCAGAGATAGACAGGTTTTAGATTAGCACGGGCAGGGAGTGGGGATGACTGGAACAATTGGATCAGCCCACGACTGAATGGCGGAACAGACCCGATGGGCCGAATGGCCAACTTCTGCTGCTATATCTTATGGTCTTATGAAGAACGGAATAAATGAGGTCTTATTATAGGAAAAAAAATATTATCGACTGCACACGTATTTGGCCAAACTGCATACTACCTTATGCTCCTATTTTGGAATTTACTCTGTGCATTCCTGTTGAACATCATTGTTTAGTATTCCGAGGGTACACAAACGATCTTAAGATTTTAGCCATGAAAGTAAAATGACGTTTAATGATATTCATATTTATTGCAAGTGTTTTATTTAAGCATTGAGTGCCCCGGGAATCTTTTAGGCGAATCAATCATTCTATTCAGTTTTCAACCTCTTCGTTCTACTGAGGTGAAATTAAATCGTGCATCCACCCTTCGCATGCAGCACTACAACGAAAGTCCCTCCCTTTCTCTTTGTCTGCAATAATTATACAAGTTATGTACATTGCGACTGATAAACTTTTATCTTTTCTCAAGTTCACTTTCTGACTTTTCGAAGTTGCCATGAAACGCCATCGATTTGAAATACCGCACCTAATTTTGCTCTTTAGAAGTATTGCACAACAACTGAAGTCTACCGTAAATTTCATCGTTTTATGAAAGGATAAAATAGTGTTGCAATCACTTCAGCTCGAGTGAGCAACTCAATCTGTGTCAATTATTTTTGTTCACGTCAGATCTTGTATTAGAAATTATTTATCATTTCTACAGGCATATTTAAGTAATAGACAGAAATTGAAAGAGATCACACACATTTTTATAGAAAAAGTATACTGTCAGATTTGCATATTACGTCGATTCATTTTTTTGTATTTTACTTTTATTTCTATATTTCTATATATATATATATATACACACACGCACACATTTATAATCAACAATAATATTAGAAACGTAGAACCATCACCAAAGCACAGTACAGGCCCTTCAGCCATGTTGTGCCGACTCATATAATCCTTAAAAAAAAGTAGTAAACCCACACTACCCCATAACCCTCTATTTTTCTTTCATCCATTAGCCTGCCTAAGAGGCTCTTAAATACTCCTAATATTTTAGCCTCTACTACCATACCTGGCAAGTCCTTCCAGGCACTCACAACCCTCTGTGTAAAAAAACCTACCCCTGATGTCCCTCCTAATCTGCCCTCCCTTAATTTTACATATATGCCCTCTGATGTTTGCTATTGGTGCCCTGGGAAACAGGTACTGACTATCCACCCTATCTATGCCTCTCATAATCTTGTAGACTTCGATCAAGTCCCCTCTCATTCTTCTACGTTCCAAAGAGAAAAGTCTCAACTCTGCTAACCTTGCTTCATATGACTTGTTCTCCAAACCAGGCAATATCCTGGTAAATCTCCTCTGCACCCTCTCCATAGCGATAGTTCGTGTAATATTCGTGGAATAGTTGCGTGTTCAAAAACATTATAACCTATCTGAAGATTTTGGCAATGAATACAAGAGGTCGCTTTATCATATTTTTCATTTCTTTTCTGAAGGTGCTTTGGGAGGCAGAATAAATAAAGGCGTTCGTGCAAGTACTTAAAAATCTTAACTCATAGCCAATCTCTTCTACAACAGTGAAAAGGTGATCGTCGTTTGATTTCATCAATTTATTATCTGTAAAATACAGGGAGATGTAAGTGGAAAAATTTACTGCCCATAACAGAATAAAACTTCCAGATATTGCGAGAAGTAAAATTATTGAGTTCCTTCTCTTTTCAATCTCTTGATCTTTCTGTCTCTTTTCATTGCTTGCCCCTTGCAGTTTCCTTCTGACATTATTAGACAGCATTATCTGCCTAATTGTCAATGCGTTAAACAAGACGACCAGAACAAATGGTAGAAATGGGGTTAGGCTTATGTCAAACAATAAAAAAGATGTCCATGCAGATGAGGTGTAAAAGCTTGATTTTGCGTTACAGAACCATGGCACCATGTCAATTATTTCCAAAGGTTCAAATAGAAAGTACACTGGAATATTTTCAAGCACACATAACAAACAAATAACCGTTATGACTCTAGCTGCGTTTTTTGCAGTGCAATACTTCCTTTGTAATGACTGGTAACAGATTGCTATAAATCGATCAAATGAAAATGCCACAGATAACCACACTGCACAGTCAATCGAAACAAAGATTAAGGCCAGATTAAGACTACAAACAGGAGTGTAATTAAGAAATGAACGTGGAAAATATGCTTCCTTAATCCGATAAAGAATTCCGCTGACAATCAAATGCATTAGATTAGCATGAGCTATCCATATTAGATATTTTGTAACACATCTTGATAGACCACATTTTCCAGACGACAGGATGCAGATTGTCGCCAAATTAGCTGCCAAAAAAGAAGAAAATATATTGAAATATCCTGCTGCATGGATGAGGAAAGGCAGTTAAATCACGTTCTGGGACAATATGCATTTATTTAATTAATTGTATATTTTAGCATATAATATTAGATTTACGTCTGGGTGTTAATTTCAACAAAGTACTTTCCAAACTTGCCTCATCGCAATTTGGAATTTGTCAGTTGTTAGTTATTCAGAAACCTATGTAATGAGGGCATATTCATCAAATTCCCTGCAGTCTGTTCATTCTAATTTCAGTCTACAAGGTTCTAATTGTTGTGCCCAACTAAAAAAGGAGAATGGTATCTCTACGATAGAGGGATATGTAATTTTTCATTGTCGTGTTCATCCAATTTTCTCTTACAGACACTCGTCTGACGAGAAAACCGCTGAGTTAATTTTTAACCCGAGTCTCCAGTCTGCATTGTACAGTTTTAGAAAAATAATCCTCAATGTATGTTTAACGCACGATATATCTCCAGTTAAATTAAAAAAATATAACCATATAACAGTTACAGCACGTAAGCAGGCCATCTCGGCCCTTCTAGTCCGTGCCGAACGCTTACTCTCACCTAATCCCACTGACCCGGACTCAGCCCATAACCCTCCATTCCTTTCCTGTCAATATACCTATCCAATGTTGCTTTAAATGAATATACCGAACCTCCCTCTACCACTTCTACTGGAAGCTCATTCCACACAGCTACCACTCTCTGAGTAAAGAAATTCCCCCTCATGTTACGTTACCTTTAAACTTTTGCCCCCTAAGTCTCAACTCATGTCCTCTTCTTTGAATCTCCCCTACTCTCAATAGAAAAAGCCTATCCATGCCAACTCTATCTATCCCCCTCATAATTTTAAATACCTCTATCAAGTCCCCCCTCAACCTTAAAGTGAGGCTTAAGAGTTATACAGCTCTCGTCACATGCCCATGCAGATCAACTTTGAGTGATAATGTAGAAAGTTTGAAGTTAATAACTCATCTCCTTCTACCTTCGGCCACGAACTTATCAATCACCCCTGCTGTAGACACTTTCTGGAGGTCCAAAATCTGTATGCTCCACGACTGCGGGACTAAGTGTGTAAACGTAGGAGGGGTCTATGTTGAAAACTAAATGTGCTAGATTATCTAAAAATGATTCCTTCTACCTTAGGCCACTAACTTATCAATCACCCCCCCCCCCCCCCCCACCACCCCGTACATGGCAAATCGAAGTGCCTTTAATGGGAATATCCTGTTTGGTTGAACCTCAAATCATACCCAACCTGGAAGTTGCTTTCTCTTCCGCTGAGTCACGGGGGTCTTATCAGAGAGAGTTATCGAGCCAAGTTGATGTGCAAGCCCTGCTGAGATGGTTACATTTGTGGGGTGCTCGTCCCGTATTTCAGATGCTATGTGAAAGTTGTTTAAGGATTAATTAATCTGTTTATTTGTGTTTTCAATCGAGTGATTAATCTGGGTTTGAAGAAAGTGAGGTGTGTCTTAATTAACGTACTGTATTATGGATGCCGCGAGGATTAAGGTTTGGTGCGATTCGAAGAGGTTATCCACAAGTAATACTTGTGTTCTGAGTGAGGTGGATATTCAATCCCCGACGAACTGCTACGAAAAGTGTTGCGTTCGGTAAAGGTATTGAGGAAAGCTATGCAAACTTAACGCCCTTTTCACCAATCAGCCAGTTAGGATGTCCTGTTATTCCAGGTTACCAATGAAACAGAAATTAAGGACAGTGTGAATTTGCACTGCACAATAAGATTAGGGAGCCTACAGAGGTGTGGCAATGGACAGACCATAACTTAAGATAAGGGGTTAATGTAGTTAAGAGTGAAGAACTTTAGGGAAATTTGTTCTCCCTTCTGCGAAGTGGGGGAAATGAGATCTCAGATGTGAGAAATTTAATAAGTCCTTCATGTATTGATTTAAGTTCCAATAGCTTCGTCTATTACATCATTTTGCATTTACCTCAAGTATATTCATTCAATTTATCGTCACTGAATCCACAACTTCTGTGCCATCGCGATTTAAAGCATAGAAACATAGAGAACCTGCAGCACAGTACAGGCCCTTCGGCCCACAAAGCTGTGCCGAGCATGTCCCTACCTTAGAACTACCTAGAATTTACCCATAAACCTCTATTTTTCTAATCTCCATGTACCTATCCAGCAGTCTCTTCAAAGACCCTATCGTTTCCGCCTCCACCTTCGCCGCTGGCTTCCCACTCCACGCAGTCACCACTCTGTGTAAAAAAAAATTACCCCTGATATCTCCTCTGTACCTACTTCCAAACTATAGCTTCTCGTTCTAGCCATTTAAACCCTGGGGAAAAGCCTCTGACTCTCCACCCGATCAATGCCTCTCATTATCTTGTACACTCAATCAGGTCTCCTCTCATGCTCCGTCGCTCCAAGGATAAAAGGCCGAGTTCATTCAACCTATTCTCATAACGCATGCTCCCCCATCCAGGCAACATCCTTGTAAATCGCCTCTGCACCATTTCTATGATTTCCACGTCCTTTTTGTAGTGAGGCTACCAGTATTGAGAATAGTACTCCAAGTGGGGTCTGACCAGGGTCTGATACATTACAGTTGCAACATTACCTCTCGGCTCTTAAGCTCGATCCCACGATTGGTGAAGACCAATGCACTGTATGCCTTCTTAATCACAGATTCAACCTGCGTAGCAGCTTTGAGTGTCCTATGGACTCGGACCACAAGATCCCTCTGATCATCCACTCTGCCAAGAGTCTTATCATTCATGCTATTTTCTGCCATCATATTTGACCTACCAAAATGAACCACCGCATACTTATCTGGGTTGAACTCCGTCTGCCACTTTTCAGTCCAATTTTGCATCCTATGAATGTCCCGTTATAACCTCTGAAAGCCCTCAACACCATCCACAATACCCCGAACATTTGTGCCATCGGTAAACTTACTAACCCATCCCTCCACTTCCTCATCCAGGTCATTTTAAAAAAAACACGAAGAGTGGGGTCCCAGAACAGATCCCTGAGGCACACCACTGGTCACTGGCCACCATGCAGAATATGACCCTTCTACAACCACTCTTTGCCTTCTTTGGGCAAACCATTTCTGGATCCACAAAGCATTGCCCCATTGGTTCCAATGCCTCATTACTTTATCAATAAGCCTCGCATGGGGGACCTTAATAAATGCCTTTATAAATTCTATATACACTACCTCAACTGCTCTACCTTCATCGATGTGTTTAGTCACACCCTCAAAAAATCAATCCGGCTCATAAGGCACGATTTGCCTTTGACAAAGCCATGCTGACTATTCATAATTATGCCTCTCTAAATGTTCATAAATACTGCTGCTCAGGATATTCTCCATCAAACTACCAACCACAAAAGTTAGTTTCACAAGCCTATAATTTACTGGGTTATCCCTACTCCCTTTCTTGAATAAGGGAGAAACATCCTCAACCCTCCCATCCTCTGGAACCTCTCACGTCCTCAGTGATGATGTAAAGCTCATTGCCAGATGCTCAGCAATCTCCTCTCTCGCTTCCCACTGTAGCCTGGGATACATCCCGGCCGGTCCCGTTGACTTATCCAAATTGATGGTTTCCAAAAGCTCCAGCACATCCTCGTTCTTAATATCTACATGCTCAAGCTTTTCAGTCCACTGAAAATCATTTCTATCATAGCCAAGATCCTTTTCTGTAGTGAAAACTGAAGTAAAGTATTCATTAAGTACCTCCACTATTTCCTCCGGTTCCACAACAGAGCTGGAAGCAAAACTAGGCTGAGAAGTAGCAGTTGGCGTTCAACCGATATAAGTGTGAGGTGGTTAATTTTGGTAGGTCAAATATGATGGTAGAATACAGTATTAATGGTAAGACTCTTAGCAGTGTGGAGGATCAGAGAGATCTTGGGGTCCGAGTCCATAGGACACTCAAAGCTGCTACGCAGTTTGACTCGGTGGTTAAGAAGGCCCTTTATCAACCGTGGGATTGAGTTTAAGGGCCGAGAGGTAATGTTGCAGCTATATAGGACTCTGGTCAGTCCCCACTTGGAGTACCATGCTCAGTTCTCGTCGCCTAACTATAAGATTACGTGGAAACCATATAAAGGGTGCAGAGGACATTTACAAGGATGTTGGCTGGATTGGGGAGCATGCCTTATGAGAATAGGTTAAGGAAACGCGGCCTTTACTTCCTGGAGCAACGGAGGTTGAAAGGTGACCTGATAGACGTGCACAAGGTAATGAGAGGCATTGATCGTAAAGAGAGTCAGAGGTTTTTCCCCAGGGCTGAAATGGTTAGCACGAGAGGGTATAGATTTAACGTGCTTGGAAGTAGGTATAGAGGAGATGTCAGGTGTAATTTTTCACGCAGAGAGTGGTGATTGCGTGGAATGGGTTGCCGGCAAAGGTGGTGGAGGCGGAAACGATAGACTCCTGGATGGCTACATGGAGCTTAGGAGAATAGAGGGCTACGGGTAAAGCCTAGGTAGTTCTGAGGTAGGGACATGTTCGGCACAGCTTTGTGGACTGAAGGACCTGTATCGTGCTGGATGTTTTCTATGTTTCTATGTTTCTTATACACTTTTCCACTGCCACACGTTATTGGTCCTATTCTCTCACATCTTATCCTCTTGCTCTTCAAATACTTGTGGAACGCCTTGGGGTTTTCCTTAATCCTGTCCGACAAGGCCTTCTCATGGCCCCTTCTGGCTCCCCTAATTTCATTCCTAAGCTCCTTCCTGTTAGACATATAATCTTCTAGATTCCTATCGTTACTTAGTTTTTTCCACCTTTCGTAAGCTCTTCTTTTTTTCTTGACAGCCTTTGTACACCACAGATCTTGTACCCTACCATCCTTTCCATGTCTCATTGGAACGTACTTACTCAGAACCCCACGTAAACATACCCAGAACATTAGCCACATTTCTTCCGTACGTTTCTGTGAGAGCATCTGTTTCCAGTTTACGCGTCCAAGTTCCTTCCCGATAGCCTCATATTTCCCCTTATTCCAATTAAACGTTCCCATAACTTGTCTGTTCCTATCCTTCTCCAATGCTAGGGTAAAAGAGATAGAACTGTGATCGCTATCTTCCAAATGCTCTCCCACTTAGAGACCTGAAATTAAAATCTCCCACCACCTGTTATTATTACACCTTTCCAAAATCTGTCTCCCCGATGTCTCCGATGTCCCTGTTACTATTGGGTGGACTGTAAAAACACCTAGTTGAGTTATTGACCCCTTCCTGTTCCTAACTTCCACCCACAGAGACTCCGCAGACAACCTTCTCCATGACTTCTTCCTTCTCTGCAGCCGTGACACTATCTCTTATCAACAGTGCCATGCCCCCACATCATTGGCTCCCTCCTTGTCCTTTCTGAAACATCTGAAGCCGGGCACTTGAAGTAGCCATTCCTGCCCCTGCAGCATCCAAGTCTCTGTAATGGAAGCAACGTCATAGCTCCATGTCCTGATCCACGTTCTAAGCTCATCCGCTTTATTCATAATACTGTTCGCATTAATATAGAAATATCTCAAATCCATCAGTCTGAGCGCTCCTCTTCTCTAGCACCTGCCTATTCTCCCTTTCGCACTGTCTCCAAGCTTTCTCTATTTGTGAACCAGCCTCCCTTTCGTCCGTCACTTTAGTTCGGTTCCCACCTCCCAGCAATTCTCGTTTAAATTTTCCCCAATAGCCTTAGCAAACACCCCGCCAGGATATCGGTCGCCCTCGGATTCAAGTGCAGCCCATCCTTTTTGAACAAGTCACACCTACCCCAGAAGAGGTCCCAATGATCCAGAAATCTGAATTCCCCGCGCCCTGCTCAAAGCCCTCAGCCACGCATTTATCCTCTACCTCATTTTATTCTTGTACTCACTGTCACGTGGCACAGACAGTAATCCCTAGTTTACTACCTTTGAGGTCCTGTTTCTCAACTTCTTTCCTAACTCTCTGTTGTCTGTTTTTAGGAGTTCCTCCCTTTTTCTGCCCATGTCTTCAGTACGAATATGTACCACGACCTCTGGCTGTCCTCCTTTCCACTTCAGGATATCGTGGACACGATCAGGAACATCTCGGACCCTGGCACGTGGGAAGCAAATTACAATCCGCGTTTCTATCTTGCGTCCACAAAATCGCCTATCTGACTCCTTAACTATATAATCCGCTGTCACTGCTGCCATTCTCTTCCTTTCCGTACCCTTCTAAGTCAGAAGGACAGACCCTGTGCCAGAGGCGCGACTATTGTGGCTTCCCTCAGGAAAGCCGTTGCCCCCAACAGTACCTCAAGCAGGAATACTTATTGTTAAGGGGGAGAGCCACAGGGGTACTAACTAGCACCTGCTTCTTGCCCTTCCCTCTCCTGAATATTAGCCACTTCTCTGTCTCCCGTGGTCCCGGGGTGACAACCTACCTTTAGCTCCTCTCTGTCACCTCCTCACTTTCATTGACCAGAAGGCCATCGATCTGCAGCTCCAGTTCCCTAACGCGGTCTCTAAGGAGCTGCAGCTCGACACACCTGGTGCAAATTTGGTTATCCGGGAGGCCGGGAGTCTCCAGGACCTCGCACATCTGACACCGAGCACAAAAAACCGGCCGCAAACATATGTTTTCTGTTTTTATTTTATACAGATAACCTACCTGGCCTTGACCCCTTATCGCCTAAACCCCGTTGAGCTAAAACCTTCCTACTATGTCTCCCACTACTCCGTCGCCCACTCCTCCGACGCGCTCTCTGTAAATCTGTTTTCCTTTTAAACTCTTCCCGCTGTTCTAACGGGCCGACCTCCACGCGCTTTCGCAGTCGTGCCCCGTTCAAACCGCTGAAGAAATAACCGTCACCTTTTAAACTCTGTTTCCTTTTAAACTCTTCTCGATGTTCCCGCTGACCGTAAAAGTAAATATTTGATAAGCGCAGCGAGAATCACACAACTTTTCCATTTCGGAACCCTTACCGTATTCGTCAATAATCGTTTCAGTTCTTTCCTAACCAAATACAACCCACATCTCTATTAATACTGTTTCAAATACGCCCGTCGCAGCAAAACCTATTCCGAACTAGTAATACTCACATGTAATAGGAAAAGGGTACAGTATCAATACTCTTAAAATTTTCACACTGTACATTATATACCATAAAGATACTGAGGCTGCAAAAGAGTCACATTTCCCACAACAAACCTGAATGTACAAAGCTACTCAATGCTCCGAGGACGTACTTGAAGAAACTCCTATTTGTATTTTGCCCAATTTTTGCAGCCGTGTCCAAGAATTCATTCAGACCATACGACCATAAGACATAGGTGCCGAAGCAGGCCATTCGGCCCGTCGGATATGCTCCACAATCCAGTCATGGTAGACCCAATTCTTCCTGTCATCCAAAACCACCTATGTTTCCCTATACCTTTTGATTCCCTGGCTAATCAAGAATATAGCTATCTCTGCCTGAGATACACCCAATGACTGGGCCTCCACAGCCGCTCATAGCAAGAAATTCCACAGATTTACCATCCTTTGACTAAAGTAATTTCTCCGCATATCTGTTCTAAATGGACGTCCTTCAATTCTGAAGTCATGCCCTCTTGTCCCAGTCTCCCCTACCATGGGAAATAACTTTGTCAATATTAATCTTTTCAGGCTTTTTAACATTCGTTTATTCTTTTTTTTGCTTAAATTTTCTAATACAAAGACGACCTGCACTCTAAACACGAACACGTAAATATATATATATATATTGACAAATATACAGCATGACATTAATTGTCAGAAGGATATTTTAATTTATCACTTTTACACGAGCCCTAATTCTTCACACTTTTTCATTGATAGCAGTAATGTCAATAATTTAAACATATTAACATATATATCTTATAGCGATTCTATAACTAGCATACCTGGAACGCCAATTATTACAAGTACGGGATTGTAAATACGTGCTACGATTAATTTTACAGGCAATCCCATAATCGGAGAGATGCTGGGTTTCTTGTGCGTCAAAGAGATAACATTTCTTGCTATCAGCTTTACGTTTTATTTATATTTGAGAAAAGCCTTTACAGGGCAATGAGCACTACATTATGATTGGAATTATCTTGTCGCTTGATCCCTCCGGGAAAGCCGAGTTTTGTTTACCGTCATTTATCATGCCTCTTTTACTGTATTATTTGATTAACATTTTACACGCATTCTTCCATAAATAGAATATAATGTTAATGGGCAGCATTTAGTTTTCATATTCTCTTTTAAAATATTACTTATGCCAGAATTACGCTCATTTCATTTGGTTATGCACATCACGTGTTCTTTTAAATTTTGTCTCGACACATGTTACAACTCAAAATATTCAGATACAGAGAAAGTAACATACAATTACAAGAAAATATCTGGATGATTTGTCTGGAAATTTGCAAGGAAGTAAAAAGAATAGTTAAATGCTGTCATTCTGTGCCTCATAATCACATGGAAATTGCTTGAATTAAGTGAAACTAATGCGAAATACATTGCTGGATGAGATATAGAAACTAACTAAATCCTTGATGAATGAGCGTGACACTGAGCAATACAGCACACAGTCCGATAAACCCCACCATGTCTGCATCAACCAAGATGCTGAACTTAAAAATAATCCATTTTGCATGCATATGGACCGTCTTCCATTATTCTCTGCTTATTCTCGTTTCCGGTTAGATATTTCGTGGACTCAAGATATCTTGGAAATAACTTGACTTTATTGCATATATGCTTCATATACATGAGGACTAAAAATCTTTACGTTTAGCAGATCATAGGCAGACAGTTGTGTCTGCATGAATTAGCAGTCTGATGGCGTGGTGGAAGAAGCTGTCCCAGAGCCTGTTGGTGCTGGGTTTTCTGCGGAACCTTTTACTGGTTGGTAGCAGCCGGGAAATTTTGTGGCTGGGGTAACTCGGCTCCCCATATATCCTTAGGGCCTTTTTTACACACCTGTCTTTTTAAATGACCTGGGTAGTGGGGAGTTCACATCTACAAATGTGCTGGGTTGTGCGCATCACTCTCTGCACTGCCATGCATTTGAGGGAAGTACAGTTCCCTAGACCAGG
Source organism: Hemitrygon akajei (assembly GCF_048418815.1). Classification (NCBI taxonomy): domain Eukaryota; kingdom Metazoa; phylum Chordata; class Chondrichthyes; order Myliobatiformes; family Dasyatidae; genus Hemitrygon; species Hemitrygon akajei. The sequence goes on from NC_133125.1 coordinate 159,278,858, forward strand.
CAGTGATGCAGCCAGTCAGTATGCTCTCAATTGTGCAAGTATAAAAAAGTCCTAAGATGTAGGGGCGGACACCAAACTTCCTCAACTGTCTGACGTGAAACAAGCGCTGTTGTGCTTTTTTCCCGCACACAGCTGGTATGTAAATATCACGAGAGATCCTCAGTAATGCTAATACCGAGGAACTTGAAGCTGTTCACTATCTTAACCCCAGATCCTTTGATGTCAATAGGGGCTAGGCTGACTTCATCCCTCCTGTTGTCCACAAACAGCTCCATTGTATTTGCGACTTTGAGGGAGAGGTTGTTTTCTTGGCAGCACTCTGTCAGGGTGATGACTTCCCTCTGTACTCTGCCTCATTATTATTTGAGATTAGGCCAATTTGTATAGTATTTTCAGCAAATTTAATTAGCAGATTGGAACTGTGGGTGGCGACATAGTCATGGGATACAGAGAGTAAAGGAGTGGGCTTAGTACAGCCCTGAGGGGCAACTGTACTGACGGTCAGAGAGACAGAGGTGAGGGAGCCCACTCTGACTACCTGCCGGAGATCTGGCCGGAATTTTAGGATTCAGCTGCAAAAGGGAGGTTTAGGCTAAGGTCTCAGAGATTCATGTCAATCCTGGAGGGAATTATTGTGGTGAATGTTGATCTGTATTCCAAGAACAGAATTTTCACATAAGCATCCCTCTTCTCCATATGTGTAAGGACGGTGTGTAGAGCAGTGGCTATTGCATCACGTGTCAGTCGGTTGTGTCGGTAGGCGAATTTTAGGGGGTCAAGTGTGGGTGGCAGCATCCTGCAGATGTAGTTCTTGACCAGCCTCTCAAAGCATTTGCTTATTATTAAGGAAAGACGAGAGGACGCCCATGGGCCAGACACGTTACCCTTGTCCTTTTAGGTACAGGAACAATTGTGGATGTTTTGAAGCGGAGTTGGGGTGGAAAGCTATGCTGGGAGACGAAGAGATCAAAATTGATTTTCAACACACTTGCCAGTTGTGCCACGCGCGTCCTGAGTACCCTTCCTGGGATGTCGTCAGGTCTCGCAACTTCGCGACTGTCCACTCGTTGGAAACAGCTGCTTACTTGGAACTCAGAGATGACTAAGGTGCAGGTTGTATGAGCTGTAGGGCTGATCTTCTCAGGAAATATCTGCGTTGGTTTCATCGAATCGAGCGTAAAAATATATTTAGCTCGCCTGGTAGAGAAGCAGCGATGTTGGAAACCCCACTGCGTTTAGCTTTGAAGTCTGCGATGGTGTGCAGACCTTAAGCGACTTGTTTTGTTGGGGGAGAGCTCTGTCTGGATCTTGCATCTGTATTGTTGTGTCTCTGCCTTAATGAATTTGCGCAGCAAGTAACTCCATTTCATAAGCTCCTGCTGGTTACCCGCAACGTAAGCTCTGTATCGTAAGTCTTGCTCGCACTGAAGCGTTGATCCAGGTTTGTGGTTTGGATAGACCCTGACCAATTTCTGAGGGACAACATCCTCGATGCACATCAGCTTGACACTCGTGACCCCATACGTGAACTTGGAGACATATTCATCATGGAAGACATTCCAGTGTACTTCAACAAAGCCCTTCTGTAGCATGGAGGCCGATTGGTCTGGCCATCACTGTACGGTTTTGAATTTTGTCTTCTCTTGTTTCAACAGTTGCCTGTACTTTGGCAACGGCAAAATGGAAAAGTGATCAGATTTTCTAATTGGGGAAGGGGGGCGAAGGAAAGCTTTGTAAGCGTCGCGGAAACGAATGTAGCAGCGGCCATGTATGCTATCTTTTCATGTGCACAGCTGGATGTGTTGACAAAACTTCGGACAGACTTTAGACAGTTACGCTCTACTAAAGTCACCAGCAACGATGAAAGTAGCCTCCGGGCGTGCAGTCTCCAAGGTGCAAATGATCACGTACAACTCTTTGATCTGCATCTAGAATCTCCTGTCAGTAGAGCTTTCTACCGTTAATGTTACTCTGTGGATTAAAAAAAACTGTCGCTAAAATCCCGTTTAAACTCACTCGGAGTGAGTTTGTTGAATGCCTACGAGATGTTTTCTTTTACATCAGTTTGTCGTTGAGCCTACTAGGGATTCAGCTATGCTGTGTTGGGTCTTATGTAATGAAGCGGAGGCGATTAGCGAGTTAAGGTAAAAGAGCACTTAGGAACGGATGATCAAATATGATTGAGTTCAGCTTGAAGTTTTATGCTGAGAACGTAAAGCCTGATGCAGCAGTGCATCAGTGGAGTAAAGGAAATGGCAGTAGTGTGAGAGAGAAGTTGGTCAAAGTAATTTGAAAGGCAGATGAACTTGTCCACTTTAATGCTCTTTAAGAGACCCAACTAAATGTAAGACGTTGCAGCTTGATAGGGCAAATGGTAGGAGAGAGTACCTTGTTAAGGGAAAGATCTTTAATAGTGTTGCTGAGCAGAGAGAGATCTTGGGTTCCAAGTTCATAATTCCTTGAAATTGGCTACATAGATTAATAGAATGGTCAATGGAGTTTGAGGAATGTTAGTTGTTGTTAGTCGAGGCATTTATTTCAAAAGTCAAGAAATAAATGTGTTATGTGGCCGATTTATAAACTCTGGTTAGACAACATCTGCAGTATTGTATACAGATCTGGTCGCCTCAGGAAGGATGTTCAGGATATGGAGAGGAGGCAGAAGAGGTTTACCAGGATTCTTCTTGATTTAGAGGGCATGTTCTATCAGGAAAGGCTAGATAAAATTTAACTGTTTCCCCTGGAGAGTCGGATGCTGAGGGGAGATCTGATACAGATTTAGAAGATTATGAGAGGCATAGATAGAATGTATTAATAGGCTGGGAGATTTTGAGGGAAAGTAAGAAATAGTTTGGGTCTCTAAGAGCATTAAAGTGGATAAGTCCACAGGTCCTGATGCGATATACCCCAGCTATTGAGCGGCAGAAGGGAATAGATTGCTGGAGCCTTGCCCACTATCATAGGGTCCTATTAAGCCACAGCTGAGGTCTCAGAGGACTGACGAGTAGCTAATGTTGTTCCATTATTGAAGAAGGGAAACAAGATTCATCTTGGAAACTAAAGATTGGCGAGTCTCACGTAAGCAGGGATGCTACTGGAGAGAATTCTTAGGGATAACATTTATGAGCATTTGGGAAAAAATGCCTAATTAGCGAGAGACAGCATAGCGTGCTTGGTGCAGAGCAAGTCGTCTCTTACTAACTTTTTTACCAGGTTGAGAGAGTGACTGATGAAGGTAGAGCTTTGCATGTTGTTAGCATGGATTTTACCAAGGCGCTTGACAAGTCGTTTATGCAAAGCTCATCCAGAAGTTTAGCATGCATTGCATCGATATTAAATTGACTCTTCCGGTTCAGAGCTGGCGTGCCCATATGGGACAGGCAGTGGTAATCGAAGGGCCTTATTCTGACTGGAGGACAGTGACACGCTGTAGTTGGCCAGTTGGAAACAGTGAGGCAAGGCAGCGACATTTAGACATTCATTCCATATTGTGTTTTTCTTTGCACTTTCATCAATTTGAATTCCTCCTTCTTATCTACATTTGGTCCCAGCCTCAATAACAGAAAATAATGGCGGTTTTCAGAAGGGCAGTCGAAATCTGTGAATTCAGGTCAACGTTGTGCGTTCCCGATCAACGAAAGATCACCGAAGCAGAACAGTTATAAACAAACATTATCTACTTCGTAGATAGAGAATTGGCAAGCTGCCAAAAGAACTTCATGATGCTACGCACACCAATGTTGTCGAAAGCCTCGTGGTTTTTCATAAGTTGTTAGCAATCTTCGGTTATCTCATATTTGCCACAATTGCCAAGTCATTCCACTCTGATATGCACCGAAATTTCATTTTTCATTCCTCTGATCCGTACGTGATTACGATGGATGATTTACGATTTAATGCCTTCCGCAACTTGACGTGTATATGTTTAGTATTGTCCATTCGTGCACATTCTTTTTGTTCCGTTCAACCGCTCTCCAATGTCGAAACAGCAAAATATGCAATGTTTTAGATCTGCCTTAATTGTCTTAATTTAAAAAGCCAAATCAGTTTATCTCGCCTTGTCTGTCTTTCTGCGTATGTCCAGTATTTCACATTTTCTGTCAAATTCCTGGCAAACGTTTTGTCTGCATTTCTGTCTATGCCGTTCCCATTTTCAATATCTGCCAAATACGCTAGGACAAAGGTACGGAGGAGAGTTAATCCAACTAACCTGATAACCATGTTTTCCTGCCTTCTTGTCGCAGTTTTTTTTAAAACTATTCCCCTCTCTGCTTCCATGCTGCCGCTCAGTGCATTATACATACGAATTAAATTTCTTCAAAATATGTTACATTTCCTGAATATAGCCTAATATCAACCGTCTAAAAGAGCTTCCTAATTGTTCTCGTGAATTGTGAGATTATCAGTCTTGATGGAAAAGGAATGAATTAGGCTTCATTATATAGCCCACCCTTCCGTACCAAAACATGTATCCTTTCTCCTCATTATGTGTTGTTTCCCAGGATACAAATTCGTCAGTGGGATTCTAGCTCCTGGAACAACCAAAACCCCACTGTTTACTTTAATCTGCGCGTGTGTTCAGGCAAATAGTAAGTGAGATGTTCCCTCACATAGTCTTTGTTGTCATCAGAATGTATAAAATGTTAATTTAATTTTGAATTTATGTTAGTAACTTTGAAATTATGCTGATATAATTTTGAAATCTATATTCATTTAATTGTGAAATACTTTGCAATTAATTATGTGTCAACGATTATAATCCATAAATCCCTAAATAATATACGTACCAGGATCTTTGCTTTGAAACATTTTGGAGCATCAACATATTTACACTGACAATATTTCAAGATACAATACTGTTACCAATTGTAACAATAAACACAGAATGAAAGTCGGTTGCTCATTATTAATAAACCACCAGCCCGCTTAATGCCGATGCACTCTAATTTCAAAAGTTAACAAAACTTGAAAGACATTCTATGTGGTACTATATTTCATGATACCTTCAATTAATAAATAAAAGCCGAGGTAGCTGATCATCTAATTTTTTTCTGAATATTTATATTATACATACTACACCAAAAAATAATTAAAGTCACTCGCGCTTTCAGTTGGTGCAATGATTTCCTGGTCCGCTGAACTGTAAGAAGAAAATAAAAAGAGGTAACATTTTTTCCGAGGTTTTTAATTTTTATTAAATTTAGGTTTCTAGATTTTCGGGATTTATATTTACTGATGAGTGTGTTCCCTTTGATTCTGCAGATGTTGTTTGGCATTTGGAATTCACTAAACATCTTCTATTATATCACAATTCCTGTACATTCTCTATGTTTGCATCTCAATACGCAGCGTTATTTTCGTTTCAGTCCCTCCTTATGCCAAGCATTACATTGCTCCGCAACTACTGTCAGTCAATACCGAAGCACGAATGTCATTCAGTTTCCCTTTGACTCCAGTTATCATACACTCGTTTTCATCGATAGACCCGCCACTCTTCCTTTCAATAGCACACTAAATTTCATATATCCGAATCATACTTTACTCAGTTATTTGAGTGCGTTTTCTATCATTGCGTCAGAAAGTGAAGCACATTTCACGTTGACATATTGGAGAACCGTTGTCACAAACGAACCTGGTGCTGAGATCACTTCGGATTAATATCTTCAATCCTGTTTGCATCAGGTATTTATTCCGATGAAAAGAATTTCTATACACTGTGTATTATGTGGATAGCGTTATATATAGCATGAGGGAAAATCATTATCGGTTGCACACAGATTTGGCGAAACTGTGCACTATCGTATGCTCTTGGTTTGGAATTTATTTTGTGTATTCCTGTTGAACATCATCGTTTAGTATTCCAGGGAGATATGAACGATTTAAAGATTTTAGCAATGTAGGCAAATGACGTTTAATGACATTTGTATTTAATGCAGGCGCTTGGCCTTAATCTTGTGGTGCCCTACGTTCTTTTTAGCGTCGTGCTCATTGTATTCATTACTCACCCCTTTCACCCTTCCGAGATGATATGAAATCCTGTATCAACCCATAGCATGTGACAAGTACGACAGTCACTCCCTTTCTCTTTCTCTGCAATAATTATATTTCTGACTCTTAGAAGTTCTAATGAGTCGCCGTCGATTTGAAATACCGCTCCTAATTTTGCTCTGTAGAAATATTACACAACAACTAAAGTCTACCTTAAATCACATCGTTTTATGGAAGATTTCATCCAGGGGGATAAACTAGTGTTGCAATCACTTGAGTTTGACTGAGCAAACCGGTTTGTGTCAAATATTTTATTTCAGGTCAAATCTAGTATTAAAAGTTATCGATGATTTAAAAAGGCAGGTTTTAAGTGACAGACAAAAATTGAAACAGATCACACACATTTTTCGAGAACGAGAATTCTGTCAGATTTGCATAATATGGTCTTTTTTTGTATTTTACTTTTATTTGTGGATGTATCATTGTGTATTTTTAAGCAACAAGAATATGCGTGCAATAGTTTTGTGTTCCACAGCATTACAAACCTATTTGAGGATTTTACCAATCAATACAAGAGGTCGCTTAAACATATTTTTCAATTCTTTTCTGAAGGTGCTTTGGGAGGCAGCATAAATAAAGGCGTTCGTGCAAGTACTTAAAAATCTTAACTCATAGCCAATCTCTTCTACAACGATAAAAAGCTGATCTTCTTTTGATGTCATCAATTTATTATCTGTAAAGGACAGGGAGATATAAGTGGAAAAATTTACTACCCATAACAGAATAAAACTTCCAGATATTGCGAGTAGTAAAATTATTGAGTTCCTTCTCTTTTCAATCTCTAGATCTTTCTGCCTCTTTTCATTCCTTGCCCCTTGGAGTTTTCTTCTGACATTATTAGTTACTATTATCTGCCTTATTGTCAATCCGTTAAACATGACGATCAGCACAAATGGTAGAAATGGGGTTAGGCTTATGTCGAACCATAAAATAGCAGCCCATGCAGATGAGGTGTAAAAGCTTGATTTTATCCTGCAGAACCATGGCACCATGTCAATTATTTCCAAAGGTTCAAATAGAAAGTAGACTGGAATATTTTCAAACACACATAACAAACAAATAACCGTTATCACTCTTGCTGCGTTTTTTGCTGTGCAATATTTTCTTTGCAATGACTGGTAACAGATTGCTACAAATCGATCAAATGAAAATGCTACAGTTAGCCAGACAGCACAGTCAATCGAAACAAAAATTAAAGCCAGATTAAGCCTACAAACAGGAGTGTAATTAAGAAATGAACGTGGAAAATACGCTTCTTTGATCCGATGAAGTATTCCGCTGACAATCAAATGCATTAGATTGGCCGCAGTCATCCATTCTAGATATAATGTAACACATCTTGATAGACCACACATTCCAGACGACAAAATGCAGACTGTCGCCAAATTAGCTGTCAAAGAAGAAGGAAATACATTGAAATATCCTGTTACACGAATGAGGAAAGGTGGTTAAATCACTTTCTAGGACAATATGTATTTATTTCATTGCATATTTATTTAACATATAATAGCAAATTTATTAGATTAACTTGAGAATGTTAACTTCAACAAGATTGTGTTTTCAGTTTTATTTATTTCTTCTATAAGATTGCTCCAGAATGCTAGATCATGAAGCGGATTTGCATGAATAACTTACCCACCTCTATTTAGAACATCAACTCATCGTCATCTTTCAAATCAGATGGCAAAAATAAGACGTATAATTAGGAATAGAAATTTGCTGTTTGGTACTTTAGGACAGCTCAAATTTACATCAGGTTAAGGGAGATTTTTCAGCTTTCCTTTCTTACACAATACCTATGCCACTTGATTTTCATGATTTCTCGAAACAACTTAGCATGTGGTTATGAAGTGTCTCTGCGCTGCGTATGAACTAGCAAAGACAATTATCTACCTGTTTGTCAATGCATGACCGTTTATGTGAGTGTACTGCCCTAGACAGCTATGCTGTGAGGTATCTTATTTTAGTAGTTCCCTGTAAAAGCAGTGCGTACTCCTGATAAGACTGTTTGGGCTTCGGATAGAAGTAATAGGCTATGTTGTCCATCTTAGGAATGTTGCGGCAGACATTCAGGATTGTGGGATGTAGAGAAATGTCTGGAGTGCTGGGTGCGAAAACAGTTCTGAAGAACAGTATTCTGCTTTTGTGATCTTTGGGCGGGAGCTGAAGACCAGAACACAAGGGCTGATGCTGCAGAATGCCGTTGGAAGAAGAGTCTCCGTTAACAGAAGTGCTTTGTGCAGAGGAATTACTCCGAGGAGTAAGCAACAATAATCCTGAGAGAGCCAGTTCGTTCTAGATGTTACTCAGCCTGTGGCAGGTGATTTCATTCAGACGGTAGGCCCAGCGCTTGGATAAAGCAATACAATCCTGCCTGCTCTACATATGAGCTGCAAGGTTTATATGCACGTTGGAATGGACTTTTATTTCTCTTTACCCTTTCTGTGTAAATTTAGTAAATAAACTTTCTTTATAATTTTATGCTGGTGTACGATTTGTCATTTGTGAGCTACCGATAGCTGTGTAAGGGCAGGATTTACATAGCAAATCGAATTTCCTTTAATGGAAACATTGCACCATTCCTGTTTGGTCGAATCTCAAATCATGTTCAACCTAGACGTATCGTTTGTGTAAAAGGGGGCTTTCTCTTCCGCTAAGTCACGAAGCTCTTACCAGAGATAGCGATTGAGCCAAGTTTATGTAGGAGCCCTGGTCATTTATGGGGTGCTCGTCCCGGATTTCGGTTGCTATGTGAACGTCGTTTAAGGATTGGTTTAAGTTCTAAGCTGGTTTCAGCCATTGCCTCATTGTGTTGCATTAACCTACCGTATACTAAATCAATTTATCATCACTTAACCCTCAGATTCTCCGCCTTCGCAATTCAAGTGTAAATGTAAATATTTCTTAGGTGTAGTGAGAACATCGCAAAACGTTTCCATTTCCAACCCTTATCACGTTCATAAATAATTGTTTTAGATCTTTTCTTACTCTACGCAACCCACATATCCAGCTATTGCTGTTTCAAGGAGGCTCGCCGCAGTAACACCTATCCCGAACTAGTAATACTCACGTGTAATAGAAAAAGGGTACTACATGCAGAGATCGGGAAGAAGAAGAAGAAGAAGAAGAAGAAGAAGAAGAAGAAGAAGAAGAAGAAGAAGAAGAAGAAGAAGAAGAAGAAGAAGAAGAAGAAGAAGAAGAAGAAGAAGAAGAAGAAGAAGAAGAAGAAGAAGAAGAAGAAGAAGAAGAAGAAGAAGAAGAAGAAGAAGAAGAAGAAGAAGAAGAAGAAGAAGAAGAAGAAGAAAGAAGAAGAAGAATGCCCTTAACTGCTGGTGGAATCATCGGGGTGCCGTCATGACAAGCTTTTTGCACAGATCTTTTTGGTGATTGCTCATCATGTGGCGTTTCTGTAGCATTCTCCAGTTTTCTTTTTACGAGGTCTAGTTGCTAGCTCGACACTCAACCCAGCATGGATGGAAAGCGTGCAAGGGAGCCGACTGGATTCGAACTAGAGTTAGTTCGCTCCGGAGTCCAGCGCTGATGCCACTATGCCAGCAGCTGGTGCAAGAGATCGACAGCAGTATCAAAATTATTAAACTTTGCGCACTGTACATTATGTATCATAAAGATGCTGAGTCTGCAAGATAGCCATCTTTCCAACAACCAGTCTAAATGTACAACGCTAGTCAATGCTCCGAGGACGTGTTTGAAGAAAATCCTATTCGCCTGTTTGACTAATTTTTGCAGTCGTGATGAATAATACATTTATTTGTTTTTTGCTTAAATTTTGAAATGCTAAGGCAAGCCGCACTTAAAGCACAAATAACCTATATATATATATTATCACCAATGCGCTGCACGATATTATTTTTCAGGAGGATATTTTCAATAACAGTTTTCAGGCATTTTCATTGATAGCATTAATGTCAACAATTTAAACATATTAACATATATAAAAATTAGCGATTGTATAACTAGCATACCTGGAACGCCAATTATTATAAGTATAGGATTGTAAATACGTGCTATAATTAATTTTAAAAGCAATCCCATTATCGGAAAGATGTTGAGTTTCTCGTGCACTGAAGAGATAACATTTCCTGCTATTCATTTTACGTTTTATTTATATTTGAGAAAAGTCCCTACGGGGTAATGAAACTACATTATGATTGGAATTATCCTGTCGCTTGATCTCTCCGAGGAAGACGAGTTTTGTTTACCATCTCTGATCATACCTCTTTTACTGTATTATTTGATTAACATTTTTACACGCATTCGTCAATAAATAGAATGTAACGTTTGTAGCAGAACTAGTTTTCATATTTCTTTTAAAATATTATTTATGCCAGAAATGCGGTCATTACATTTGGTTCTTTCAAATGTTGTCTCAACATGTATTACAATTCAAAATATTCAGATACAAAGGAAAACAACACACAATTACAAGAAAATATCTGGATGAATTGTCAGAAAATTTGCAATGAGGTAAAAAGAATAGATTTCAAACGTAGTTATTCTGTGCCTCATAATCACATGGGAATTGCTTGAATTAAGTGAAACTAATGCGAAGTACATTGCTGGATGAGATATAGAAACTAACTGAATCCTTGATGAATGAGCGTGACACTGAGCAATACAGCACACAGTCCGAAAGACCCCACCATGTCTGCTTCAACCAAGATGCTGAACTTAAAAATAATCCATTTTGCATGCATATGGACCGTCTTCCATTATTCTCTGCTTATTTTCATTTCCGTTTAATTAACTATCAGACACAGATTTCTTAGAAATAAATTGAATTGCATTGACCTTATTGCTTACATGCTTCTTATACGTACATGAGGAGTAAATCTTCTCGTTACGTCTCCTTCTAAATGTGCAATGCGCAATTTATAGTAATTTATAATAAATAGTACGATGGTGATTGATAGGTTCCTGGCCTAAGGCAGCAGGAGATGAGTTATTAACTACAAACTTTCTGCATAATCACTCAAACAGTTGATCTGCATGTGCATGTCACGAGACCTGTATGACTCATCGCCTTCTACCTTCGAGCTCGAACTTCTCAGTCACCCATCTGTGGACAGTTTCTGGAGGTCCAAGATCCATATACTCCGCTATCGCTGGAGTGTGCAAAGGTAGGAAGGGACTATGTTGAAAAATAAATGTGCTAGGTCTTCTAAAATTGACTCATTGTACCATAGGCCACGAATTTATCAATCACCCCTTTTATGTACAACAGGATAGTCAACATATCATAGACATACAATTGTGTCAGCATGAATTAAGCAGTCTGATAGTATAGTGGAAGAAACTGTCCCGGAGCCTGCTGCTCCTGGATTTTCCACTGTGGTACCGTTTCCTGGTTTGTTGCAGCCGGAAAAAAAGTTGTAGCTGGGGTGAGTCGGCTTCCAAATGATCCTTAAGGCATTTTTTACATTCCTGTCTTTGCAAATAGCCTGAAAATTGGGGAGTACCCATCTATAAATTTGTGCGCACCACACTCTGCAGTGTCCTGCGATTCAGGAAAGTACAGTTCCACACCAGGCAGTGATGCAGGCAGTCAGGATGCTCTCAATAGTGCCCTCTAAAAATTCCTTAGGATATAGGAGCCCACACTAAACTTCTTCAGCCATCTGAGGTGAAATAGACGTTGTTATGCCGTTTGCCCCACGTAGCTGGATTGTAAAGAGCACTTGAAATCCTCGGACTTGTTAATGCCGAGGAACTTGAAGCTGTTCACCCTCTTAACCCAAAATCCTTTGATGACCATAGCGGCTATGCTGTTCCCATTACTCCGTAGTCCACAAAAAGCTCCTTTCTTTCTGCGACATTGAGGGAGAGATTCTTTTCTTGACACCACTGTGTCAGGGTGATGACTTCTTCTCTGTAGGTCGCCTCATTAATATTTGAGGTTAGTCCAAACAGTATACTATCGTCAGCAAATCTAAGAAGCAGATTGGAGTTGTGGGTTGGGACACAGTCACGGGCAAACAGAGAGCAAAGGAGGGGCTTAGTACACAGCTCTCAGGGGCCATTGTATTGAGGGTCAGAGGGGCAGAGGTGAGGGAACCCACTCTTACTACAAGCAGGTGCTCTGGCAGGAAGTCTAGAATCCAGCTGCACAAGGGAGGTTAAGACTCAGGTCTCAGAGATTCTTGTCAAACCTGGAAGGAATAATGCTGTTGAATGCTGATCTGCTTTCCAAGAACAGCATTTTCACATAAGCATCCCTCTTCTCCATATGTGTAAGGACGGTGTGCAGAGCAGTGGCTATTGCATCACCTGTCGATCGGTTGTGTCGTAGGCGAATCTTAGGGAGGCAAGTGTGGGTGGCAGCATGCTACAGATGTAATCCTTGCCCAGCCTCTCAGAGTATTTGATCATTATTAAAGTGAGTATGAGAGGACGCCAGTGGTTCAGACACGTTACCTTGTGTCATAAGAGGGGCGTTGAGACTGCACCCAGATGCAGGACACAGGCACTGAAGTACTAGGACCAGGACGGGGCAAAACTAAAGGACGAGACAGGTGGCAGACTGGGCTAGGGAAGCAGGACCAGGACGAGGGACTGGGAACAAGCAGCCTGGGATGGATTCCGAGCCCGAGATTGGACCCGGACCCAGAACCTGGGTCTTGACTCGGGCTCGGACCCCAAACCAGGCGAAGACGTGACGAGGCCTTGAGACTTGAGACTTGAGACTTGGGTTCTTGGAGCATGAGGCTTTAGGCTTCGGTTCTTGGAGCTCGAGGCTTGAGGCTTGGGTTCTTGGAGCTCGAGATTTGAGGCTTGGGGTTCTTAGAGCTCGAGGCTTGAGGCTTGGGTTCTTGGAGCTCGACTCCTGGGCAGGACTCTATCCGACGGAGGCAAGGAAAAGGAAGGGACAGAATCAACTGCAGGGTAACGGCAACTGGTCTGGCTACCCAAAGGAGGCAAGGCACAGAAAGGGACAGAACCAACCGTAGGTTAACGTAAAACGGCCTGGCTTACCCGACGTAGGCGAGGGACAGGATGGAACAGAACCAACCGCAGGGTAAAGGCAATCGGCCTGGCTTACACGACGGAGGCGAAGGACAGGAAGGGAGCTCGGTCTGGGGTGGCTCCAAGACTCGAAGCGGCCGGTAACCACGGCGGGCTAAAGAACAGCCAAATCTGTAACTCACTGAATGTACTAGTCTTCCACCGGTGGGTTGCTCCAAGGGGAGACTGACGAGACACCCCCCGCCCCCCCCCCCCCAATACAGTCAATCTCAGGGCCACTTATATTCCCAGCCCCCAAGATGAGCATCAGGTGCTTATGTTTATGTCCAATTGAAACAAGGGGCAGTCAGGGGACCCGGAGTCCAGAGTCCGTGGACCGGACCGTGATCCGGAATGCAGAATTCGGACCGGACCATGACACCTTGGTCTTTTTAGGTACAAGAACAATGGTGGATGTTTGAAGCAGGGGTGGGGGGGGGGAGCAATGCTGGGAGAGAGAGAGAGAGATTAAAAATGGCTGTAAACACACCTGCTAGTTGTTCCGCGCACATCCTGAGTAGTCTTACTGGGATGCCGTCCGGTCCCGCAGCTTTGCGACTGTCCAGCCGCTGGAAATAACTGCGTACTTTTGACTCAAAGATGATCAACGTGCAGGTCGCCTGAGCTGTAGGTCTCCTTAAGGGCTGGTCAGCTTTGATAACATCGAATCGAGCATAATAAAAAGGATTTATCTCGTCTAGGAGAGAAGAAGCGATGTTGGAAACTCCACGGCATTTAGCTTTGAAGTCTGGGAGGCTGTGCAGACTTTGCCATAAGCTACGTGATTTGTTGGGGGAGAGTTGTTTCTGTTTCTTGTACCTGTATTGTCGTGTCGTTGCCTTAATGGCTTCGCGCAGAATGTCGCTCAATTTCTTACGTTACTGCTGGTTACCGGCAATGTGAGCTGCGTCTTAAGTCATTCTCGCACTGAGGTGTTGATCCAGGGTTGTAGTTTGGATAGACCCGGACCAGCCTTGGGGGGGCACCATACTCGATGCATTTCAGCATTATACTCGTGACCCCATGCGTGAACTGGAAGATATCCTCATCATGGAAGACATTCCAGTCGATGTCAACAAAGCAGTCTTGTAGCATGGAGTCCCATTGGTGGAACAACCGTGGACGTCTTGACTATGTCCGCCTCTTGTTTCAGCATCTGGCTGTACAGTGGCAGCAGAAAAATGGAAGAGTGATCAGATTTTCCAAACAGAGTGCGGAGGAGCGCTTTGTTAGCGTTTCAGTAGGCAGAGCGGTGTGGTCGTGTATGCTCTCTCCAGGAGTTCTCACCTGGATATGTAGTCAAACCTTCGGAGAGACTTTGGACAGTGACGCTCCATTGAACTCACCGGCGACGATGAAGACAGTCTCCGGTTGTGCAGTGTCCAGTGTGCCGATGGTCTCATAGAATTCGTAGATCCGCATCTACCACCTCCCGTCGGTAGAGTTTTCCACTGTTATCTATACTCTGTAAATAAAAACTGTCTCTAATATCTCATTTAATTTCATTCCGCCTTAAAATTACACCTTTTTGTACACGACATTTGTATCCTCCTATCTATGCCATGCTTCATTTTTTGTACCTACATGCAGGTTTCCAATCATAGTCCGAAACTTCAGGGAAACAAATTGAATTTCTGCAAACTTCTCTTAGAAAACATAGAAAACATAGCAAGCCTACAGCACAATGCAGGAGCTTCGGCCCACAAAATGGTGCCGAACATGTCACTACCTTAGAAATGACAAGGGTTACCCATAGCCCTCTATTTTTCTAAGCTCCATGTACCGATCCAAAAGTTTCTTAAAAGACCCTATCGTATACGCTACCACCACCATTGCCGGCAGTCCATTCCACGTACTCACCACTCTCTGCATTAAAAAAATACCCCATGATGTCTCCTCTGTACCTACACTCAAGCACCTTAAACCTCTGCCCTTTTGTGGCAGCCTTTTCAGCTGTGGGACTCCTGGGCAGGACGTGGGACTCCATCCGACGGAGGCAAGGGACAGGAAGGGCAGAACCAGCCGCAGGATAACGGCAATCGGCCTGGCTTACTCGACGGAGGCGAGGGACAGGAAGGGAGCTCGGTCTGGCGTTGCTCCAAGACTCGAGGCGGCCGGTAACCACGGCGGGCTATGGAACAGCCAAATCTATAGCTCACTGAATGTACTAGTCTTCCACCGGTGGGTTGCTCCAAGGGGAGACTGACAAGAGAACTCTCCCCCCCCAACCCCCCAAACCACACTCAATCCCAGGGCCACTTATATTCCCAGCTCCCAAGATGAGCATCTGGTGCTTATGTTTATGTCCAATTGAAACAAGGGACAGTCAGGGGACCCGGAGTCCAGAGTCCGTGGACCGGACCGTGAACTGGAATGCAGAATTCGGACCGTACCATGACACCTTGGTCTTTTTAGGTACAAGAACAATGGTGGATGTTTGAAGCAGGGGTGGGGGGGGGGGAGAGCTACGCTGGGGGGGGGGGGGGGGGGAGAGAGAGAGAGGGAGATTAAAAATGGCTGTAAATACAACTGCCAGTTGGGCCGCGCACATCCTGAGTAGTCTTATTGGGATGCCATCCGGTCCCGCAGCTTTGCGACTGTCCAGCCGCTGGAAGCAGGCCATCTAAGCCCTTCTGGTCCGTGCCGAACGCTTATTCTCACAATATTATCAATATTAAATCGGTGTGCGGTGCAAAAAAGGTTGGGGACCCCTGCACGAGACCATTATATCATCCCACTCTCCCGTGTTCAAACTGTGGGTATGTACCACCTCCCCCCAAAAGGGGGAAATTTTGGTCTATCATGAGCTAAATTTTAACTGACCTTTACAGAAATAAATATATAAATGTATAAAAGCCACAAAATATGCATATAATTATTATACAACACCTCACAAACTAATATACAGTAGGAGTGTTACAGATATTAAAATACCACTCCATAAAAAAGGACATTACGGAATCTACATCTGAACAGTCAATCGCCAATCATATTATTTTTGCCTTTAATATGCGTTATTAAATATTATATCACTATAAAATTAAGTTTTCTTCTAACGTTAAATTGGAGTTTAATTAACCATTCCATTGTAAGCAGCTGGAATGAATACATGAGGAATTGCCTGAATTTTTGCCCCATTAAATGGATGAACCAATTTTATCTCCCTGACTAGCACCAAACGGTTTCCTAGAACCAGAAGACTGATTCACGGACCTTAACTTCACTGTCGCTAGCTCAAAACCCCTTTCTTTTTCTGCAGCTTCTAATCGATTTCCTTCCAAGTCAGCTTCTACTCTAAGCTTCTCGAACGTTACCTGTTCCAGGTGTAAATGGATCATCTCCTTACTGACAGGGAACCTATCTAACTCCGCTTCAGCAACATGTCCCGAATTTGTATAATGCTCCGCGATTTTTCTCTGAATTACTGTGTAACTGTCCGTATTCCTTTAATCTTCAGATCTTTAGCAATTTCCCGCACCTCACCCGTTACTGCATACATTAATGCCACATGGTTTGGTGTTTCCAGAAAATTATTAATATCTATTGCTGGCAACCCACACACCAATCAAACAAAAGGA
The DNA here is from genome assembly GCF_048418815.1 of Hemitrygon akajei. NCBI lineage: Eukaryota > Metazoa > Chordata > Chondrichthyes > Myliobatiformes > Dasyatidae > Hemitrygon > Hemitrygon akajei. The sequence continues at coordinate 159,295,504 of NC_133125.1, forward strand.
TTCGAGTATCTCCCTTTTCCAAATCAGATCGATAATTAAACAAGCAATTAAGCTTAAAATGGTTTCAAATTTGGACGAGCCCCCACAATGCTGTAGCAATCAATACGAATGCTACAGCAATCAATCTGAAAATGAGACAGGGTTTAAAACAAATCACGAGATTTATTAACATCTGCTCAAAAATTAGAAAAGTAAACTCATTAAAATTTAGCTCATGATAGACCAAAATTTCCTTCTTTTGGAAGAGGACAGCGAGGCTTTGAGAAGAAGTGCGGCGGCGGCCATTTTTCAAATTGCTTCTCAGATCGGAGTTCTGAGAGGCGGGACTGCGCAGGCGCGTGAAGGAGGCCTGGGAAGGAGGGAAGATATAAAAAGAACGCAGCCTTAAGAAGCGGGCAGCGGAGTGAGCCGGGAGCAGAGTGTAGGGCTTGGGCTCAGAGGGCTTAGGCGGAAGAGGACACAGTAGGCTTATCTTTTAGTTCTTGTTATTTTCAGTTATTCGGGAAGTATGAGTGTGAGGGCAGCTTGTTGTTCTCGGTGTCGGATGTGGGAGATCCTGGAGTCTCCGAGCCTCCCGGACGTCCACATCTGCGCCAGGTGCGCCGAACTGCAGCTCCTGAGGGACCGAATTAGGGAACTGGAGCTGCAGCTCGATGACCTTCGCCTGGTCAGGGAGAGTGAGGAGGTGATAGAGAGGAGTTACAGGCAGGTGGTCACTCCGGGGCCACGGGAGGCAGATAGGTGGGTCACGGTCAGGAAGGGGAAGGGGCAGGTACTAGAGAGTACCCCAGTGGCTGTACCCCTTGACAATAAGTACTCATGATTGAGTACTGTTGGGGGGGACAGCCTACCTGGAGGAAGTGACAGTGGCCGGGCCTCCGGCACAGAGGACGGCCCTGTAGCTCAGAAGGGTAGGGATAGAAGAAAGAGGACCATAGTAATAGGGGACTCGATAGTCAGGGGTTCAGACAGGCGGTTCTGTGGAGGTGATCGGGAGTCCCGGATGGTAGTTTGCCTCCCTGGTGCCAGGGTCCGGGACGTTTCTGATCGCGTCCAAGATATCCTGAAGTGGGAGGGTGAGGAGCCAGAGGTCGTGGTACATGTAGGTACCAATAACATAGGTAGGAAAGGGGAAGAGGTCCTGAAACGAGAGTATAGGGAGTTACGAAGGCAGTTAAGAAGAAGGACCGCAAAGGTAGTAATCTCAGGATTACTGCCTGTGCCACGCGACAGTGAGAGTAGGAATGGAATTAGGTGGAGGATGAATGCGTGGTTGAGGGATTGGAGCAGGGGGCAGGGATTCAAGTTTCTGGATCATTGGGACCTCTTCTGGGGCAGGCGTGACCTGTTCAAGAAGGACGGGTTACACTTGAATCCTGGGGGGACCAATATCCTAGCGGGGAGGTTTGCTAGGGCTACGGGGCAGACTTTAAACTAGTAAGATGGGGGGGGCGGAAATCAATTTGAGGAAACTATGGGAGAGGAGGTTAGTTCACCAGTAGAGCAAGTAAGTAGACAGTGTGTGAGGGAGGAAAGGCAGGTGATGGAGAAGGGATGCGCTCAGCCCGAAGTTGTAGGGGAGAAGAAAGAAAAGGATAATAAATTTGAATGTATTGCTAGGGATGAAAAGAGAGGAGGAGGTGGAGAGAATCTTAAATGTATTTATTTTAATGCTAGGAGCATTGTAACAAAGGTGGATGAGCTTAAAGTGTGGATTGATACCTGGAATTATGATGTTGTAGCTATTAGTGAAACATGGTTGCAGGAAGGGTGTGATTGGCAACTAAATATTCCTGGATTTAGTTGCTTCAGGTGTGATAGAGTAGGAGGGGCCAGAGGAGGAGGTGTTGCATTGCTTGTCCGAGAAAATCTTATGGCGGTGCTTTGGAATGATAGATTACAGAGCTCCTCTAGGGAGCCTATTTGGGTGGAATTGAGGAATGGGAAAGGTGTAGTAACACTGATAGGATTGTATTATAGGCCACCTAATGGGGAGCGTGAGTTGGAAGAGCAAATGTGTAAGGAGATAGCAGATATTTGTAGTAAACACAAGGTGGTGATTGTGGGAGATTTTAATTTTCCACACATAGATTGGGAAGCTCATTCTGTAAAAGGGCTGGATGGTTTAGAGTTTGTGAAATGTGTGCAGGATAGCTTTTTGCAACAATACATAGAAGTACCGACTAGAGATGGGGCAGTGTTGGATCTCCTGTTAGGGAATGCGATAGGTCAGCTGACAGATGTATGTGTTGGGGAGCACTTCGGGTCCAGTGATCACAATAGCATTAGCTTCAATATAATTATGGAGAAGGACAGGACTGGACCTAGAGTTGAGATTTTTGATTGGAGAAAGGCTAACTTTGAGGAGATGCGCAGGGATTTAGAGAGAGTGGATTGGGTCAAGTTGTTTTACGGGAAGGATGTAATAGAGAAATGGAGGTCATTTAAGGGTGAAATCATGAGGGTACAGAATCTTTATGTTCCTGTTAGGTTGAAAGGAAAGGTTAAAGGTTTGAAAGCGCCATGGTTTTCAAGGGATATTAGAAACTTGGTTCGAAAAAAGAGGGATGTCTACAATAGATATAGGCAGCATGGAGTAAAGGAATTGCTCGAGGAATATAAAGAATGTAAAAGGAAACTTAAGAAAGAGATTAGAAAAGCTAAAAGAAGTTACGAGTTTGGTTTGGCAAATAAGGTGGAAGTAAATCCGAAAGGCTTCTACAGTTATATTAAAAACAAGAGGATAGTGAGGGATAAAATTGGTCCCTTAGAGAATCAGGGTGGTCAGCTATGTGTGGAGCCGAGGGAGATGGGAGAGATTTTGAACGATTTCTTCTCTTCGGTATTCACTAAGGAGAAGGATATTGAATGGTGTAAGATGCGGGAAACAAGTAAGGAAGTTATGGAACCTATGACAATTAAAGAGGTGGAAGTACTGGCGCTTTTAAGAAATTTAAAAGTGGATAAATCTCCGGGTCCTGACAGGATCTTCCCCAGGACCTTGAGGGAAGTTTGTGTAGAGATAGCAGGAGCTCTGACGGAGATCTTTCAGCTGTCATTAGAAACGGGGATTGTGCCGGAGGATTGGCGTATTGCTCATGTGGTTCCATCGTTTAAAAAGGGTTCTAGAAGTAAGCCTGGCAATTATAGACCTGCCAGTTTGACATCAGTGGTGGGTAAATTAATGGAAAGTATTCTTAGAGATAGTATTTATAATTATCTGGATAGACAGGATCTGATTAGGAGTAGCCAGCATGGATTTGTGCGTGGAAGGTCATGTTTGACAAACCTTATTGAATTTTTTGAAGTAGTTACGAGGAATGTTGACGAGGGTAAGGCAGTGGATGTAGTCTATATGGACTTCAGCAAGGCCTTTGACAAAGTTCCACATGGAAGGTTAGTTAAGAAGGTTCAGTCGTTAGGTATTAATGCTGGAGTAATAAAATGGATTCAACAGTGGCTAGATGGGAGATGCCAGAGAGTAGTGGTGGATAATTGTTTATTGGGATGGAGGCCGGTGACTAGCGGGGTGCCTCAGGGATCTGTTTTGGGCCCAATGTTGTTTGTAATATACATAAATGATCTGGATGATGGGGTGGTAAATTGGATTAGTAAGTATGCTGATGATACTAAGGTAGGAGGTGTTGTGGATGATGAGGTGGGTTTTCAAAGCTTGCAGGGAGATTTATGCCGGTTAGAAGAATGGGCTGAACGTTGGCAGATGGAGTTTAATGCTGAGAAGTGTGAGGTTCTACATTTTGGCAGGAATAATCCAAATAGAACATACAGGGTAAATGGTAGGGCATTGAGGAATGCAGTGGAACAGAGAGATCTAGAAATAACAATGCATAGTTCCCTGAAGGTGGAGTCTCATGTAGATAGGGTGGTGAAGAAGGCTTTTGGAACGCTGGCCTTTATAAATCAGAGCATTGAGTACAGAAGTTGGGATGTAATGTTAAAATTGTACAAGGCATTGGTAAGGCCAAATTTGGAATATTGTGTACAGTTCTGGTCACCGAATTATAGGAAAGATATCAATAAATTAGAGAGAGTGCAGAGACGATTTACTAGGATGTTACCTGGGTTTCAGCACTTAAATTACAGAGAAAGGTTGAACAAGTTAGGTCTCTATTCATTGGAGTGTAGAAAGTTGAGGGGGGATTTGATCGAGGTATTTAAAATGTTGAGAGGGATAGATAGAGTTGACGTGAATAGGCTGTTTCCATTGAGAGTAGGGGAGATTCAAACGAGAGGACATGATTTGAGAGTTAGGGGGCAAAAGTTTAAGGGAAACACGAGGGGGTATTTCTTTACTCAGAGAGTGATAGCTGTGTGGAATGAGCTTCCTGTAGAAGTAGTAGAGGCCAGTTCAGTTGTGTCATTGAAGGTAAAATTGGATAGGTATATGGACAGGAAAGGAGTGGAGGGTTATGGGCTGAGTGCGGGTAGGTGGGATTAGGTGAGATTAAGAGTTCGGCACGGACTAGGAGGGCCGGAATGGCCTGTTTCCGTGCTGTGATTGTTATATGGTTATAAGGTTAAACACATAACTAATTTACAGTTAGGCGTCAATATCTAACAGTCAAACTTAGAAGCTGTTCTTAACGAGTTCTCATCCAAGCACAGATTTAAAGTGATAAAGTCATAAGTCCAGTGATTAAGGAGAGACTTCCCCGAAGCAAACAATTCCTTCGACGTAATGACGAATCTTCCGATCCCACAGCTGAAAGATGTCTTGTTCAAAGAACTCACGAGGAACTAAAAGGAACTGATCATTTGACTGGAGGGTGGTCACTGCACAAACCTTCCCGATGTTGCAGGGGTTTAACTCAAGTGTGCACGCCACAGTTTTTGAACGAAATCACAAAGGTCTGTCATTCCCCAAAACGCTGAACGACATTAACTTTATCCAATCCTTTGAACTGGGATAATTCCGGTTCTGCCTTCACTCTCTGATACTGGACTCTAAGGGAAAAATAAACGTGCAAGAAACAAAAAACGGTGGAGCCTCCACCACTCCGATCGGTAACAACAACGTTGAACAAAAACTAAAAATGAGAATCGCGTCATAGATCGCGGGCTTAGTTGTTATACCATTTGCAACATGCCATCATCTCACTCACAAGACCATTACATCATCCCACTGTCCCGTGTTCAAACTGTGGGTAGGTAACACTGATTAATCTATGGAAATACTTTGAGGGATTAACAGGCAGGACATACAAAGGAAATTCAGTGAATGTTGCTAAATTTGATTTTCCAGACGCCGCACATGAGGCTGTAGAACAGGAAAGGTACAAATATGGATAAGCAGAGGTAAAGACTAGAAATGAAGTAAGCCTTTTCTGATTGGCTTCCATTGATGAGTGGTGCATCGCAGACGTCGGTTTTGAGACCCCTACTACTGCCGTTTTACGTCAATGATTCGGATGCAGGAATTGATGGTTTGTAGCCATGTCTGCTGACGATACGAAGGTAGGTAGAGGGCAGTAGTGGTCTGGAAGCAGGCTGTTTGCAGAAGGATTTAAAGAGATTTGCGAAACAGCCAAAGAAATGGCAGATAGAATAGTGTAGACATGTGCATGTTGGCAGAAGTAATGAAGGCGTGGACTGTTTTCTAAATAATGAAAATATCAAAAATCAGAGGTACAACGGGACATGAGAACCATTGTGCACGATTCCCTAACCGCTAAATTGCAGGCTGAGGTATTGATAAGAAAGTCAAATGAAGTGTTATCATTGTTTCGAGAAGTTTAGAATACGAAAGCAAGAATGTAATGCTGGAATGCTTTATAAGGCAGTGGACACATCGCTCATGAAGTATTATGAGTATATTTAAGCCACTTATCTAAGGTAATGTATGCTGGAATTGGGTAGATTCCAGAAGAAGTTCACGAGAATAATTTTTGAAATGAAGCGCTTAACGTATGAGTTGTTGTGGAGAGGATGTTACCTGCAGATGGGAAGTCCAGGATCATGGGAAACAGACTCAGAATAAAGAGACATTGGTTTAAAACAGAGATGAAGAGAATTTCTATAGACGGGGGTAATAGATCTATGGATTCCATTGACACAGACGCCTGTGCAGGCCGTTATTGATTATATTTATGGCTGAAAGTAATATGTTCTTCATTAATCAGGGCGTCAGAACGTACACAGATAAAGCAGGAGACTGGTGTTGAGAGGGGTAAAAAATCTGCAATGATGGAATGGCGAAACAGACTCAATGAGCAGAAGGGCCTATTTCTGCTCCTTTATTGCATGATATTATGGTCTAAGATTGGCTGATTGACAAAAGGAATATAGGCATTTCTAATCCGCTACCAATAACGTGGTGTTCGCAGTGGTCAGTGCTTGGACCACTTCAGTTCACGTTATTTGTCAACAATTTGATGATGGCATTAATGAATTTGTGGCCAGGTTTGCATACGATACAAGAATAGTAGATATACAACTAGCGTTGCGGAAGCAGGGAGGCTGCAGCGGGACTTCAACAAGTTTAGAGAATGGGCAAAGAAGAGGTGGATGAAATATTGTGCTCAGAGGTGCATGGTCTTGCACTCTGGCGGAATGAATAAAGGCACAGACTGAACGTGGGGTGCAATTCAGAAATCAGAGTTGCAGAGCGACTTCGGAATCCTCGTGCAAGATTCACTGAATGTTAACTTGCAGATTGAGTCCGCAGTAAGGAAGGTACATGCAATTTTGGCATTCATTTTGAGAGGTCTGGAATATAAAAGCAAGGAGGTAATGCCGAGATATATAAGGCATTAGCGAGAGTGCGTATGGCACGTTAGTAGGAGCTTTGGTCGCTATACCTAGGAAAGCATCTGCTCCCATTGGAGAAGGTCTAGAACAAGTCTTGAGACTGGTCCTGGGAATGAAATATCTGAATAGCGTTTGATATGTCTGGGACTGTCCTCACTGGAGTTTCGAATAACGAGGCGGTGGATCTCTTTAAAACCTATCAAACTCTGAAAGCCTACATAGATGGACGTGCAGATAATGTCACCAATAGTGGCAGTGTCTTGAACCTTAGAATATAACGAAGTCTATAAGACCATAAGACCATAGGTTATAGGAGCAGAAGTAGGCCATTCGGCCCAACGAGTCTGCTCCGCCATTCAACCATGGGTTGATCCAATTACTCCAGTGACCCAACTCCCCTGTTTTCACCCTTTACCCTTTGATGCGCTGGCTAATCAAAAACCTATCTATCTCTGCCCTAAATACACCCAATGATTTGGCCTCCACAGCCGCCCGTGGCAACAAATTCCACGGATTTACCACGCTCTGACTAAAGGAATTTCTCCGCATCTCATTTCTAAAAGGACATCTTTCAATCCTGAAGTCAAACCCTCTTGTCCTAGAATCCCGTACCATGGGAAATAACTTTGCCATATCCAATTTGTTCAGGCTTTTTAACATTCTGAATGTTTCTTTCCGATCCCCCCCATTCTCCCGAAATCTAGGGAATACAGCCCACGAGCTGCCTGACGTTCCTCATATGGTTACCATTTCATTCCTAGAATCTTTCTCGTGAATCTTCTCTGAACACTCTCCAATGTCAGTATATCCTTCTTAAAATAAGGAAACCAAAATTGCACTCAATACTCCAAGTGTAGTGTCACGAATGCCCTATAGAACGTCAACATTACATCCCTGCGCTTATACTCTATACCTCTAGAAATGAACGCTAAAATTGTATTTGCCTTTTTTTATAACCGATTCAACCTGAAGGTTAAACCTTAGAACATTTTGCACAAGCACTCCCAAGTCCTTTTGCATCTCTGCATTTTGAATTCTTTCCTCATCTAAATAATAGTCTGCCCGTTTCGTTTGTTTCTTCCACCAAAGTGCATGGCCATACACTTTCGAACATTGTATTTCATTTGCCACTTCTTTGCTCATTCCCCTAAGCTATCTAAGTCTCTCTGCCGATTCTCTGTTCCCTCAACACTACCAGCTCCTCCACCCATCTTTGTTTCATATTCCCCTCCACTAAAAGGGTACATTACAAACAATTTAACAAAGTTTTTTGTGGTACATTTTGGCCAACCTAACATTAGCAATTTAAAGTGAAGACATGTTGGTGGGGATGACCTACCAGGAATACGTTGCAGTGGTCCTGTCTCTGGCACCGAGGTTGCACCCTCGACTAGGAAGGGGAGGAGGGAAGAGTAAAGAGCGGTAGTGATAGGGGATTCTATAGTCAGGGGGGCGGATAGGAGATTTTGTGGGGAAGATCGGGAGTCTCGGATGGTATGTTGCCTCCCTGGGTCCGGGGTCCGGGACATCTCAGATTGGGTGCAGGTTATTCTGGAGAGGGAGGGCAAGAACCCAGATGTTGTGGTCCATATAGGGACCAACGACGTGGGTAGGATGAGTGAGAGGGTCCTGCGTAGTGAGTTCAGGGTTTTAGGTGCGAAGCTGAAGGGCCGGACCTCCAGGGTAACAATCTCAGGATTGCTACCTGTGCCACGTGTGAGTGAGGCAAGGAACAGAAGGATTATACAGATTAATACGTAGCTGAGAGGATGATGCAGGAGAGAGGGCTTCAGGTTTTTAGATAATTGGGCTTTGTTCCAGGGTAGGTGGGATCTGTTCCGACGGGACGGTTTACACCTGAACTGGAGCGGTACTAACATTCTTGCAGGAAAGTTTGCTAGTGCTTCTCGGGGCGGGGGGAGTTAAACCAAATTTGCAGGGGGCAGGGATCCTGAATGCGAGAGAGGATAGCAAGATGAAGAATAAAGAACAGGTGGGGACTACACGGTTCCGGAATATTAAGTGTGTAGTAGAGAAAGGTGAGGCGGAACAAGAGATAAGGAGGACACATGTACAGAGGGATGGTCTGACGGAACATGGAGATAAATGTGCTGAAAGAATAAGTAAATTTAGAAAGGAGAACAAAATTCAAGGGGCGTATAGCCCGAAGGGAGTTCGGGGAGCTGGGTTAAGCACAATAGGCAGCGATTTAAACAGAGAGAGGAGAAATGGGCTAAAAATTCTATATCTGAATGCACGAAGTGTCAGAAATAAGGCGGATGAGCTTGAAGCTCAGGTGCGAATGGGTGACTATGATGTTGTTGGGATAACGGAGACATGGCTTCAGGGAGATCAGACCTGGGAAATGAATGTACAAGGGTATCCGTGCTATCGTAGGGACAGAAATGTGGGCAGAGGGGGTAGGTGGCCCTGTTGGTGAGGAATGAGATTCAGTCCTTTGCAAGGGGGGACATAGGATCAGGAGAAGTAGAGTCAGTGTGGATAGAACTGAGGAACAGTAAGGACAAAAAGACCCTAATGGGTGTTGCCTACAGGCCACTGAACAGTAGCATGGATATTGGGTGCAAGTTGAATAGGGAGTTAACATTGGCATGTGGCAAATGAAATGTCGCAGTAGTTATGGGGGATTTCAACATGCAGGTGAACTGGGAGAATCAGGTTGGTGCTGGACCCCAGGATAGGGAGTTTGTAGAGTGCCTACGGGATGCATTCTTGGAACAACTTGTACGAGAGCCGACCAGGGACAAGGCTATTCTGGATTTAGTGTTGTGTAATGAACAGGATTTGATAAGCGATCTTGAAGTAAAGGAGCCATTAGGAGGTAGTGACCATAATATGATATGTTTTTATCTGCAATTTGAGAAGGATAAGGGCAGATCGGAGGTGTCAGTGTTGCAGTTGAACAAAGGAGACTATGGAGCCATGGGGGAGGAGCTGGCCAGATATCCTAGCAGAAAGCACAGTGGAACAGCAATGGCAGGTATTGTTGGGAACAATGCACAAGGTGCAAAATCAGTTCATCCCCCGGAGTAGGAAGGATTCAAAGTGGAGGAAAGGGGCTACAGTGGTTGACAAAGGAAGTCAGAGATTGCATAGCATTAAAAAAAAGGAAGTATGGCAGAGCTAAGGTAAGTGGGAGGACAGATGATTGGGAAATTTTTAAGGAACAACAGAACTTAACTAAAAAGGCAATACGGGAAGAAAAAAAGAGGTACGAATGCAAGCTAGCCAGGAATATAAAGGAGGATAGCAAAAGCATTTTTGGTAGGTGAAGAGAAAGAAGAAAGTTAAGAACAATGTTGGGCCCTTGAAGAATGAATTGAGTGAAATTGTTATGGGAAACAGAGAAATGGCAGAAGAATTTAATAAGTACATCAGATCTGTCTTCACTAGGGAAGACACAAGCAATCTCCCAGATGTATGGATGGGCCAAGGACATAGCGTAACAGAGGAAATGAAACAGATTGACATTTGGAAGGAAACGGTGATGAGTAGACTGATGGGACTGAAGGCTGACAAATCCGCAGGTCCAGATAGTCTGCATCCTAGGGTACTAAAGGAGGTGGCCCTGGAAATTGCGGATGCATTGGTAATCATTTTCCAATGTTCCTTAGATTCAGGATCAGTTCCTGAGGATTGGAGAATGGCTAATGTTGTCCCACTTTTTAAGAAAGGAGGGAGGGAGAAAACAGAGAACTATCGTCCTATCAGCCTAACATCAGTAGTGGGGAAGAATCTAGAGTCCATTATTAAAAATGAAATAGTGGCATATCTAGATAGCAGTGATAGGATTGGGCCGAGCCAGCAAGGATTTACCAAGGGCAAATCATGCTTGACTAATATATTGGAGATTTTCGAGGATGTAACCAGGAAGTTAGATAAGGGAGAATCACTGGATGTAGTGTACCTCGATTTTCAGAAAGCATTTGATAAGGTCCCACATAAGAGACTGGTGGGTAAAATCTGAGTTCATGGCATTGGGGGGGGGGGGGGAAGATACTGACATGGATAGAAAACTGGTTGGCAGATAGAAAGTAAAGGGTAACGGTGAATGGGTGTTTCTCGGAATGGCAGGTGATGACTAGTGGGGTGTCACAGGGCTCGGTATTGGGACCACAGCTGTTTACGATTTACATCAACGATTTAGATGAAGGCATTGAGAATAACATCAGCAAGTTTGCTGATGATACTAAGCTGGATGGCAGTGTGACATGTGATGAGGATGTTAGGAGAATTCAGGGTGACTTGGATAGGCTGAGTGAGTGGACAGATACTTGGCAGATGACGTTTAATGTGAATAAGTGTGAGGTTATCCACTTTGGGAGTAAAAACAGGAAGGCAGATTATTAACTGAACGGTGTAGAGTTAGGTAAGGGAGAAATACAAAGAGATCTAGGAGTTCTTGTTCATCAGTCACTGAAGGTGAATGAGCAAGTGCAGCAGGCAGTGAAGAAGGCTAATGGAATGTTGGCCTTTATTATAAAAGGAATTGAGTACAAGAGCAAGGAAATCCTTTTGCATTTGTACAGGACCCTGGTGAGAACACACCTGGAGTATTGTGTACAGTTTTGGTCTCCAGGGTTAAGGAAGGACATCCTGGCTGTAGAAGAAGTGCAGCGTAGATTCACGAGGTTAATTCCCGGGATGTCCGGACTGTCTTACGCAGAGAGGAATTAAGGAGATTGAGAGGGGATCTGATTGCCACATATAAGATTATGAAGGGATTGGACAAGATAGAGACAAGAAATATTTTCCAGATGCTGGGAGAGTCCAGTACCAGAGGGCATGGTTTAAGAATAAGGGGTAGGTCATTTAGGACAGAGTTAAGGAAAAACATCTTCTCCCAGAGAGTTGTGGGTGTCTGGAATGCACTGCCTCGGAAGGCAGTGGAGGCCAATTCGCTGGATGCTTTCAAGAAGGAGCTAGATAGGTATCTTATGGATAGGGGAATGAAGGGATATGGGGACAAGGCAGGAACAGGGTAGTGATAGTAGATGATCAGCCATGATCTCAGAATGGCGGTGCAAGCTCGAAGGGCCGAATGGTCTACTTCTGCACCTATTGTCTATTGTCTATTAAGACTAATCTGCTGTTCTATTTATAAAATTGAAAGTCTACAGAAAAATGCCTTTTCACTCATTTCCTGCTGTAGATTTTAATTCAATGTCAAATTCGCACTTGCTAACTCCCCAAGATGACGTTGGTTTACTCAAATGTACAAGTTACTTATCATTGGTTTCATCTGTAATCAGGCTCCAATGATCATTTTCTGTAGCTTTAAGAAGTCATTCACATTAAGTTTTATTAAATTCTAGTCTTTGCAATGTTCTAAAAATGCTCAGTAATAGTATAAATAAACAAGGCCTGAAACATTTCATGTGTAGAAAAGGAAATGAAAATAGCAAAAATACGAAATACAAAAATATTTTGTATTTCTAAATATTAAAAGTTTAACTTAGGCAGCAGGAACTGGTCTTGGAAAGTGCTGATCACATTACTGAAGTGCTTCTGTTAGCTGCTCTTGGATCTCTTGTTGCTAGAAAAGGTCTTCATCTTTCATCTCAGCTTCCTCTTCCTCTGGTGGAGTAGTGGTAAATATTGTAGTTCTCTCAGCATCTTCCTTTCCCCGAGAATTCCTGAGAGTTTCTTTCACGTCTGCCCCTGTGCGCCAAGCTTTTTGATTCTTCCAGATCAGTTTGCTTGGTGGCGTAGATGCTACAGCAGCATCAGCAGCCCGGATAGTAGTGGTCTGTCCAGCCTTCAGCACATACTCAGTAGGAAACTTGCGATCAGCTCCCAGCCACCCATATGTTGATGGGTATTTGCTGCCTTGTGGAAAATTTGAGTGGATAAATTCCCAGGACCTGACTGAGGTTTTCTAATATCCCTTTAGAACAGCGATGTGGAGGAATTTTTATCAGGTGGTGAATCTCAGGAATACATCGACACGAATGATCCAAGAAGCAAAATCATTGAGAATTTTCGCAAAGTAGATACCCATAGCTTCTTGATTAGTAAAGTGGTCAAAGGTTACGGGGAAATGACAGAAGAATGAAGTTGAGAAAATATTAGATTAGTTGTTTTTTTTTGTCAATTGTGCACAGAACCTTTCAGTGAAGAGCGACGTTTATGTCAATACGGATCAGCGAGGGTTGTGTTGAGTAGCTGCCAGTAAGTTGCTGCCAACATACCATACTCACAACTCACACTAATCGAAGTCTTTTAAATGTGGGAGAATACCGGAACTGCCGGAGATAAGGGAGGTAAATGATTTACAGGGGACACAGAAGACAGTTAGAAGGATGCTGCCTGGAATAGAAAGCATGTCTTATACGGATAGGGTGAACGAGACTGTCTTATCTTTTTGGTGCGTAGGGGGATAAGAGGTGACTCGATAGTGCTGTATGAGAAGAGGCATAGATCGAGTGGATAGCCAGAGACGTATTCCCGTGCCGGAAATGGATAATAAAGTGGGCGTGATTTTAATGTGATTGGAGAAATGTACAGGAGTAGATGTCAGAAGTTTTTTTTTACACACAGCAAGTGGTGTTATTGTGAAATGCGTTTCCAAGAGTGGTGGGAAAGGCAGGTGAATTAGGGGCATTTAAGACCGTCTTAGATAGGAATACGTTTGATAAAAAAATGCAAGGCGGTGTAGAATAAGATGCTTAGATTCATCTTATAGAAAGGTAAAAGGTCTGCACAGCATCTTGGACGGAATAGTCTATACTGTACTAGTGTTCTCTCAAACATTAGCAGACGAGGAGAATACTGGTGGGAATTGAATGCCCGATCTTACAGCTAGCCTTGCCATAGTGTGCCGTGAACCGCTACGCTTCCATACCGCCAGGATCGAAGGCGCAGTAGGTTAGATAGGCTGAATAGCCTAATTCTGCTCATTATCTTATGGTCCCTTGTGGTCGTATCTTGTACGTCTCCTAACCTTTTCTACCCGTGATACGATGTCCTTCAAGAAAAATGCTGCTCTTTTTCTTTCTCCAGAGTGATACCCGATTTTGAGTATTCACATTTTGCTGATATACTCATTAATGAGCAACCACAGTAATAAACTCGGTAGATCCTAGAAATTGATACTTGTTCTTCAGTCACTTTAATTGAAATCTGCATGTTTAGTTGCCCTATGTATTTTTTTTAGTGTTTCCAATTCAACGCAGCGCTATCCATTATTTCTTATTTACTAAAGTCTTTCTCACTCTAACGAGAAATGAAAATGCTTCAACTTATATATGCACAATGCATAATAGGCTGAACGGCCTAATTCTGCTTCTATGCCTTATGGTCTTATGCAGAATGTTACTTGTTATTTTTCGGATATCTGAATGTCTAATTCTATTAAGCAGTTAAATAATTTTCTATCGATATGCCACTAAAATTTCTGCAAATATATTCTGATAGCTTACTTGAATAGCTTAACAGTAAGAGGGCGTTTTACCATATCCCTCCATTCCTGTTTGAAATTGCTCTGAGATAAGACATAAATAAAGGTTTTCGTACAAATACTCAAATAACTTAACATGCCCCCACTTTATTCTAGAGTAATAAATGAATCATTGTACTTCAATGTCAGCAATTGTTAATCAGTAAATTTTACACAGCTGATACATTCGAAATATTCCATCCATACCATTATAACATTGCCAGAAATTGCGATAAGTAAAATGCTTTATTTTCGTCGTTTTTTGATTTCTTTATCAGCCTGTCCATTTTCACTGTTAATTTTCTGCAGTTTACTAGCGACAGTGGGTCATTATAATATGCTTTATCGTCAATGTACTGAGTAGGACGATCAACACGAGAGGTAGAAATGGCTTCAAGACAGTTTCTAACCACACGTACGTAGTCCACATATGTGAGATGTAAAAGCTTGATTTTACATAACAGCAACATGGCCCCTTGCCAATTATTTCTTGCTGCTCAAAAACAAAGTTGACAGGATTTTCTTTTTAAATGCTTAGCAAGTAAACGATTGTTATAAGCTTTGGTGTAATCGTTGTCGTGCAATATTTTGTTCGTAATGTCTGGTAACAATTAGCAACTATCGATCAAAAATAAATGCGACATTTAACCAAAAGGAACAGTCGATGGACAAATAAACTACGGTTATGTTAAGACAGCAGATGGGAGTATAACTGGCGAACGACTGTGGAACGTACGCCTCCTTTACATGATAAAGTAGAGATTCAACTATCAGGTACATCTGGTCAGCTGCTGCCATTTATATTAACTTCCGGATGAGGCATCTAAAGAGAACGCAGTTACTAGTCGATAGGATGAAGATTGTTGCCAAATTTGCTGCTCAGCGGGAAATATCATTTAAGTCCTCGTACTATCACGATTTGTTTCGCCACTCATTCACACAGCAATTTCTCCGTCCAATACACGAATTAAATTAAAAATACAGAAAGGAAATTGCCTATTATCCATATCGCAAACTTAAAATTACTGCACTAACACGTTTTATTTTCAAGTTTGATGCCAATTTATCATTGTTGTTTTCTTCTGGGCAATTCCTGTCGTATAGTCTAACTCAATAATATATTTTCCGACGCCGTAGGAAAATATCCATATTTTTACACCCGTCTGTCGAATATCACGCTGTGGCAGGCTGTCTGCCAAATATTCTTTTGTGTTCACCAGCTATTATAGTGGCCAATAGCCGTCAGTAACCCCCCCATAGTCAAATATGTTCATACTACTTCTTCATTTAAAAATGCATATCTATAAATTAAATGTGCTGCGACATTTCATGCAATGAGATCGCTCTAATTTTTCATCGGTAATGAAACGATACATATCTCCAGAAAGTTCTTATTACATCTACAGAAAAACAACATATTATTTCTCAGCCAATCGAAACACAGAGAGGTGAACAATTCCTCCAGTATTTGCCGAGTTGATTAATGGAGGCGTTTAACTGAATTATTCAAGTAAACTGATATGTAATTCACAAATATTAGTGTACCTGAATATGCTGTCTTGACTAAAGTCTCAATATTTATCTCTGATTTCTTTTCTTGAGAGGTACAGTCGGTACAATGTCTTATATAGCAATATCACGGCAACAACTAAGTGTGCCCGTAACAGAGGCTAAACTTGATGAAAATGCAGGTGGACACACGATATTCTGCAGTTGATGCAAAATTTGACTATTACACGCCGATTGCTGGAGGAACATAACATGTCAAGTAGCATCTGTGGAGGGGAGTAAAAATTAAGCCCTACACAGACGAAATCGTCTACCCTCAAATCCAGCACGTTCTGAACAAGTTCTTTGGGAACCTTAAGCTCAACGAGCAGAGAAATAGAAACATTATTTTAATACGCATCTATGAAAAATCCCTATGCAACAATTTAACTGCTTGTGTTTCAACAATATTGGGAGAAACTTCATTTATTTTGCTTCAACCTTACATTAGTTTTGATAAAAGTATCCTCCGGCATCTCGAACTGACGAACTGATTACATTATTTTGATTGGAGCAGGGGCAGGGATTCAGAATTCTGTATCATTGGGACCACTTTTGGGACTGGTTTGACCTATACAAAAAGGACTGGTTGCACTTGAATTCCAGGGGGACCAATATCCTGGGGGGGGGGGAGATTTGTTAAGGCTACTGGGAAGAGTTTAAACTAGAATTGTTGGGGAGTGAGAACCGCACTAAAGAGACTGGGGAAGAGGAGGTTGGCTCACAAATAGAGAAACCTTGTAGACACCGCGAGAGGGAGGATAGGCAGCTGACAGAGAAGGGAGGAGCTCAGACCGAAGGTTTGAGATGTGTCTATTTTAACACAAGGAGCATGGTGAAAAATACAGATGAGCGTAGAGCGTGGATCAGTACTGGGATATATGATGTGGTGGCCATTACAGAGACTTTGATGGCTCAGGGACAGGAATGGTTATTTCAAGTGTCGGGTTTAATATGTTTCAGAAAGGACAGGGAGGGAGGCAAAAGCGGTGGGGGCGTAGCACTGTTGATCAGATATAGTGTCACGGCTGCAGAAAAGATGGACGCCATGGAAGGATTGTCTACGGAGTCTGTGGGTGGAGGTTAGGAGTAGGAAGGGGTCAATAACCTTACTGGGTGTTTTTATAGGCCGCCCAATAGTAACAGGTATATTGAAGAGCAGACAGGGAAACACATACTGGAAAGGTGTAAAAGCAACAGAGTTGTCTTAATGGGAGATTTTAATTTCCCAAGTATCGATTGGCATCTCCCTAGGCAAGGGATTTAGATAGGGTGGAGTTTGTTACGTGTGTTCAGGAGGGTTTCTAGACACAATATGTAGATATGCACATAAGAGGAGAGGCTGTACTTGATTTGCTATTGGGAAATGAACCTGGCCAGGTGTACGATCTCTTAGTGGGAGAGCATTTTGGAAATAGTGATCACATTTCTATCTCCATTACAATAGCATTGGAGAGAGGTAGGAACAGACAGGTTAGAAAAAACGTTTAATTGGAGTAAGGGGAATTATAGGCCATCAAGGCAGGAAATTGGAAGCTTAATTTGGAAACAGGTGTCTCATAGAAAAGTAAGGAAGAAATGTAGCAAATGTTCAGGGGATATTTGTGCAGCGCTCTGTCTTGGTACGTTCCAATGAGACAGAAAAGTTATGGTAGGGTACAAGAACAGCGGTGTACAAATGCTGTAATGAATCTAGTCAGGAAGGAAGGAAAAGCTTACAAAAGGTTCAGAAATCTTGGTAATGTTGGAGAACTAGAAGATTATAAGGCTACTAGGAAGGAGCTTAAGCAGGAAATTAAGAGAGCCAGAATGGGCCGTGAGAAGGCCTTGGCGGGCAGGATTAAGGAAATCCCCAAGGCATTCTACAAGTATGTGAAGGCAAGAGGATAGACGTGAAAGAACAAGACCCATTAAATGTGACAATGGGAAAGTATGTATGGAACCAGACGAAAGAGAAGAGGTACTTAATGAATACTTTAATTCAGTATTCACTATGGAAAAGAATCTTGGTGATTGTAGTGATGACTTGCCTCAGACTGAAAAGCTTGAACATGTAGATATTAATGTAGAGGATGTGCTGGAGCTTTTGCAGAGCATCAAGTTGGACACGTCGCCAAGACCGGATGAAATGTACCCTAGGATACTCTATGAGGCGAGGGAGGAGATTGATGAGTCTCTGGCGATGATCTTTGCATCATTAATGGGGACAGGAGAGGCTCCGGAGGATTGGAGGGTTAGGGAAGTTGTTACTATATTCAAGAAAGGGGGTACAGATAGCCCAGGAAATTATAGACCTGGGCTATAATTAGTGGTTTGGTAAGTTGATGGAGAAGATCCTGAAATGTGGGATTTATGAACATTTGGAGAGGTATAATATGATTAGGAAGGTTTGTTGATTTGTGTTTCAAGGGCAGGTCCTGCCGTACGAGCCTGATTGAATATTTTGAGGATGTGACTAAGCACATTGATGAAGGAACAACAGTAGATGTAGTGAATATGGATTTCAACAAGGCATTCGTTAAAGTAACCCATGCAAGGCTTATTGAGAAAGCAAGGAGGCGTGGGATCCAAGGGGACATTGCTTTGTGGATTCAAAACTGGCTTGCCCACAGAACGCCAAGAGTGGTTGTAGACGGGTCCTATTCTGCATGGAGATCGGTGAGTAGTGGTGTGCCTCAGGGACGTGTTCTGGGACCCTTCTCTTTGTGATTTTTATAAATGACCTGGATGAGGAAGTTCAGGGATGGTTTAGTAAGTTTGCTGATGACACAAAGGTTGGAGGTGTTGTGGATCGTGTGGAGGGCTGTCAGAGGTTACAGCGGGATATTGATAGGATGCAAAACTGGGCTGAAAAGTGGCAGATGGAGTCCACCCCAGGTAAGTGTGAAGTGGTTCATTTTGATTGGGTCAAATATGATGGCAGAATATAGTATGAATACGTGGAATGGTCTGCCGGCAACGGTGGTGGAGGCTGATATGATAGAGTCTTTTAAAAGCCTTTTGGATAGGTATACGGACCTTAGAAAAATAGATGGCTATGGGTAAGCATAGTAATTTCTAAGATAGGGACATGTTCAGCACAACTTTGTGGGCCGAAGGGTCTGTATTGTGCTGCAGGTTTTCTATGTTTCTATGATTACAGTAATGTGAGAAGCACTATTTTTACAAAGGAAAAGATAAGAGAATTTACAATGTATTTTCTCAACTTCACTGCACGAATACCTACTTGATGATTAGCCAATTTTGGTTCCTTTACTGAGAGTAAATGTGACACGTCATTGATAGGGCAAAACTTACTTACATTAAAGACAGTGATTGATGAGGAAATAAATTTTAAATAGTCGTAATAGTCATACACTATATTCGGGTTTCCACTGAATCTGCTGTGAAACATAAAAAGTGAATTTTCTGTGTATAGTTTCCAGTCGTATAACATTAGAACAGTGATGTCTGCTGGAAGCAGCACAACGCTGTTAATTACACTGAAAATCGTCGGCTTCGACGATGTGCAAATAATATGCAAACATGAATGGTTCCTGTATCTTTCTGTTTCTTAGCATGTTTTATCAAACTTTTTCGGTAGTAGCAGATTTTATCCATATCTGCAACTTTTATCGAATTTTAATGTCCGGAAATGGAACAAAGTAAGTAGATCTTCGCAAATGTTCCTGTGCTGGTTTCAGTACGTTGCCACCAGTAGAACTAATTATCTGAAATTTGAATAATTGTTCAAGAAATCTAGCAGAATAAGACCAAAAGACCATAAGGCATCCTAGCAGAGCAGGACCATCGAGTCCGCTCCAAATACACCCAACGGCCTAGCTTCCACAACTGCCTGTGGTAATAAATTCCACAAGATCACCAGCTTCTGGCTGAAGAAATTTCCCGCATCACTATTTTAAATGAACACCCCTCTCTGCTGAGGCTGTGCTCTCTTAACCAAGATTCCCCCACCATGGGTAACATTCTTTTCACATCTATGATTCCAAGGCCTTTCAGCATTCGAAAGGTTTCAATGAGATCCCCACTCACCCTTCTAAATCCCAGCGAATACAGATCAGAGCAATCAAACTTTTCTCGTATAATCCCACTTTCATTTCCGGACTCATCCTTGTGAACCTTCTTTGATCCGTCTCCAATGTCAGCACATCGTTTGCTAGATGAGGAGCCCAAAACAGATAACAATAATCAGGGTGGGGCCTCACCAGTGTCTTATAAAGCTTCTGCGTCAAATTCCTGCTCTTGTAATGCTACACCTTTTGAAATGAATGCTGACATTACATTTGCTTTCTCAACAACGACTCTTCCTGAAAGATAATTTTAGGTCGTACTGCAAAGGGACACCCAAGTCCTTTTGAATCTCTGGTTTTTGTATTTTCTCCACAGTTAGAAAATATTCTGCACAGTTATTTATACCATCAAAGTACATGACAATGCATTTTTCAACATTTGCCACTTTCCTAATCTGTCGAGGTCCTTCTGCAGCCTACCTATTTCCTCAACTCTCACCAATCTTGGTATCATCTGCAAACATGGAAACAAAGCCATCTATTCCATCTTCTAAATAATTGATAGATAGACACAAAAAGAAACGGTAGCACACCAACCCTTGAAGAACACTAGGCACTGGCAGCCAAACAGAAAATGTTCTTCTTATTCCCACTCTCTGACCCCTACCAATCAGCCAGTGCTCTAACCATGCAAGTAACTTTCTTATAATGCCATGAGCCCTTAACATGATAAGCAACCTCCTGTGTGGAACTTTGTCCACAGCCTTCTGAAAGTCCAAATATAAAACATCCACTGCATCCCTTTATCTGCTCTACATGCTGCCTCCTCAAAGTATTCCAACAGGTCGGCTGGCAAAGTTCTCCCTTAAGAAAACCGTGCTGACTTTTTCCTACCCTGTCCTGTGTCACCAAGTGCTGCATAACCTCCTGCTTAGCAATTGACTGTAATATCGTCCTAACCATTGCGGTCAGGCTAACTGGTCTAAAATTTCCTTTCTGCAGCCTTCCTTTTTCCTTAAAGAGTGTAGCGACGTTTGCAATTTTCCAGTTCTCTGGCACCATATCAGAGTGCAATCATTTTTTGAAAGATCATTAATAATGCCTCCACAATTTCTATTTCTATGTCCTTGAGTATCCTAGGGTGAAGTTTTTCTGTCCCGGGTGACTTATGTACCCTTATGTACCGCTAATGTACATGAGCATCTTTGTCCTTGTAATAGTAACTGCATTCACTTTTCTTCCCTTACATCCTTCAGCATCTGGCACACTGCTAGTGTTTTCCATGGTGAATGCTGATGGAAAATTCTCATTTAGTTCATCTGCGATCTCTGGCACTCGTTATAATTTCTCTGGCCCCATTTTCTAGCGCTGCTATGTCCACTCGCATCTCTCTTTTATTTTTTACATACTTGAAAAGCTTTTACTATCCAGTTTGATAATGTTTGCTAGCTTGTTTTCATATCTCATCTTTTCCTTCCTAAACAGAATAAACATAAGAAATTCTGGAAAGACTAGAGACCCAGAGTAACATGGACAGGATGCTGGAGGAAACCAGCAATTCAGGCTGAATCTTAGAAAGGAAAAATGTTCAATATTTCGGGTCGAGAGTCTTCACCAGGACTACTGTGATTTTACATATATGATACAATAGCAGAAACAACGAAGGGATAGTTACAGTATGTTGCGAACATGTTACCATGTGGTTTAGAAAATAGTACAAATGACAAAGTTACCAACGACATGAGTATTAAAATATTGTTTTTTGCTAGGACCGAATGCTATCCTCTAACAGTACACAACACGTCAGCGATTTCTTCAACTCTTTTTTCTTAACAAATTAACAGTTCTAATATGCATTATGTTTGTGAAATTAGGAAGCAAAATAAACACAGCTCAGGCAAATTTTTAAATTATTTTAACCCCTGAAATGCGGTTAATATAGGCAAAGCATGGCGACTGTTTAAAATAAATGCCACGGTTTGTTGTCAGCTATTGGTTTACAGACACCTTTGCTCTTAGTTCAATAATTGAAGCAAGTGAACACACATAAAAGTACTGCAGCGATATCATTTGCAAAACTGCTTACCGGGAACACCACTGATTACAAGAAGAGGACAGAATCTGCATTCTGCCTGTAGCATTGCACACATATCCGGAGAGAAGCTGCGGTTTGCTCATCGACACATATGTTTACCAAATTAGTATTCTTAAACCGCACACTTATAGCCTTAAAGGCACATTTTATAGTATTAAATATAGCATGTACCAGGACACACAGCAATAATGATATGCATCCCCCTCATGTCACTGAATTATGATGTCTTTTTGTTTCATTTATGGTGTAATTCAAATGTGCAAATTATCTGTGTTAACCGTCGTACTCGAACTTCAAAAATTATGCTGTGCAATATTTTTGATTTGAGATTACGAAAGTTCTGTTGTCACTTTTTTTGCACTTTAGGCATTTCTGAAGTATTTGACTTATTGAAACGTTTCATTGCCACTTACATATGGAAGCGACCTTCATAACTATGTGGAGGTCCTAAATGGTTTGCTCAAATGAATATCAAACAATCTCGTCCCAGAGAACTTATTCCAGATCTGAATTAAACAGGCCATTTATATCAATAGATTGATAATGTTCTTAGAACGCAATATTAACTCAAACAGGTGCTCTTTTGTGCTATATTAAGTAAAGTCCAATTCCCTATATTTAGACAATAGACAATAGGTGCAGAAGTAGACCATTCGGCCCTTCGAGCCTGCACCGCCATTCTGAGATCATGGCTGATCATCTACTGTCAATACCCGGTTCCTGCCTTGTCCCCATACCCCTTGATTCCCCTATCCATAAGATACCTATATAGCTCCTTCTTGAAAGCATCCAGAGAATTGGCCTCCGCTGCCTTCTGTGGCAGTGCATTCCACACCCCCACAACTCTCTGGGAGAAGAAGGTTTTCCTTAACTCTGTCCTAAATGACCTACCCCTTATTCTTAAACCGTGCCCTCTGGTACTGCACTCTCCCAGCATCTTGAACATATTTCCTGCCTCAATCTTGTCCAATCCCTTAATAATCTTATACGTTGCAATCAGATCCCCTCTCAATCTCCTTAATTCCAGCTTATTTCTCGAGAGGGTGGTTGAGTGTAAAGTTTGCTGGAGAGCTTGGCAGTCAATATTTGCTCTTGATCACCATGCAGCCGTAACGAATAAATAACTTCAGATAAGTAAGAAGACATGCAAGGATTTAGATGTTATTGGTTTTGTTTTGTTTATTTTCTTTTTAATTTGTAAATACACGTAGTACACGCTTAATCATTTTCTTTAATTCCTCTCTGAATTTCCCTTGAGACACTGCGTAAATAAAAGTATTAGTGCAAGCACTTAAACACCTCAGCATATAGCCGGATTGCTCGGCAATTGGAAAAGGGTCATTATAATTTGCTTCCAAAAACTGAGTATCTGTAAAATACACAAATAGGTAACATATGAAAAGAACCATCCACAGGATTATAAAACTGCCAGAGATCGCCAGCAGTAATATGATGGATTTTCTGCGGTTATCAATTTCTGTATCGGTGTGTCTTGTGGAATTGTCTTTTCCACGGAGGTTGTTCCTCACTCTGTTGGCCTGTATGATGTGTCTGATTGTCAGAGAATTAAGCAGCGCAATCAAAATAAAAGGTACAAATGGACATAAAATGGTTTCCAGAAATGAAAATGTGACCCACATTGGCGCAGTATAGAAGCTCGACTTTATATAACAGGACCATGGCAAACCATCGACTATTTCCCGTGTTTCATAAGCGAAGTACATCGGAATGTTTTCGAGGATACTGAAGAAACACACAATTGCAATGAGAATGGATGCATTCCTTTCCGTGCAGTATTTCGTTCGCAGTGATTGACAGCTGATAGCAATAAACCGGTCAAAAGTGAAAGTCACTGTTAACCAAACGGAACAATCAATGGAAAAGAATAACAGGGCGAGATTGACGCTGCAGACTGGAGTGTAATTCAGAAATGAATATGGAAAATAGGCATCCTTTATCTCATACAGAATCACTTCAAATATCAGCACCATAAGATCTGCCACTGCCATGAAGACCAAGTAACGGGTGATGCATTTCGATAGGCCGCAATTTCCACGACTTAGAATCAGAACTGTAATCACGTTACCTGTAAAACGACAAAGAAGATTTCGTCATAAATATTCTTCTTCAGCCCCTGAATAATGCTTTGTCTTTTTAAGATTTATCTTTAGGCTCAACAAATGGCAAGAATGGATCTTTTACTAATATGATTTCTACACTGCCAATATTGCAAATACTTAAGAGTTATTTAGTATTATAGGGTGACCAGATATTGATCACCTTAGGTAATGTACACTTTCGCGAGTTTTTCCTTCAATAAAATGCAAGTCTATAAAGGCGAAAGCAGTCTTCCTCTGCAAACCGTAGAGTAACTAGTAAACGGTCTGCCCTGAGATATATCCCGCCATATGGATCACGCTAAATTTAAAAACTGATAGTTTTTTTTCAAAACAACTGACTCAATATGATCCGCTAGTTAGAACTAAAACGTACAATTGCTGAACTCTATGCTGAATTCAAGCTTAGAGGTTGCGGTACGTGCTTTTGTCAAGCAAATGTAATACGCCACAGTTGTGATGAATCGCATTTTGGGAAGAAAAAATTCAAAACGCTTCCAAATTGACTAAAGAATCATTCAATACTTTGCACTGCAAATAAACTGTTAGCAATTTGTAATACAAACAATTGAATTAAAGTGAGAGCAGAGTTGATTTCATTCTGCTCGCAACAGAACACCAATTTTTCTGTCCAAACACTAGCAAGTTCGAATGGATTTTTCATTCGGCTATTTGATCCAATACTGATCCTTTGGCAGGTGATGTCAGCATTGTATGACATATCAGGTCCTGCGTTTTAAACAATAGTCTGTTAAATCAAATGCTGCTTAATCCTAGATGGCCAAATTATGCAGTCTTCCGTAGGATTCCTTTCTTTTATTAATGCAGGCCAGGAAATTTGACGCGTAACCTGGTGAATCTAACAGCAGACAAAGAGCAAAAGAGTAAATGTAATATTTAATATGTTTAATACTTTTATAGACTTACCAGGAACACCAATTATTGCGAGAATAGGGTAGTAGATATTTTCTACCTGTATGATTACCGGCTGCCCCATATTCTGAGCGAAAAGAACAGCTCTTCACAGTGAAGTTCTCACTGGACGCT
The DNA here is from genome assembly GCF_048418815.1 of Hemitrygon akajei. Lineage (NCBI taxonomy): Eukaryota > Metazoa > Chordata > Chondrichthyes > Myliobatiformes > Dasyatidae > Hemitrygon > Hemitrygon akajei. Next base: position 159,320,548 of record NC_133125.1, read on the forward strand.
CCTTCTTGCAAGACATAGAGGTATTTATACATAAAAAACATAATTAATGCGTCATACTGTGTAATGATCTGAATTATTCACACTTAACTGAATAAATACATTGCACTAGATTTTTTACTACTTCATCGAAGTGCCAGAATTGAGCATGATCAAAATACACAGTGTATTGTCGTAGAGTATTAGCTCTTCAGCCCACGATGTTGTGCCAAACCTACCCTATATTTAACATACCCTAAGAGCAATCTAATCCTTCCCTCATACATAACACTCAATTTTTCTGTCAAGCATATGACTATCGAATGGTTTCGTAAAATAACTCTAATATATTTGCCTTCACCACCACCACTGGCAGGGCGGTCCATGCACCAACTACACGCTGTGTGAAGAACGTACTTCAGACCACTCCCCTATACTTTAATGCAAACAGCTAAAAATTAAGAACCCTGTCTTACTACTCTATCTATGCCTCTTATAAATTTGTACACTTCTATCATTTAGCCTCCTTCCCTCCTTCACTCTAAAAGGGAAAGGTCGAGCTCGTACAAACTTGGGCTATAAGTCAAGCTCTCTAAGCCAGGCAGCATCCTTGTAAATCACCTCATATGCCTTCTAAACTTGGACATGCTTCCATAATGAGACGAACAGAACTTAATACAATATTCTCAGTGTGGTCTAATCAGGGCTGTGTTGAGCTGCAACATTCCCACCCAGATTTTGATCTCAATCGTTTTGTGTTCAAATATCTATCAACACTGCATACGCCTTCTTAAAACCCTGTCAGCATTGGAGGCAACATGGAGGGATCAATATAACCATGTAACCATATAACAATTACAGCGGGGAAACAGGCCATCTCGGCCCTTCTAGTCCTTGCCGAACGCTGACTCTCACCTAGCCCCACTGACCCACACTTAGCACATAACCCTCCATTCCTTTCCTGTCCATGTACCTATCCAATTTTACTTTAAATGACAATACCGTATCTGCTTCTACCACTTCTACTGGAAGCTCGTTCCACACAGCAACCACTCACTGAGTAAAGAAATTCCCCCCTCGTGTTACCCCTAAACTTTTGCCCCCTAACTCTCATCAAATGTCCTGTTGTTTAAATCTTCCCTACACTCAATGGAAAAAGCCTATCCACGTCAACTCTATCTATCGCCCTCATAATTTTAAATAGCTCTATCTAGTCCCCCCTCAACCTTCTACGCTCCAAAGAATGCCTAACTTGTTCAACCTTTCTCTGTAAATTAGATGCTGAAACCCAAGTAACATTCTAGTAACTCTTCTCTGTACTCTCTATTTTGTTGATATCTTTCCTATAATTCGGTGACCAGAACTGTACACAATACTCTAAATTCGGCCTTACCAATGCCTTGTACAATTTTAACATTACATCCCAACTCCTATACTCAAGGCTCTGATTTATAAAGGCCAGCGTACCAAAAGCTTTCTTCACCACCCTATCCACACGACATTCCACCTTCAGAGAACAATGCACCATTATTCGTAGATCACTCTGTTCTACTGTATTCTTCAATGTCCTACCATTTACCATGTATGCCCTGTTTGGATTAAAACTAGCAAAATATAGCACCTCACAATTATCAGCATTAAACTCCATCTGCCACCGTTCAGCCCACTCTTCTAACTGGCCTAAATCTCTCTGCAAACTTTGGAAACCTACTTAATTATCCACAACGCCACCTATCGTAGTATCATCTGCATACTTACTAATCCAATTTACCACCCCATCATCCAGATCATTAATGTATTGGACAAACAACATTGGACCCAGTACGGATTCCTGAGGCACACCACTACTCACCGGCCTCAAACCTGACAAACAGTTACCACGACTACTCTCTGGCATCAAAGATTATGAGAGAAAGCTGGCAGGGAACATAAAAACTGACTGTAAAAGCTTTTATAGATATGTGAAAAGAAAAAGATTGGTCAAGACAAATGTAGGTCCTTTACAGTCAGAAACAAGTGAATTGATCATAGGGAACAAAGACATGGCAGACCAATTGAATAACTACTTTGGTTCTGTCTTCACTAAGGAGGACATAAATAATCTTCTGGAAATAGTAAGGGACTGAGGGTTTCGTGAGATAGAGGAACTGAGGGAAATACATGTTAGTAGGGAAGTGATGTTAGGTAAATTGAAGGGATTAAAGGCAGATAATTCCCCAGGGCCAGATGGTCTGCATCCCAGAGTGTTTAAGGAAGTAGCCCAAGATATAGTGGATGCATTAGTGATAATTTTTCAAAACTCCTTAGATTCTGCATTAGTTCCAGAGGATTGGATGGTGGCTAATGTAATCCCACTTTTTAAAAAAGGAGGGACAGAGAAACCGGGGAATTATAGACCGGTTAGTCTGACATCGGTGGTGGGGAAAATTCTAGAATCGGTTATCAAAGATGTGATAACAGCACATTTGGAAAGAGGTGAAATCATCGGACAAAGTCAGCATGGATTTGTGAAAGGAAAATCATGTATGACGAATCTTAAATAATTTTTTGAACATGTAACTAGTAGAGTGGATAGGGGAGAGCCAGTGGATGTGGTATATTTAGATTTTCAAAAGGCTTTTGACAAGGTCCCACACAGGATGTTAGTGTGCATACTTAAAACACACGGTATTGGGGGCATGGTATTGATGTGAATAGAGAATTGGTTGGCAGACAGGAAGCAAAGAGTGTGAGTAAACGGGACCGTTTCAGAATGGCAGGCAGTGACTAGTGGGGTACCGCAAGGCTCAGTGCTGGGATCCCAGTTGTTTGCAATACATATTAATGATTTAGACGAGGGAATTAAATGCAGCATCTCCTAGTTTGCGGATGACACGAAGCTGGGCGGCGGTGTTAGCTGTGAGGAGGATGCTAAGAGGATGCAGGGTAACTCGGATAGGTTAGGTGAGTGGGCAAATTCATGGCAGATGCAATTTAATGCGGATAAATGTGAGGTTATCCACTTTGGTTGCAAGAACAGGAAAACAGATTATTAACTGAACAGTTGCCGATTAGGAAAAGGGGACGAACAACGAGACCTGCGTGTCATTGTACACCACTCATTGAAGGTGGGCATGCAGATACAGCAGGCGGTGAAAAAGGCAAATGGTATGTTGGCATTCATAGCAAAAGGATTTGAGTACAGGAGCAGGGCGATTCTACTGCAGTTGTACAAGGCCTTGGTGAGACCGCACCTAGAGTATTGTGTGCAGTTTTGTTCCCCTAATCTGAGGAAAGACATTCTTGCCATAGAGGGAGTACAGAGAAGGTTCACCAGATTGATTCCTGGGATGGCAGGACTTTCATATGAAGAAAGACTGGATCGACTGGGCTTATACTCACTGGAATTTAGGAGATTGAGAGGGGATCTTATTGAAACGTATAAAATTCTAAAGGGATTGGACAGGCTAGATGCAGGAAGATTAATTCCGATGTTGGGGAAGTCCAGAACGAGGGGTCACAGTTTAAGGATAAAGGGGAAGCCTTTTAGGACCGAGATGAGGAAAAACTTCTTCACACAGAGAGTGGTGAATCTGTGGAATTCTCTGCCACAGGAAACAGTTGAGAACGGTTCATTGGCTATATTTAAGAGGAAGTTAGATATGTCCCTTGTTGCTAAAGGGATCAGGGGGTATGGGGAGAAAGCAGGTACAGGGTTCTGAGTTGGATGATCAGCCATGATCATACTGAATGGCGGTGCAGGCTCGAAGGCCGAATAGCCTACTCCTACACCTATTTTCTATGTTTCTATGTTTCTATCTCCCATCCAACCACTAAGATTACAGATCTAAGAAGGTGGATCCTGCACACTGCTAGGAATCCTGCCATTCGCCTTGTAGTCTGCATAAATCAACTTCCTTCCAACATGAAACACTTCAGTCCTGCCAAAGGATTTCGGCCCGAAATGTTGACTGTACCCTCTTCCATGGTTGATTCCTGCCCTGCTGAGTTTCTCCAGCATTTCGTGTGTGTTGCTCCACTTCACACTTCTCCAGCTTGAGGCTCAACCTGCCACTAAGAGTTTTAAAAGTCCACCCCCATAGATATATCGTGGTATTTTTGTTGATTGGGCCATTACCATCAACAAACTGGTCACTGCTGTCTAGCGACACATATGGACCTGCTTCAGTACCAGACTGAGAAGAGACCATCAGACCGAAGATACCGCGCGGTGATGACACTCATCCTGACTCTCCAGTCATTTCCTAGGATCGGGAAGACAATATTCCATGTCTGCTGACTTTCCAGACAAATCCAGCTCGAGCACACTGGAAATAATACATTCTCAAAGGAAAGAAATTCTTTATTATTTTTGATTTCCTAAGTTTATTTACCCACCACTGGCGCACATGGGTGTAAGTGTACTACGCCTTCAAAAAGAAACTATTATAGCCAGTCGTTCAGCACCAGTCAAACCAGTGACCTATGTCAAGAAAGAAGTGCAGTATGTGCGCACGAGAAAAGAGCAATATTTGTAAATTCGCTTTCCTATCACTACTCTCCTCCTGGAGCTGCATCACTGCTCTCTCATTTCTCTCCTTGAGGAAATTGAAACGCTGTCGCATTGCAAGAATGATGATGCCACAATTTTTTCTCGGAAGTTAAGATTAGACATTTAGTTTAGGTTCATCTTCCAAGCCAAGAAAATAAAGTTATGCGGATTGCTCTTCCTGCTAAAATGCGGATGGGTTATTAGAAGCAGAAATTTTCATTTCATTTCTTTTTGAAGAATTCATCATTCCAGATGTCTATGAGCATTTGAATCTAGTAACAACGGATTACTATATTGGTATAACATAAAGAAGAACAAAGTGGATATTATGCCCTTTCAATCCACTGTGAAGCTTAATAAGATTATAACTGAACTTATATTTCAAATATACTTTCCAATCGAAATACTATATCCACTACAGAAGAATATTTTAAAAAATGAGTGAAAGTCATGGCCTCTGAGAGAAACGAGTTTGAGGATTGCAAGTAGGTGCATAGAGTCATTGTTCATTCTGTACTAATTTGATCCTTTCTTTCATATTTTGCGTTTCTTTACTCTTCGATCTTTTGCTATTTACCATGGTAGTCAATCCCTGAATATCATGCTTCTCAATACAACCATTTTTATCTATTTTTTGCCTGCAAAAGGGACTATATTTACCAAATCATTTTTCCTCATACAGCCATCTCTCATCAATAAGTCGGTTTTCTACTGGATGTGCCATTATATCCATCCTTCATCTACAGATATATACGACCTAAATTACCTTCCACCCCCCCCCCCCCCCCCGCTAATATATCCCAGGTGTACTGAGTCAAATGTCATCACGAGGGTGTAATCGTGATGCCTACCCGTGATGCAATGTAAACTCATTGCCTACCCCTTTGCTTAAATAATTGAGATTGAGTAACTGAATTCAAACCATGGCTGCTCAGCGACAACACGGACAACATCTTAGCCAGCGGAGTCACTGAGAGACATTGTGTGACCAGAAGGTCTAGTCGAGGGATTGTTCACAATGTATCATTCCTTCACAGATACCTGGAGCTCAGGGAAAGAGAGCTACTGAGCAATATCTGTGCAGACAAAAAGACAATGGAAGGTTTGGGCTGAGACTCTGAAACAAGACTGTGTATCTTGCCTTAGCTTTGTGTTTCTTTTTTTCCTCAGCAACATCGCTACTCCACGCACAATATTTACTTTAAATTGTTGTCGGTTACCGGGTGGGCAATGGACTGGCAGTTACCGTGCCTCGGCGTTATTTGCAACTATATAACCTTCGATGTAACATTTGAAATCATAAAATGATTGGCTTTCTTGAAGACTACAAACACTAACTGAGTAATGAATAAATTGCTGCGACTTCCTCTATATCGATGAGACCAAAGTCGATAGGAGGATGGTCTTATAGATCCTGTCTGGATTGCTCAGTGCCTCTAGCATTTTGTATGTGTTACTCTGGATTTCCAGCATCTGCAGAATTTCTCCTGTTTACTTTTTAGCACGTCGATTTTAGATATATTCTGTTCCCCGCTAGTTAATTTATTTTTACTTCTTGATATTCACATTACATTCATATTCACTGGCCGAGTGCAAGTTGACTGTAGCAGCTCTAAAAGTCAATATGCAAGAAATGCGCTGGTGAGGTAAGTTATGTATCCAATGTTTTTCCAAGAAGAAGAGAATAAAAATGTTGATATAATTCAATATTTGCTAACAATACTAATTTATGTTTAGTATAATGTCTAGAGACACAGTCAACGAAACACCATTAGCATTTTCGTTCAGTGATTGAATAAGACTGGATGAATATTTGCCTGAGTATACATCCCAGGATCCGTCGCTTTGATGTGTTCGTATTCCTCGTCTAATTCATATTTTAATCAGCTTTTATTGCATTCATTGAAGTGACTTACAACAGGCCGTACTGTTAGGGACCACGCACAGAATGCCAGAGGTGCTCAGCAGGCCAGGCTGCATCTATACAAAATAGTACAGTCGACGTTTGGAGCCGACAGCCTTCAGCAGTTCTGCAGAAAAAAAGAGGTGAGTTGTCGATTAAAAGGTGGGGAGAGGGGAGAGAGAAATATAAGGTGAAACCGAGAGGGCGAGGGGTGAAGAAAAGAGCTGTGAAGTTGATTGGTGAAAGAGAGAGAGGGCTGGAGTAGGGGGAATCTAATAGGAGAGGACAGAAGCAATGGAAAGAGAGAAAAGGTGGAGGAACTCCAGAAGGAGGCGATGGGCCGGGAAGGAGATAAGGTGAGAGAGGGAAAAGGGGGTGGGGAATGGGGAAGTGGGGGTGGGATGCGGACAATCGATCGGTAAATCGATGTTCATGCCATCAGGTTGGAAGCTACACAGGCGTAATATAAAGTGTTGTTAAAGTACCTGATGGCTGGAAGAGAGACAGCGATGATCCTCTCTCATAGCAGTCCTCACAATCCTTTGCAAACACTTGCGGTCAGATGCCTTGCAATTCCCATACCTACGGCTGATTCAGATGGTCAAGACACTCTCGATGCTGCACGTATACACGTTGGCTAGAATGAGGGTTGGGAGCCTCAATCAATTCAATCTCATCAGGTAGTGGAGACGCAGCTGCGCTTCCTAGGCCAAGGAGGTGGTATTAAGGGACCAGATGAGATCTTCCGTTATGAGCACTCCCGGGAACTTGGTGCTCCAAACTCTGTCCACGAGGAAATCGTGCACCTGGTGTGAGAAGTGATCAACTCACGCCTTCCAGAAGTCCACAATCATCTCTCTGATCTTGGCCACGATGAGACTTAAATTCTTGTGCTCGCATCATGCTATCAGCCGTTCTTCCTCCTCTCTGCATGCTGAGTTGGGCACTGGGTTGATGTTTTGTCACCGTTATTGATGAGGCCAACTAATGTGGTGAATCCAGCAAACTCGATGATTCGGTTTGAACGGGATCGGGTAATGCAGTCATGCTAAGGCAGCGTGAAAATACTGGTTTGTGTATGCAGCCGTCTGTAGCGTCAGTGCTCAGCGTGATAGAGCTCGAGATGTTTCAGCCAGTACCGACTTCTTTCTATCAAGAAGACCGGGATCTAGTTAAAGAAAGAGGTGTTGAGACCCAACGAGGAGAGTTTACCAACTACCTTCTGAGGGGTGATCCTAATAAACGCTGAACTGAAGTCGATAAACAGCAGCCATATGAAATGTCAATTCACAGTTGAAATAGGACGAAGTGCTGTGCAGAGGCTATGGCATCTTCAGTGGAATGGTTTGATCGACAGGCGAACTGGAAAGGGTCCAATGTAGCAGGACGATGGTGTCCAATACAATCCATAACCAGCCGCTCAAACCACATAATTGTCATTGACGTTAGTGCCACTGGACGGCACCGTTAAGGCAAGTTAACGTTGCTGTCTTGGGAACTGGGGTGATGGTGGCCGCCTTGAAACATATGGAGATTTAAAAAGGGCAGAAATCCTGAATCCGTTTTCATTTGGAGAAGGAAGTCGGAGGATCAGAACAGTAGTGCGGCGGGAGCCATTTTGAATTTTTCTTGTTCTCATCGCAGTTGAGAGAGCCGGGACTGCGCAGGCGCGTGAAGGCGGGCAGCGAAGAGGGGAAGATTTGAAAAGGACACAGCCTTAAACAACGGGCAGCGTCGTTTTGCGGGCAGAGGAGTGAGCCGGGAGCAGAGTGAAGGCTTAAGGTCTTTGGATCAACGGGCTTAGGTGGAAACGGGCGAGGCAAGGTAGGTTTAAATTTCAGTTTTTCCAGTTATTTGAGGAAAGAGGGAAGTATGAGTGTCAGGGCAGCTTGTTGTTCTCGGTGTCGGATGTGGGAAGTCCTGGAGTCTCCCAGCCTCCCGGACGTCCATATCTGCGCCAAGTGCGCCGAGCTGCAGCTCCTAAGGGACCGTGCTGGGGAACTGGAGCTGCAGCTCGATGACTTTCGTCTGGTCAGGGAGAGTGAGGAGTTCATAGGGAGGAGTTACAGGCACGTGGTCACACCGGAACCACGGGGGGCAGACAGGTGGGTCACCGTTAGGAGGGGGAAGGGGAAGGGGAAGGTACTAGAGAGTACCCCAGTGGCTGTACCCCTTGACAATAAGTACTCCTGTTTGTACTGTTGGGAGGGACAGCCTACCTGGGGGAAGCGACAGTGGCCGTGCCTCCGTCACAGAGTCCGGCCCTGTAGCTCAGAAGGGCAAGGAAAGTAAGAGGAAGTTAGTAGTAATAGGGGACTCGATAGTTAAGGGGTCAGATAGGCGATTCTGTGAACGCGATCAGGAGACCCGGATAGTACAAACGTTTGTAGTTTGCCTCCCTGGTGCTAGGGTTCGGCATGTTTCTGATCGTTTCCAAGTATTCCTGAAGTGGGAGGGGAGGAGCCAGAGGTCGTGGTACATATAGGTACCGATGACATAGGTAGGAAAAGGGAAGAGGTCCTGAAAGGAGAATACAGGGAGTTAGGAAGGCAGTTGAGAAGAAGGACCAAAAAGGTAGTAATCTCAGGATTACTGCCTGTGCCACGCAACAGTGAGAGTAGGAATGGAATGAGGTGGAGGATAAATGCGTTGCTCAGAGATTGGAGCAGGGGGCAGGGATTCAATTTTCTGGATCATTGGGACCTCTTTTGGGTCAGTTGTGACCTATACAAAAAGGACAGGTTACACCTGAATCCTAGGGGTCCAATATCCTAGCGGGGAGATTTGCTAAGTCTACTGTGGAGACTTTAAACTAGAATGGTTGGGGGTGGGAATCAATTTGAAGAGACTAGGGGAGGGGAGGTTAGTTCACAAATAGAGAAAGCTAGTAGATAGTGTGTGAGGGTGGATAGGCAGGTGATAGAGAAGGTGAGCGCTCAGACAGAAGATGTAGGGGAGAAGGAAGAAAAATTAAATAAAGTTGATCGCATTGTTAGGGATAAACAGAGAGGAAGACGTGAAGAGTTTCTTAAAAACATCTATTTTAATGCTAGGAAGGTAAGGTGGAAGTAAGAAAGGTGGATGAGCTTAGAGCATGGATTGATACCTGGAAATATGATGTTGTAGCTATTAGTGAAACATGGTTGCAGGAGGGACGTGATTGGCAACTAAATATTCCTGGATTTCGTTGCTTCAGGTGTGATAGAATCTGAGGGGCAAGAGGAGGAGGTGTTGCATTGCTTGTCCGAGAAAATATTACAGCAGTGCTTTGGCAGGATAGATTAGAGGGCTCATCTAGGGAAATTATTTGGGTGGAATTGAGGAATGGGAAGAGTGTAGTAACACTTATAGGGGTGTATTATAGACCACCTAATGGGGAGCGAGAATTGGAGGAGCAAATTTGTAAGGAGATAGCAGATATTTGTAGTAAGCACAAGGTTGTGATTGTGGGAGATTTTGATTTTCCACACATAGCCTGCAGCCCATTGTGTAAAAGGGCTGGATGGTTGGAGTTTGTAAAATGCGTGCAGGATAGTTTTTTTGAGAAAATACATAGAGTTACCGACTAGAGAAGGGGCAGTGTTGGATCTCCTATTAGGGAATGAGATAGGTCAGGTGACGGACGTATGTGTTGGGGAGAACTTCGGGTCCAGTGATCAGAACACCATTAGTTTCAATATAATTATGGAGAAGGATAGGACTGTACCCAGGGTTGAGATTTTTGATTGGAGAAATGCTAACTTTGAGGAGATGCGAATGGACTTAGAAGGAGTGGATTGGGACAATTTGTTTTATGGGAAGGATGTAATAGAGAAACGGAGATCACTTAAAGGTGAAATTTTGAGGGTACAGAATCTTTATGTTCCTGTTAGGTTGAAAGGAAAGGTTAAAAGTTTGAGAGCGCCACCGTTTTCAAGGGATATTGGAAACTTGGTTCGGAAACAGAGGGAGATCTATAATAAATCTAGGCAGTATGGAGTAAATGAGGTGTTTGAGGAATATTAAAAATGTAAAAAGCATCTTAAGAAAGAAATTAGAAAAGCTAAAAGAAGATACGATGTTGCTTTGACAAGTAAGGTGAAAATAAATCCGAAGGGTTTCTGCAGTTATATTAATAGCAAAAGGATAGTGAGGGATAAAATTGGTCCCTTAGAGAATCAGAGTGGACAGCTATGTGTGGAGCCGAAAGAGATGGGGGAGATTTTGAACAATTTCTTTTCTTCGGTATTAACTAAAGAAATGGATATTGAATTGTTTAATGTAACGGAAACAAGTAGGGAAGTTATGGAATCTATCACGATTAAAAAGGAGAAAGTACTAGCACTTTTATGGAATATAAAAGTGGATAAATCTCCGGAACCTGACAGGATGTTCCCTAGGACCTTGGGGGAAGTTGGTGTAGAAATAGCAGGGGCTCTGACAGAAATATTTCAAATTTCTTTAGAAATGGGGATGGTGCCGGAGGATTGGCGTATTGCTCATGTGGTTCCAATGTTTAAGAAGGGTTCTACGAGTAAACCTAGCAATTATAGGCCTGTCAGTTTGACGTCACTGGTGGGTAAATTAATGGAAAGTATTCTTAGAAATGGTATATATAATTATCTGGATAGATAGTGTCCGAATAGGAATAGTCAGCATGGATTTGTGCGTGGAAGGTCATGTTTGATATATCTTATTGAATTTTTTGAAGAGGTTACGAGGAAAGATAAGGCGTAAAGCACGTTTACAGTTCTGGTCGGTTGAATCAACAGAGCAGTTCCAACATATTTAGATAGTCAAGCAAATTGAGATATTTTGAATGCTGCATGTTATTTCCAAATTTGTGCCTTTGCTTTTGCCTTCGTGATGTTGAGTGTCCCACAGAATTTTACTTTGCTGCACTTATTATGTGGTTGTTTCCCTCTTTCCACGAGGGGTAATTGCGCAAAATTCTTCTATCTACTTACTACTCTCAAATTGAGAAAACATCAGCGGTATTGCTATAGCAAAATTCTTATCATTGCCTTACTTGTTTAATTTGCCACATCAAATACAACGAGAATCTAATACCACTCTTTGATAGAAAGTTCACTAGCTTGTCTCGATATTTTATAGATTTGTATTGTTTACTGTTATAAAAGACTCCATGACACGAAAACAAAATTAACTCTTTCTGTAGTTTTGGAAGGACATCGGGTTCTATGATTTTCGTTTCTGTGTTATAGGCTGATTCCTGTTATATACCAAGAGGTTATCGAGTAGAGCTTGAGAACAGAGGCTGTTAAAGGCCACGAAAGGACAGCAAACAAAAGTGAACATAAACTAAACGCAACAGGCAACAAGGTAAACTTCAGGCGGGGAGAGTGAAAGCAGGGAGCAATCGGCTGAGGCTGGCTGCTTGGATAACTGAACATGGACTGCCGATGAGAACTGGGCTTAAATGGGCTACATGTGATGAGTTTAGAATGAGCTGCAAGTGACCTCTATTAGCTGGCAGAGGGGTAGATGGTGCCTGCATGTGCAGGCTGGTAGGAATTAGTGCAGATAGGCCTAGCAGAATTCCCCACATTACGGCAAGCCCTCTACAGACCAGGACAATCAAGATGTGTCCAGTGGAAATTATCAATGATATAAGATGCAAATGGATGACAGCCAAGACATTTCCTCCAGGCCATACACTTTCTACTCGACCATGTACTGCAGACCTCATCCATGGCGACGGGTATCCACCAACCAGCCATGAACCGTGTACATTGGACAACTTCCATCATGCTAGATTCCGGAAGAGCAGGCTCAGGTGGGTTGAATGGCCCATCGAGAATGGGCTTGAAGCAGGACATGTGGAAGTTTGGTGTTATCCTGAGAACGGTAGCAGCTGGAGACGGTCAGTGACTGGTTTGATACAGTGGGTGATCTTGAAGGTACCACGCAATCAGGGAGAAAGCTTGTCAGGATCAGTGGGTAGGGGTAGATCTCGGAGGACACCCAGACAGTTTCCCCAGGCCAGAGAGTCTGACTGGTTGCCGAGGGTAATTGGCCTGGAGACAAATGGAGTGGTTGGCGACTAGGGAATCCCTTTGTATCTTCACCAAGCATTTCGGCAGAGGCGAACCAGAGCCCCGGAGGAGGGGATCACATTGTGGGCTCCTCTGCGGTGAACAAAGGGTGTTCATTAACATGAAGCACGGTGAGAAACCAGCTCATCACTGTCATGCTCAGCGTGTCGCCATGGGAATGTGCGAAACACTTGTGTTGAGGGACCAGTAGGGGCCTAAGGATCCTAGAGAGCCGGCTAGTTAGAGATATTGGACCGGAAGCCCTGAGACTAGCAGCGAGAAACTTACATCTTTGATAGTGTTGGACTGCCCGAAGGGGAGTCAAAGAAAATCCAGAGTCTGTCGTACGCCTGAATGGCCAGTAGGAATGAGGAATGAGACCACTTTAGTGCGTCAGAGCGCACGGCCTCCCGCACGTATATGCATCAGTCAGGTGTGTCGATAGGTGCACGCTCGTGCTGTTGGGCCTGGAGGACCTCGTTTCAATGTCTCCAGAGATCGGAGCGAGGATCTGAGAGAAAGGAACGATGGGCTGAGAGTCGGTCTCGGTTTCATCTGGGTCGAACTATCGTGACACGGCTTCCGCCTTTGCTGTCTTGGAACTATGTCGGAGAAGATGCTGTCCCGACCCCGTGACCGGGTTACCAAACCAGCAGAAATGGAATAATACGTTGGAGCCTGGTATCACTTTAACTAATAATGTTTATTAGTAAACTAAGTAATACAGTACTATAAAATACAAATATATATATAACAGGTTAGCAATGATATATAAGGAAGTGTGGAAATAGGAATTAAAACCAAGCTTTTTCAAGGTCTGGGGGTAGATGAATAGTCTTGATAATGCAGAGTTCAGTTTAGTTCAGTTTAGTTCGAGGTAGTTGCAGGTGTACCGTTAGTGGGGGGGGGTGGAGTGAGTGAGAGAGAGGGAGAGAGAGAGAGGGAGAGAGAGAGGGAGAGAGAGAGAGAGGGAGAGGGAGAGGGAGAGGGAGAGGGAGAGAGGGAGAGGGAGAGAGGGAGAGAGAGAGAGAGAGAGAGAGAGAGAGAGAGAGAGAGAGAGAGAGAGAGAGAGAGAGAGAGAGAGAGAGAGAGAGAGAGAGAGAGAAGTGATGCAGTTACAGTCAAACCTCCCGTTGTCTTCTTATCCTGTTGTGGTCCCCGACTGTGACCATACTGGGCGCGACCGGGCGCGACCGTTTTTCAGTGGTAGGTTTGTCACCCAGGTGAGGATGGACACACACACAAGCCCCCACCGGTCTGCCTTCACACACTGTGAGCCTCTGATCGATTCCTCCAAATCGATCCTCCAAACCCCCACCTTCGCGTGGGTGCACAATGCTCTTTCAGTGTCCCGTGCTGTGTCTGCCTGTGTCTCAGCAGACTTGATTTTTATATTCCCTGACGGGGTACCAGCCATCCATCAGCTGTCTATCACCTGGTCCCGCCTTGTTGTCTCAGCAGGAATCCACACGAGCAGGCAAAGAAATTGTCCTTGGAGCAAAGTAAACAATTAGCGAAGAAGCCATAATACTAAATCACTCTCACTCTGTCGCTCATTATCAGCATCTGCAGCAGGATGCCTCCCCCCTCTTCTTCTGTCTCTCTCGTTAGCAGCATAGTTCACAGGGGTGTCAACTCTGGACCCCATCTCAGCCTGGTTTACTCATCGAACATCACACCCCCACCCTTAAAAGAATTGTTACGGGGGTTGTTGGGGGGTAAAATTTTAATATTAATGCACGTTACAGAGTCTAATATAATACATAATCTTTACATCTTTACATCAACTTCTTGTAACATCAGACTCCAACTCAGCAACCGTCTATTCTTATTCTTCATGTTAGTCAATATACCAATGTATTGTGATCGGTATAAACTATAAGTGGCTTCTGTGCTGGGCAAATGTAAACCTGAAAATGCTGTAACGCCAGAATAAGTGACAGTAATTCTTTTTCTACAGTGGAATAATTTCTCTGGTGCACATTAAACTTACTGGAGAAATAAGCCACTGGATGTTCAATTTCGTCCTCGTCTTTCTGCAGCAACATTGCCCCTGCAGCCTCGTCACTAGCATCCGTTGCTAGGGAGAAGGGTTTTTAAACATCAGGCGCTTTTAACACAGGATGGCAACACGATATAGTTTTCAGCTTCTCGAAGACTTGTTGGCACGGGTCACTCCACACAATTTTTTTCATTCTTTTGCAAGAGTTTTGTAAGAGGGAGGGCAATATCTGCAAAGTTCTTACAAAACTGCCGATAGTACCGCACCATTCCCAGAAACCTTCTCAGAGCTCTCTTATCAGTCGGGGCGGGTCCTTCAGAAATAGCCTGCACTTTAGCCTGCACCAGGGTCAGCAGCCCCTGACCTACCACATACCCGAGATATGTGACCATAGCGTGGCTGAAGTCACTTTTGGCGTGGGTCACTGTGAAATTGGCTGCAGACAGCCGTTTAAACAGTTCCTCCACGCCACAATATGCTCGTTCCACGGATCACTCCAGACCACTAAGTCGTCAATGTAAGCCCCTGTGTTCTTTACCCCTATAATCACTGAGTCGATTATCCTTTGAAATGTCCCCGGGCATTTTTCATTCCAAAAGGCACGATATTATACTCGTATAACCCTGATGGTATGACAAATGCTGAAAATTCTCGAACCCTGTCAGTTAAAGGAACTCACCAGTACCCTTTTAGTAAGTCAATCTTCGTGATGAACCTAGCCTTCCCCACTCTATCAATGCAATCATCCACCCTTGCGATAGGATAAGCATCAGTCTTTGTGATGACATTTACTTTCCTGTAATCTGTACAAAATCTTACACTACCATCAGGCTTCGGGACAACTGCACACGGAGATGCCCAGTCCCAGGTAGATCGCCTAATAATATCTGTAGCTAGCATATGTTCAATTTCTTTTTCCACTAGCTTGCTCTTTTCTAAATTCATCCTATAGGGGTATTGCTTAACAATAACAACATGTACTGCAAACGGACATCTCCGAGGAACATCTGGACATAAATCTGTATGCTGGTTAATTAGTTTTGTCAGCTGCTCCCTTTGCTCAAACTTCAAATGACAGAACTTATCAGCAAAGTTGGTAAAACAACAGAGTTCTCTAGTCTGGTGGGCACTATATTTATCTTTTCAAAATGCTCTTGCCCCTCAAGCAGTTTCCATAGCCTCATTTGTTTCCGTGACAGCACTGACTGGGGCTGCCTTAGGGTCATGATAAGCTTTTAACATATTGATATGAACTAATTGATTTGGTCTGCGCCGATTAGCGGTTTCAATATCATAATTCAAAAATTTTTCTTCTTAATTACCTTGTATGGACCTTGGAATCTCGCCTGCAGGGGGTTGGTCACGAAGGGAAATAATTCCAGGACCTTATCACCAATCTGAAACACCTGTTCTCGTGCTCGTTTTCATACCACTGCTTCATTTTGACTTGGGAGTCTTGGAGAATTTTCTTTGCAAGGTCGCATATCTTACTAAGCCTCTCACGGAATTTTAAAACATAGTCAATCACATTGACATGCACTGTCGGGTTAGACCATTTCTCTTTAAGTAAGGTTAGAGGTCCCATGGGCCTATGACCGAAAACAAGCTCGAATAGGCTGAACCCCAGCGACCCCTGAACCGTGTCCCTCACTGCGAACAGCAGGAGTGGTAATCCATCATCCCAGTCTCTGATATTCTCCTGGCAGTAGGTTTTTATCATGTTTTTCAGAGTCGAGTGAAACCGCTCCAAAGCCCCTTGAGACTCAGGGTGGTATGCAGAGGACAAAATATGTTTAACTCCCATCTCAGACATCATCCGTTGGAATGTGCGGGACGTGAATGCACTCCCCTGATCGGACTGAATTTCTTTAGGCAAACCTACCATAGTGAAAAACGTAACAAGTGCCTTTACCACCATGTGAGCTTTTATGCTCCCCAGAGTCACAGCCTCAGGGAATCTAGAGGCAACACAAATAATAGTCAGTACATACTGACGCTCAGCCGCGGTCTTAGGCAAGGGACCCACACAATCTACAATGACACGGGAGAAAGGTCCCCCGAAGGCCGGTATCGGCCGAAGGGGTGTCTTTGGAATGACCTGATTCGGCTTTCCTACCACCTGGCACATGTGACACCTTTTACAATAATCAATAATGTCCTTCCTTATATTTGGCCAGTAGAATTCTCTCATAACCCTATCTACCGTTTTCCTTACACCAAAATGTCCACCTAGGGTTATCTTGTGGGCCAGGGTCCTTATTTCGTCCCGATAAGCCTTCGGAAATAACACCTGGTGTACAATCGCCCAATCCTCATCTGCAAGGCACTGTAGCCCGTCTCCATTTTCTCATTAATTCTCCCTCTTTATGTAGGTAGAATCTTAATGTAGAATCCCACTGGTTCCTTTTTAATTCCCTCCTCCGAGAGAACTGTCTGCTTGAAAGCCACAAGTTCCTCATCTATCCTCTGTTCCCTCACAAATTCTTTCCTCGATAATGGTAAATCCGTCTCCTCCCCCTTTTTCTGCTCAGCTTCACTGTCCTCTAACACCTTCTGATACAGGGACAGTAAAAATGTCTCAGCTAAATCAATGTCCGCCTCAGCTAAATCGGGGTTTGTTTCATCCGCCCTTCTCTCCATGCTTCGGGTTATTGCGCAAGCGGGATAAACTTCAGAATCTGTAGGCGTGTCCTCAGCACCTGCAGGCTTACTCGTAAGCTGAACTGTTGGGAACACGTCCCCCCCCCCCCTCCGCCAGGTCATTTCCGAATAAGACATCCACATCACGTAACGGGAGTGCAGACCGTTCCCCGATCGTGACGGGACTGCATACTAAGTCACACTTCAAAAATATTGTATGCAACGGTACTTCCTCGGTCCCTTTTCCAACCCCTTCTATCACCACATCACCAGTCTCGGTCTCAGCACTGAAATCCAATACACAGTTTAGGATTAAGGACTGAAAAGCCCCAGTGTCTCTTCAGATTCTCACTGGCACTGGGGTTGACTCCTCCTTCACAGATACCAACACAGTCAAAATAAATTTCTCCGATCCCTCCTGAACTCGTCTCGGCTCCTCATCCTTTAGCGGCATTTCAGCCGGCTTAATGCAAGCAGTCGGGGTCGGCGCCTTTCCCTTCCCTGTCTCTTTCTTTGGAGCTAGACACTTAGATGCTATGTGACCAGCTTTCCCACAATTATAACACGTAAAGCTAGGAAACTTCCTTCCAGTCTGCTTTTCCTCCTCCTTACCCTTTCCACTCGTCCCCGGCTTACACTCTGACTTAGCCGGTGGGCTCTCTCGACCATCCCTACTACCCTTCTGGTAGCTCTTAAGGTAAAAAAAAATACCTTATGGGTTAAGGCATACTCGTCTGCTAACTTGGCAGTCGCAGCCAGAATCTCTCGTCCAAGTACGCCCGCATACCCTCGGGACACAGCTTTTAAACTGCTCAATCAGCATCAACTGTTTTAATTTGTCCAGATCCTCACTGGCCCCTTTTCAGGCGCACCAACGCTCAAGGTTCATGTGCATTTCACGGGCAAACTCTAAATACGTGCGGTCCCACGGCTTCCTCAAATTCCGGAACCTTTGCCGGTATGCCTCTGGAACCAACTCGTAAATCCTCAGTATAGCCCCATTTACTTCATCATAATCCTTTGCCTCATCTGCGGACAACGCCGAATAAGCTTGCTGAGCCTTCCCCTTAAGAACACTCTGTAACAGAACAACCCACTTCTCCTTCGGCAGTTCTGATTCACAACGACTTTCTCAAAATGCAGAAAATACCTATCGACATCCATCTCCTCAAATCGGGGTACTAAATTAATTTCCTGACTAACCTTGTGCCCCCTAACTGGGTCCATCACTTGTCTCCCCACCCCCCGCCCCCACCTCTTGCAATGCCTTTATCTTTGCCATCTCAAACTGCCTCTCTTTTTCCTTTCCTTTTCTCTGTCTCCGTGCTTCCTCTCTCTGCCTTTCGGCTTCCAGCTGTTTTATTCGGAACTCATGTTCCCTTTTCTTCTCCTCAGCCTCGAGCCTTAATTTTTCCATCTGAACCTGAGTCTCGACCTCGCTAGGTTTACTCTCATGAAACATCTCCAGTTCCCCTTCGGGAAACACCTCCTTAGATGCATAATAGGTGACTATGGCTCTCTGCATCTCCGACCTCCTCATTATTTCAACCGACTCGCAATACTCAACAATTCCAAATTCCTGGCATCCTCTAATGCCTCCGAGGTTGGCTCCTTCAGAAATTCGTCAATCTCCATTTCTGCCGTTTACCTTTTATTTTCCACACATCCGAATCAGATAAATGAATGCAACCCAATCAATTCAACAGTCCTCCAATTTGACATTCAAATCCCGGACAAAGGCCCCAATTTGTCACGTACCCCGTGACGGGGTTACTGAACCAGCAGAAATGAATTAATACGTTGGAGTCTGGTATCACTTTAAATAATAGTATTTATTAGTAAACTAAGTAATACAGTACTATAAAATGCAAATATATATATATATATATATATATATAACAGGTTAACAATGATATATACAGAAGTGTGGAAATAGGAATCAAAACCAAGCTCTTTCAAAGTCTAGGGGTAAATGAATATTCTTAAGATGATGCAGAGTTCAGTTCAGTTCAGTTCAGTTTAGTTCGAGGTACCGTTGGAGGGAGGGAGGGAGGGAGGGAGAGAGAGAGAGAGAGAGAGAGAGAGAGAGAGAGAGAGAGAGAGAGAGAGAGAGAGAGAGAGAGAGAGAGAGAGAGAGAGAGAGAGAGAGGTGATGCCGTTGCAGTCAAACCTCCCGTTGTCTTCTTGTCCTGTTGTGGTCGCCGACTGTGACCATACCAGGCGCGAACGTTCTTCAGTGATAGGCTTGTCACTCAGGCGAGGATGGACACACACACAAGCCCCCACCGGTCTACCTTCACACACTGTGAGCCTCTGATCGATTTCCCGAAATCGATCCTCCAAACCCGCACCTTCGCGTGGGTGCACAATGTTCTTTCACTGTCCCGTGGTGTGTCTGCCTGTGTCTCAGCAGACTTGCTTTTTATCTCCCCTGACGGGGTACCAGCCATCCATCAGCTGTCCATCACCTGGTACCGCCTTGTTGTCTCAGCAGGAATCCACACGAGCAGGCAAAGAAATTGTCCTTGGAGCAAAGTAAATAATTAACGAAGAAGCCATAATACTAAATCACTCTCACTCTCTCGCTCATTATCAGCATCTGCAGCAGGATGCCTCCCCCCTCTTCTTCTGCCTCTGTCGTTAGCAGCATAGTTAACAGGGGTGTCAACTCTGGACCCCATCTCAGCCTGGTTTGCTCATCACACATCACAATGCATTATTCGAAGAAGAAGGGAGAGAGCCTGACGTGTGAGCTGGCGAGACTGTTGTATGGATTTGAGGAGCAGGTGGTCAGTCCGGGTCAGGAACGGCTCCATGTATCCCATCAGCCAAAGTCTCCATTCTCTGAAGACCCGCTTAATAGCGAGTATCTCCCTGTCTCCTACTGCATAACGGCCCTGTATAGCGTTGAATTTGCGCGAGAACAAGACAGAAGGCTGTGTCTTCCTATCCGGTCCTCGTTGTGACAGGTTTGCACCGGAATCCACGCCAGCTGTATACATCTCTACCATAGAAAAGCTGGGGACGGGTTCTGTTAACGGGAAATTGGAGGAGTGGTGGAGATTTCCTTGAGCTCCTCGAAAACGTCGTCCCCAACACCAAACCAGGTTATCCACCAGCCAGGTGACTTGGTAAGAGAGGAGAGTGGAGCTGTAATTCAGTTAAAGTTTCTGATGAAACTGAGGTAGAATTTGGAGACGCCCAAGGGGCACCGTAGCTGTTTCAGGGTGAGCGATTGAGACCTATCAATGACGGTGCTCTCTTTCTCTAGATCCACAGTTATGCATGGGGGTGAAAAGATGTATCCCAGGAAGAAGTCAACTGAGATGAGAAATTGTCAGTTTTATAACTTGAGATACAGTTAGTTTCCCAGGAGATGTTGTGGACTGAACGGACGTGATAGACGTGGTATTGGGCGTTCAGGGAGATGAGGCTGTCGTCGCAGTAGACCAGCACATACTTATGTAGCATTTCTGGGGGGATCTCGATAATGAAGGCTTGCTAAACGATTGGACTGTTGTAAAGTCCTAAAGGTATCATTACGTATTCGTAAATGTAATTGGGCGATATGAACAATGTCTTGCACTCATCCCCCTCATAGATGCAGATCAAGATGCTCGCACTCCGTAGATCCAGTTTGGTAAATATCTGACCCCGAGGATTGTTTCAAATCCGCTATCCATCAGGAGGAGGGTAGAAATTTTAAATGCTGGTTTTGCTGAGGCCCCAGTGATAAATGGAGGGTTGAAGACCCCAATCTTTCTTTTTGACAAAATAGAATCGTGCACAGGCTGGGGATTGGAAAGGTCAAATGAAGCAGGGTCATGGCGCTACTGCAATGTAGAAATTCACTGCTTGGGTCTAGGGAGAGGTAAAGAGGAACAGACGACTTCGGGGAGGGTTGTTCGTGCGGTCTGGAAGGCGGCAGGCTGCTGGCCTCTCATTTGCTGAATACGATCAGTTGTGATATTCCTATGGGAGTTTGTTAAGATCGAGGGCTTCCTTCGTTTCAGTAGATTTAGGGATGAACTTAACTGTGGGTGCAGCAGATGGTCCGGCTGGATGATCACCAGCTGAACAGTGTATTTGATGCCCAAGCCAGGTGAGTGTCGTGAGTGGAGAGCCAAGAGAGGTGTGTTCCGTCAGTCGATTAGGAGGAATTAGATGGTCTCGCGGAGCGTTCCGACGAGCTGCCTATCCCATATTTCAAGGGTCATCTACCAATGGTCGTGACGTTGAAGTGTTGAAAAATAGATTCGGGAGGGAGTTTTAGCTGAACGCTCAATGTCTGATCTAAAAAGTTCCTGCTGCGCCGAAATCCACTCGAGCTCCCTGCCCGTGTGGAACCAACTGAGTGTGTAGAAGGACAGAGAAAGCGTGACGGGCTATTCTGTTGGAAGAAGGAGCCGGGGAAAGCTTGCCGTGTCTCTAACTGGAAGCGCCGTATTCTCGGACGCAGTGGGCTTCTGATTTGTTATTGGGTAGTTGCTCCGCAGTGAACGAACAAACAGTGGTTCGCGCTCTTGGTGGGGAAGGGTTGTTTGTGGAAGGGGAGTTGATTATGTAAGTTCTCGTTAACTGCCTGGATTCTATTGGCGTTGGAGCTGGAAGGTGCTACAACCTGAAGTGGTTCTAGGAACGAAACTTATGTTCTGATTGATGATCTAAATGGTCTTTCCAGTCAATGCATGTCAATATGGAAAGCCAGTGTAACGGAGCTTTCGAAGTCGACGGGCATCTCTCGTGCCCTTCAATCGCTCCGAGTGCCCATGATGGTAACAGGTCAGAAGCGCTTCTACGTTACAGCTGTAATCCACCGCGAGGGTCTTGAATTCCTCGACATTATCCAGGACAAAGCGTGAGTCATGGGACAGGATGCGTCCTCAATCCACTTCCCAGATAATTCAGCGCAGAACAATAATTTGAGTAATAGGGCACAAAATAATACGCCATGATGGGCAGCAAACCAAACGGAACAGAACTAAAATGGTTGCCACAGCAGAACACAGGTTTGAGGCGCTGGGGAGTAGGTACAGAGGAGATGTCAGAGGAGACTTTTTACGCAGAGTGTGGTGAGGGAATGGACTGCCGGCAAAGGTGGTGAAGGCGGATACGATACGGTCCTTTAAGTGACTTTTGGATAGGTACATGGAGCTTAGAAAAATAGAGGGCTATAGGAAAGCCTAGTAATTTCTAGGGTATGTACATGTTCGGCACAGCCTTGTGGGCCGAAGGGCCTGTATTGCGCTGTAGGTTTTCTATGTTTCTATGTTTTTTTTTAAATACGACAGACAGCAAGCTAACCTTCAGCTAGACATTTGAAGGTTACCACAAATAGTTGATGCTGGTTGGTTCGATGAGTGAACAAGAACTGTTGTTGAGAACTGAGATGAATTATACTGCTGGCGATGAGTCCAGAAGGAGCGGCAGGACATTCCTGCTAGCGGTTGGAGACTGGGAGTTACCTAGGTATGCAGATTCGGAGGTGTCAGAGGATAAGGCCTGACAGTATGAAAAATAAAAAAGGTCTCTATATAGTGAACATGACTGATTTACTTTTCAGCCAACTGGACATACCACCGGTGGATGGTACCAATATAAAGAAGTTGAGTGTGTGTGCATAGAGGTGGTGAAATAAATTGTGAATCATGAACTCACAATTGAACAATGCAATTTACAAAATTTACACCGCTTGATTTAACAATCATTATTAGAGTTATAATATGGTGATGAGGGAAGAAAGTTCCATCTTGAAAATCGATTTTCACAATTGGACCTTCATTGCAGTTCAGTTGAGGCAGACGCTTTTTCAGTTACAGTTAACCGTCAATGAAAATATACATGGTCTACCTTTGGTATGTAGTCTGTGAATTTGCCAGAGGAGTTTAAATCAAATTTATGGAGGGTTGAGGTTTCATAAATATTCATGTTTATGCGTTTAAGAATATAAAGTAAACAAACTCAACTAATAAACATGTATCCGTGTCAATGTTTACACAATTGACATGATGAAAAAAGCTTAATGTTTTATTTTAACTATTCAAAACTTAGGTTAAGTTTTTAAAACTACGGAAAATTATGAACTAAAGTATTTTGCCAGTTTCTATTACTCAAGGACACTATGAATTGCGGAAAACTAGCTTAATTTCCCTCTGGAAAATGAAATAAAAATAAACTCTTCATCTGCATATTCAAGCAAGTGTGGTTAGTCCTTCATTTACTACGACTGGTTGAACAGCTTAATAAGATCACTATTACGTCATGGTGAAACACTCGAACACATAAATTGCGATAATTATGACCAAATTCATTCATATGTGATCATATTGAAACAGTCTCTGATTATCGAAATGGCGCAACCTTTAATCCCACAAATTGAGAAAATTTACTATCCCATTCTTGCTCTGATTGGCGTTCCTGGTAAGTTCGAAATAGTTATTCCATAAGTTTTTTTCTTGCAGTTTTAGCTGCACTACCGTTTCCGCTGTCAGCCTAGGGAATGTCATTTCTTCAGGCATACTCAAAAAATTGTCACTAAAATAATGAAAATAATACATTGTAATTTATTCACTATATGGACAGATCAGAGCCGAAGGTTCAATTACTTTCTCGGCACCATTTATTGTATTTTGATGTATTCCGTTCAGTAATCTCTACTACACGTACGGTAAGTAAAGATAGGGGATCGGAGAATACTTTCTTACAGAGCACCGAGTGGAGAACATTAATCAACTTTGATTAGAATCTTCGAATCATTAAAAGGCGGTAAATACGTGCAGTCGGTGGTAGTTCAATAACATTACTGAAATTTGTGAGTCACAGTTACTCTAAAATGCTCTGTTAATGGTGATCGTGAACCATTTCCACGTTAATGATAAATCGAGTTAAATACCATCTCTCTTGAACTGTTTTCTTGCTATTGTAGTTATATTGCGATTGCTACTTGTTTGAATTGTTGTCATTGGACATCTTTGCTCCTTTGTGTAAAATCAAACCAGTATTTAGGCAATCCGGACGAAACTATACGTTTACGTGAAATCCAGAAACACAACAAAGACAATTTAAAATGTCAATTTGGCAAGGACGCATTTTCTTTTGATTCCGAGACGGACAGATTTTATGAGCGACACATAAACTGAAACAAAGACCTTGTCATTTATTGACGATGTTGCATTTTAAACTGAGCTGGGATACTGACATTTGTGTGGCAGCCACGAGGCAATATGAATCTGAAAGTCAACAACAGCATTAAACTTCAGTAATAATATTGTAATTTCTAATTTATATATACATATATATATATATATATATATATATATATATATATATATATCAGTGAATATATGCATGTATATACGTATTACTCTATAGGACGAAATACAGATGACCGCTGTAAGAATGTCACATTAAATGTTATGACACCGTCCTCATGAGCCCTCTTCCATGCTGGAGTGATGAAAAGCGGGTAAAATGGACATGCGTACATTGGACATCGGGATGTATCTGGGGAAATAGCTTTCATGCATAAAAGAATGTAATTTCAGCATGATCAGTTGAGTCCGGCTCAGATATATGACTCCATGTGATGTACTTGTGCATTAATTTATTTTGTGCTTACATGAGTCTATGCAGAACACGGAGACATTTCAATAATAGTTTGCACTCTCGATTTAATGAATTTCCTTAAAAGTCCGTTGCAAGATAATTTACGCTTAAGGATTCGTGTGTGCACATTATCCAGTTCACCGTGTGTTTGAAAAGGTAGCATTGAAGCAAGAAGAATCTTAAATTAATTTAAATAAATCTGAAAATCATAAATATAAATATCGGTATTAATTTAGTAAGTCCAGATTTACACGTGTTTGTTATTCTCTGTTGTAGCTCACCCGTGTTTGCCACTACAGGATTTGAAATACTTACAAAATATGCCACCTCTTCTAAAACAAAACTCCAAACTATTCCAATCTTTCGATCCGCCACTTCACTTCCACTAACCACAATTAATCCTCGCCAGTGCGGTGATCAAATAATCTCCTCTGCGACAGATTGTTTCTGTAGAAATGCCGCCCGAATTTACGACAACAATTCTCTCTGACAACTTTAAAATGACCACTACGTAAAATTTATCTCGGACGTTACATACACCTGTAAGTGTTTTGTCACGTGAATAGTGCATAATTATATTTTGTCTCCTGTTATAGGCAATCTAATGGCTATTATGATTCTTTCTCGCGGGACGTGCGGTCTTTCTAAATGCATCACTCGCTATATGGTTGCAATGGCTGTGGCAGATCTACTGGTGATAATATTTGATGTACTATTGTATGAGATTCATGACATGTATTTTCCGGGCTCATTCTTGGATTACACACCTATCTGCAGCCTCAACATCGCCCTAGTCTTTGCGGCCATCGATTGCTCCGTCTGGTTAACTGTTGCCTTCACGTTTGATCGATACATCGCCATTGGTTGTCAGAAGCGGAGAGGAAAATATTGCACAGAACGGACTGCCACAAAAGTTATTTTGATTGTCTTTGGAATAAGTTTTGTACAGAATATTCCAATTTTCTTTGAAAACGAACACGTGTATATTATTGACAATATACCGTATTTCTGCAAAGTGAAATCACATCTCTCTGGTTTAACGATATGGGTTGCATATTTTTTCCTTGACATTACATTAACACCGTTGGTACCATTTATGTTGGTTGCGCTGCTTAATGCACTGACAACCAGACAGATTCTACGGGCCGCTAGAATAAGAAAGGGACTTAGAGGAAAGGGGAGTATCGAGGATTACAATGATCCGGAAATGGTGAATCGGAGAAAATCGATCATATTGCTGCTCTCAATATCAAGCTGTTTCATACTGCTATGGCTGGTAACGTTTGTGCATTCAATATGCACACAACTTGTAGGCGTTCAGTTTATGCTCACGGATTATAACGATCCTTTCGCCACCATGGAACACACTGGGTATATGCTTCAGTGCCTGAGTTCGTGCACCAATACATTTATTTATGCCGTGGCTCAGGCTAAGTTCAGAGAAGCTTTAGCGAATTCTGTTAAATATCCTTTAACTTTTGTTAAAAATATTTTTCGTGTCATTCAAATCTGAAGCATTCTACCCTCACACTGGATGTCGCTTAGTATTAATTATAGCCTGGTATCCAAATTCGTTTACTTCTGAGACATTCCCTCTGAATTTCTAAAACTTATTAAATCTCTGAGACCATCTTTGAAGTATTTGTATCTAATTTAAATGACCCATGCATTAAAAAAATTAAGATAACTTGCCACTGTTATTCGGTTGAACTAAATTTGACTTGTCCCTGTGGAAATTACTGAATGGACGTCCGCATTTGTGTTTCTACAGAGATGAATCCGAAGTTTGCATTGAAGCAATATTGTACAATACAAGTATGCTCCGACTAAAATCAGCAAATTTCCTGGACTCTCACTGTCCCGTCAAAACATTAAGAATGTGTGCAACGATGCAATGAATCTTGCTTTGATACAACAGAGCGACAGAGTGACAGAGAGAGACAGACAGACAGACAGACAGACAGGCGAGACACAGACACAGAAAGAGACAGAGTTAGAGAGAGACAGAGACAGAAACAGAGACAGAGACAGAGAGGTGTAAATGATATTCGACAGAACTTTAGAAATGTCACGGAAAATTCCACTAGGTGCGTATTTTTCTTTGGATACCGTAAGGTGATCTGCCAATTTTAACGCTCTGCCCTCGTTATTTAGCAGAAATCGTAAACGCGGGGAAATTGCTACCACAGTTGAGGTGAAGACGTTATTTTTTCAAAACTTTGGGTGTTGTGCTTAGGATCAAATGATCAAGGTATCAGGCCAGATCCAGCGAGAACCTGCTACTGTGTTACACTCAGTGGCCACTTAATTACAGGTATCTTGCTGCTGTCACTAACCTGCAGAGGAGAGGGAAAACTCTGATTTCAAACCTCCGCTGCCTTGCGACTATATCCGCTCACGGGAAGGGCTTTCGGAATAAACACCGAGGAACAATCCGGAGTCAGAGTTCCGAAGGCGGCTGATTACTGTACCCAGCACTAGCATGGCAACTCCTGTGATGATGCATCGACTTTCGTCGTTCCTTTGGATCTCTCATCAGCATGGGGGGGGGGGGGGTGTCCCACAGCATGGGCAACAGACGGATCTCCTTATCAACTCTGACCTGGTTTGCGCCCTGGAGAAACCACTCCCGGTTACTACCAGAGGCACAGTACTCATGGTCTACCACGACCGACGGAGGCCACGCTAATCTACTTCAAGATCAATTTGTTTTACGCTCAAAGATAATCTTCAGCACATCACTGTTGTAGCACTCTGTTACTTGAGTTACTGCCGTCTAGCTGTCGGCTTGAACCATCCTGGCCATTCCCCTCTCACCTCTTTCATTAACAAGGTGTTTTCAGCCACAGAACTGTATCTCACTCGATGTTTTTGTTTGTTTTCCGAAACATTCTCTGTAAAGACTGCCGAGACCGTTGTGCATGAAAATGCAAAAATCAAAACAACAACAATTTTTGTCAACTTGCCACCCCGTCGGGCACTAACAAACATTCCACAAACAAACTCACTTCGATCACTTTCTTGTCCATTCCAATGTTTGGCCCGAACAACAACAGAATCTCTTGGCCATGTCTCCATGTTCTTTAATGCACTGAGTTTCTGAAACATGGCTGGCTGATTAGGAGTTGTATTAATAAGCAGGTGCATAATGTAATTAATAAAGCGGCAAATGAGTATATAAATATAAAGAATATAATACAGGAACATGGAAGATTTCCTTTCCAATATTTACAGCAAAAGCACACAACATACTTAATTCCCTTGGCAACAGCGGACATACAGGACTTTGAAGCCTTCAGAAGGTATTTCCTTAGCACTCAGTTACTGGAATGTTAACTTTACATGGATATAGATAATTTTTGTAATGTACGTTGGTGTTATGAAGCAAACTAAAAAAACATTAAAAGAATCATTAGGTGGTTGAACCATTTGGTCTGGTCGCAAATGTAGAAGGAAGGCAATTCTTCGACCAGATGATGGAGTAGTAGAAAATTTGAATGTTTTGATTTTGGGTCAAATTCTAGTGATTACATCATTACTACACGCAACAAACATATTGTTGGCTACATGGCTTAAGGTCAAAAGAGTTTTGAAGTAAAAAATATGTATAGCCTAGAAATGGGCACTTCCGCCATCAGGTTTATGCCAACCGCCAATCACCCTTTTTCACTGATCCCAATTTATTCTATCCACATTCCCAGTAACTCACTCCATATTTCACAGGGCACTAACACACTGGTGGAAAACTAACCTACCAGTCTGCACAACTATGGCATGAGGGAGAAAACAGGAACAACTGAACGAAATTCAAATCTTCTCTGCACTCATTTGAGCTTAATGATGTTTCTCCAACAACAGGGCAATCAAAACAGTGTCTAATCCTCCAAGTGCCCTCTCAGAAACATCTTCAGCAACTGCAACCTAACATTCCAATTCATTTACAGCAATGAGTCTTGTCACTGCCATTAATTACTCAGTTTTGTTATCCACTAATTAATTATTTACGGATCTAGAGGTTGGCCATGTATTACAGCAAGCATTGGTAAATGCGTCAAATCTACAGTCTCCCTCTTTGTGCAATCCTGTATGCCTTGAAATGAATTGCATTCAGTGCCTTCTTCTTGGAAGAAGTGAAGTATGAATAGTCAGTATGGAGTCAAAATCTGGGTCCAAAGCATTGGGTGCATGTGCAGGCAGATCTGGGATTGAGGTGGGCAAAACTGAGAGTCAGGAATGTTGGTACAATTGGAACCCGAGATCTATCAGAATTGTGGGCTGGATGTGTGGTCTGGAACACAGGGGGCCAGGAATGTGGGTAGGTTTATCTGAAAGCTGAAATTAAATGTTAAGAGCTGAAACTTATACAGAATTGATTGTATCCGTGGAGAAAATGAAGCTTTCCTTCATTATATCTCTAGTTTCATTGGAAGTGGCGTAAATTGTTATGCCCATTTTTATGTTTGACTCAATAGCTCTGAGCTCCTATCTTTCACATATAACAACATAGTTTACATATATTGATATATCGATATTTTTACATGTACCGAGATAGAGCAAAACACTTCTCTTGAATGAAAAGGCTGTACGTCTTTTTGACTTTCTAACTGTGTATAAGAAATAATATTAAGTCATTGGAAAGAGATGACATAGGATTGGAAGGTGTAGAGCATCAATGGGTTGAGTTAAGAAATGGCCAGGGTAAAAGGACCCTAATGGCAATTGTTCACAGGCCTCCAAACAGCAACTAGGATGTAGATTACCAATTACAGCAGGACATAGTAAAAACGTGACAGAAAGTCAATGTCTTAATAACAGTTGGGGATTTTAAAATTAATATGGATTGGGAAAACCAGGTCAGTATTGAACTTCAAGAGAGAGAGTTTGTAGAATGTCTAAGGGATAGCTTTTTAGAACACCGTGTTGTTCAGCCCACTAGGGGATTGGCTGGGCTGGATTGGGTGTTGTGCAATAATCCACGGGCGATAAGAGGTCTTAAGGTTAAGAAACCCTTATGGAACAGTGATCACAATATGATCGAGTTCGCATTGAAATAAAATCCAATGTGTCGGTATTTCAGTGGAATTAAGGAAATTACAATTGAATGAGAGGAATCTGATCAAGGTTGACTGGAAAGCGATACTAGCAGGGAGGACAATAGAGCAGCAATAGCTGGAATTTTTGTGAAAAATACGGGAAGTACAAGACAGATATATTCCAAATAAGAAGAAACTTTCAAAGGGAAGGACACCACAGTGGCTGACAAGTGAAGACAGAGCTAAAGTAAAAGCAAAATAAAGGGAATACAAGGAAGCCAGAGCTAGTGGGAAGATAAAGAATCGGGAAGCTTCTAAAAACTTGCAGAGGGAAATTAAGAAGGTCATTAAGAAGGAAAAGATGAACTATGAAAGGAAGCGAGTGACTACTATCAAATAAGTTACGAAAAGCTTTTTTAAGTATATAAAGGGTAAAAGGGAGTCGAGGGTAAATATAGGACCAATAGAAAATGTCACTGGAGATATTGTAATGAGATATGCAGAGATGGCACAGGAACTAAATGTGTATTTTTCATCATTCTTCACTATCGAAGACGTATGCAGTATACCGGACATTCAAGAGTGTTAGGGAACTGAAGTTTCTGCAGTGAAAATTACGACTGCGAAGCTTAACCGTCTGAGGGTGCATAAATCTCTTGGACCTGATAAATGTACGCTCGGGTTCTGAAGGAAGTAGCTGCAGAGATTGCGGAAGTATTAACGACGATCTTTCAAGAATTGCTAGAGTCTGGCATTGTACCGGATGACTGGAAAATTGCAAATGTTACTCCGCTACTTAAGAAGGGTGGGAGACAGCAGAAAGGAATCTATTAACCTGTTGGACTGTCATCAGTGGTTGAGACGTTGTAGGAATCGATTATTAGGGATGAGATTACGGAGTATCTGGAGGCACATGACAAGAAGGCCAAAGGCAGCATTGTTTCCTAAAAGGAACATCCTGCCTGACAAACCTACTGCAATTCTTTTAAGAAATTACAAGCAGGATAGACAAAGAAGAAGCAGTAGACGTGGTGTACTTCGATTTCCTGAAGGGCTTTGCCGGGTTGCCGCACATGATGCTGCTAGGCAAACAGGAACCTATGGAATTCCAGGGAAGTTACTAGCATGGATGGAGCATTAGCTGATTGGCAGAAAACAGAGAGTGGGAATAAAGGGATCCTATTCTGGCTGGCTGCCAGTTACCTGTGGAGTTCCATAGGGGTCGTAGTTGGGACCGTTGCTTTTTAGGATGTATGTTAATGAGTTGAAGTATGCTATTACTGGATTTGTGGCTAAATTTGCCGATGATACAAAGATAGGTAGAGAAACAGGTAGTGCTGAGGAAACAGAAAGACTTAGATAGTTTATGGGAATGAGCAAAGAAGTTGCAAATGAAATACAATGTTGGAAAGTGTGTGGTCATGCACTTTGGTGGATGAAATAAACGGGCAGACTATTATTTAGATGGGGAGAGAATGCAAAACGCAGCGATACAACGGGACTTGGTATTCCTTGTGCAAGACACCCTAAAGGAGAACATCTGGTTTGAATTGGTGGTGAAGAAGGAGAATGTAAAATTGGCATTCATTTCGAGAGGTAAACAATATAAGAGCAGGGATGTGATGTTGAGCCTCCATAAAGCATTCGTTCCAAGTATCGTTTGCTTTACTACAATTATAACATGAAGAATTTATTTATTTATTTTAAATTTAGAAATACAGTGTGTAGTAGGCCTTTCAAACCACTCTGACCTGCAATCCCCGACACCTCAATTTTACCCTAACCTAATCACAGGACTATAACCAATTAAACTGCCCTGAATGTAATTGAATTACTGGAAGAAACCAGAGAACCGGGGAAAACCGACGCATTCCATAGAGGCTGTAGTGATTCTTTACAAATGACACTGGAACTGAATTCAGAACTGCTAGCTGTAATAGCGTCAAGCTAACTGCTACACGACCATGACGCTTATGTCTCATCAGTGTATCTGTCTTAAATTTCAGGTTTGGTTCTCCACTCTCTTCATTTCATTTGTTTGTTCAGATGTTTTTTTTTAGAAAATCCACAACACCGTTCCCATTCACACCCAGCACTCTCAGCTTCTTCCGGTGCATGCACTGCAGAATGTAACAGCTGCCCATGGTCCTTCACCCCACCTCACCATCCTGATTATCTTTTGGCGGATGAGAAGTTTACGTTTATGCTTACTGTCCACAAAGCAGCATGAGTGTGACCCAAGTGTCCAGGCTCCTGACACTATGTTCCAGATTCAATGATAACTAATCTCTCATTCCTTGGTTTAACTGCACAAATCTCTTCATTTACTAATGAAGCTCATCGTAAGTTTGAAGAATAGCATCTCATTTTACATGTATCCATTTGATAACACTTCAGACTGAGTTTTAAATTTCAAGGCATAATCACTGGAATCGGTTTTTGCACTCAACTAGCGTAGGAAAGGGCACATGGAACAGTCACGAGAACACACACCAGTCGTTGTTCAGCAGTCAGCAGAGGAAAGGGTGAGCAGCTTCAAACTCCTGGCTATCAATTTCTCATAGACCATTTCCTAGACAAAACATATTGAATAAGTCACGAGGAAGGCTTGGCAGTGACAAAGCATCATGAGTATTTTGATTAGATATGATATTTCATCAAATACTCTTGCAAATTTCTAACAGCGTGCTGGGGATACAATTCCCACTGATTGCTTCACTGTTGGTATGGAGGGTCCAATTCACAAGATAAAAAGAGGCTGTAAAGAGTTTCAAACTACCAAATTTCTACTGATGTACGATGTAGAGCATTCCCATTCACTGTACCACTGCCCGGTTTAGTAGCTCCAATGTGCAAGCTGAAAAGAGGCTAGAAAGGGTTGGGTTGCCAGAATACACATTCTGTAAATGCAATGTTGCCATTCATTTCTAGAGGTATAGAATATAAGAGCAGGGATGTGATGTTAAGGCTCTATAAGGCATTCGTGAGACCGCATTTAGAGTATTTTGTGCAGTTTTGTGCACCTTATTTTATAAAGGATATGCTGACATTGGAAAGGGTTCAGTGAAGATTCAGAAGAATGAATCCGGTAATGAAAGGGTTACTCTATGAGGAACGTCTGGCAGTTCTTGGGCTGTATTGCCTGTAGTTCAGGAGAATGAGGGGGTGGGGAATCTCACAGAAACATACGAAGTGTTTCAAGGC
Source organism: Hemitrygon akajei (assembly GCF_048418815.1). Classification (NCBI taxonomy): domain Eukaryota; kingdom Metazoa; phylum Chordata; class Chondrichthyes; order Myliobatiformes; family Dasyatidae; genus Hemitrygon; species Hemitrygon akajei. Next base: position 159,353,477 of record NC_133125.1, read on the forward strand.
CTGAACAAATTAGATATGTGGAAGTTATTTCCCATGGTAGGGGAGTCTAGGACAAGAAGGCCCGACTTCAGGATTGAAGGACGTCCATTGAGAACAGAGAAATGGAGAAACTACTTTAGTCAAAGCGATGTAAATCTTGCCACAGGTGGCTATGGAAGCCAATTCATTGGGTGTATTTAAAGGAGAGATAGATAGGTTTTTGTCTAGCCAGGACATCAAAGGTTATGGGGAGAAGGCAGTGGAGAGGGGATGACCGGGAAAGTTGCATCAGACCATGATTGAATAATGAAACAGACTTGATGGGCCGAATGGCCTGCGTCTGCTCCAAAACTTATGTTCCTATGGTCTTACGATTGACACAAGCATCCAACCTTGCAGAGCAGCTTCAGAAGGTGGTGCTATAAGAAGCTGTCATGCATTATTAAGGACTCTCTCCATCATGTACATGCTCTCTACTCATTTCTACCAGCAAGAGCATTTTTAAAACCGTTTCTTCCCCTCTAACATCAGATTTCTGAACTCTCAATGTGCTATTCCTCTATTGTACTGCTGTATTTATTTACTTACTTCTTGTAACATAGTAATTCTGTGTGGCTTCACTGTACTGCTGTCACAAAATAACAATATTTACCCCATGCCAATGTTAATAAATCTGATCCTAATTCTGATTATCAGAATATATTTAGCAAGTTTCTTTAATTCTAAGCAAAGATGGCGAAGAGTACAGTTTTTATTGATGAATGCATATAGAAAAGAAAGCTTTGATGACAAGAGGTTCTCAAACTGTTCTAATTTTTTCATCCAAATCCTCGTCAGAATACTAATACAAAGGTATTGCATGAAGCATCCCTCTTTGGGCAGCAAAATAATATTCAAACATAGCATAAGTAAGTACTTCTCAAATATTCCTTTCTCGGGCTCCAATAGACTAATATCACTGTGCAGACAAAAATGTTTTCAGTTATTATGGTTGGTGCACATCATCAAAGGAAAATAAATTTCCACTTGTGTTCCGTACTGTGGCGTAATCTACCGATTCTTTGTGAACGTGGATGTTCCGTTTTTTCTTGGTATGATCAGACTACTTTATTCAGCATATTCTGTGCCAGCTTGTTCCTGTGCTTTCTGTTAAAATGACAAACACATTACTGAAAGGTTCAATGTCATCAGTTCTTCACTGAATAAATTCTGAAGGACATCAGTAAACAATCTGAACTTCTACAACAATAAACACGCTGCTAGAGAAGCTCAAAGAATTAGGCAGCAGTTGTAGAGGGAATGGAACAGCTCACAATTCATCTGAACTGATATTTTAACAACAGTTCTTCTCAGTCCATAGTCACCATTCATGAGATTTGCGATTGAAATTTCCGGTATATTTGATTATGAGACTGGCTACCTCAGTATGATTCAAACTGTGGATTGTGTATTTCAGGACTCTTGTAGTTGGCCCAATAATTCACCTGCATTAGAATGTCAATTATCACAGGATCTCATCTACTGACATCACACGACCAGCAAGGGAGAGAGAAAGATGACAAGAGCAGTAGAGCAAAGATCCAGGTGTCATTGATGAGAAGGAAGGGGAATATTGTGTAAAGACCCACTCATTTTGAATCTCCTGTGCCAGAAGACCCACGATTTGCTACCTGGGTATAGACAACTGTGTGTGCATCGATGAGAGGCAGGTAAGGGGCTTGTGTTGATGTTGTTCTTTTGTTGTTGCTTTTCAGTTCTGAGAAGATGGTGGGCATGCTGTACTTGTACTGTAATATGTGGCGACACTTGCAGACTTTCCCCAGCATGCTCTTAGCTGTGTCAGTTGTGATGCAAATGATGCACCCTGTTATAGGTTTCGATACACGTGATAAATAAATAAATCTTACAGTGATTCTGAATCTGAGGATTTGAAAGGGATTACGTGAGTATTTGTGCAGCTCACAGCTAAAAGAAACTAATTGCATCCAACTCTGAAACACTGACACTTCCACAGACTTTGCAACAGTTTCCTGACTTATTGCAGTTCAGTAAAAATACGCTTCTTTTAATTTATTTATCCTTGTAAAATAGACTTGATGATAAGGCAAGTATTTTCTCATTGCTAATTGGCCTTGAAAACGTAGCAGTGAATCATCCTCTTGAACGTCTGCAATTCTTCTGATGCAGATGCTCCCAGATGCTGAAACAGTAGTAGTTAGCAGGTTTAATTTGTGGCTGAGCCTGAAGGTGGCGGTGCTCCCCTTCTGCGATTCTTCCGTTCAAAGCAACTCATCATTTTGTGTTTTCTGTAAAGTGCTAAATGCAACAGTGTCTCCCAAAGGTGCAGGGAAGGATATGTTGTGATAAGTATACTGTGATTCTGCAATGGGATGTGGACAGATTCAGCGAGAAGTACAAGACTGGCAGATGAATTTTAAGGACAGGAATTAAAAGGGCATGCACTTTAGTAAGATAAGTCTAAAGTGGAAGATTACTATTTAGAGTAAATGGAGACAATGTCGAAGTGGGACAAGTTCGAAAGGACCAAAGCTTTCTGGTGCATGAATCATAAAATGATGGCAGGTAGCAAGCAGCAAAAAGTGTTTTCGCCTTCATTGCAAAGGGGTTTGAGTTTTTAAAAAAGCACAAAATGTCTTTTTTTCCAATTCGTGCAGGGTGTTGTTGAGACCACACTGGAGTACTGAATACAGTTTTGGTCTAAAAGACCATAAAGCATGTGATCAGAATTAGGTCATTTAATGCACTGGTGTTTGCTCCACCTTTCGATCTTGCCTGATTTATTTTCCTTCTCAACCACATTCTCCTCTCTTCTCCCATAAAATTTGTTGCCTTCACTAATTATGTACCTGCAAATCGGCACTTTAACTATCCTCACTGGCTTGGCCTCCACAGCTGTCTGTGGCAATTAATTCCACAGATTCACCATCCACTCACTGAAGAAATTCCTACTCATCTCCATTCTAAACGAGGTAATTATTTTCTGAGACTGCCCACTCTGGTTATAGACTTTGCTACTATTGGAAACATCTTCTGAAAATCCACTCTATCCAGGCCTCTCAATATTCGGTGCGTTTCAAAGAGAACTTTTAAATAAATACAGTCAAAATGTTGGCTTGAGACCTTCCTTCAGGACTGGAAAGGAAGCGGGAAGACACCAGAATAAAAAGGTGGAGGGAGGGGTCGATAGATAGCTAGAAAGTGATAGAAGAAGCCAAGTGGGCAGGAAGGGAAAAATGCTGGAGAGGAAAGATACTGATAGAAGAAGAGAGTGGACCATGCGAGTCAATCCCAGCGGATTTACGTGCAAAGCGTTCCCTCAGTGGAAAGAGTGTTTGTGGACCTGAATGGAGGGGAATCGGAGGATATAGAACTTTTGTGGCTTGTAAGAATAGGTGCTGGGAGTGGATTTAGTGAGAAGGGACAAAGGGACAAGGGAAACTTGGAAGGAGTGATCCCTCCAGTGACTCAACTTTCTTTATCCAACTTGTAATTTCTTCATTTACTTCCAAGAGATATTTCGGGAAAAGTTTCCCCTTATAGATTGTTTTATTGTGTGCCTGCAAGTACCCCGAAACCCCTTTAAATATTGAGTTGCTGACCACTAATTTCAGGCAAAGTGCTCCACTTATGAACAAAAAAACAATATATTAAAACTGGAGGCTAAATACAAGCAAGCAAGTAACTTTCTAAGAGAGACTAAATAATTTGAATCTGTATTGGTTGGATTTTAGAAGAATAAGGGTTATGTCTTAAAATGTCTATCCCGAGAGGATTTGACAGGGCAGATTTTGGAACACTTTCCCATTGGCTTGAGAAAAGGGGATATAAAAACAAGATAAAGAGTCTGTCATTTAAAATTGGCATACACAGAATTTCTGCTCACTGAGGGTGTAAACCTTTGGAAATACTCTTGACTGAGGATGTTTGAGACTGGATGACTAGATCCTTTTAAAGCAGAGATGATATATTGAAGAAAAGTTTCTGGTTGACAGATGGATTAATAGAAGGCCGGGGGGAGATTGCACTGAAGAGGAATTGAAGGAATCGTATGTAACACTCTGTTCAAAAGTCATATGCAATACTTTATGTGATGTCTTTATGTAAGACTTTATGTAAAGGCATATGTAACGCTAAAGTCATATGTAAGACCGTACTGTTAATGTTGTAGAATATTTCATTTAATGACTTTCAGTAGAAGAAGTGTGATCTGCTGGTTGTATTTGAGTTACTATTAAGTATAAGGAGTTGTGATGTTTATGCTTAGGAAAGTCGTATCCTCCAATCAGGATGATGGAATTCGGAGAAGGTTCTACAGAACGCAGCGCAGAGCAGCACTGTAATGGACACTAAGTTGGGTTGAGGTCTTTCTCGGTGGGAGAAGGACAGAAGAAGCTCAAGAGATCCAGCTGTATGATTGGTCCAACAGGAATGCACAACTCGATGGAGTCCAAAAGGGGAACTCCTACCATTCAACAGTGAATAGGAGTTCGTGTCATGAGTACATCAGACACATCAGGTTGTGGAAGGTTTGAGCTCCAACCTGTGCACTATTGCTTTAACTATGATGGGTCCTTTTGTTTCTTTTTTCTTTCTTCTTTAATAGTAGTTTGATTAAGTTAACATATATAAATATAGATTCTTTATAATTGTATGACGTGTACGGTCTGTTATTTCTTGCCAAAGAGCAATTGCATGGGGGCAGTAGTTACACAGTATTAACACAGTTTGGGGTTCGGGTGGGCGAGACATCTCAACTTCCCAGTTTTTGTAGGTACCAATTCATATCAACCCTAGATGTACAGAACCTGAAACAGGTAGTTTTTGTCACTGCTGAGCCTGGTAGCAGTTAGCTAGGAACTAATGAGCTGCATCTTTAGAGATGTCCGGTATAATGTGACTTCACATAGACTAGCGCTGATCATAATGAATGACAGGAAAAGGACTGAAGGTTCTGTTTGTCTAAACCTTCTCTTATTTTTATATGTTATGTCGGATGAACAGCTCTGATGGGCAGAAGGGTGCAGAGTTGCCCAAGTCACCCCCCCCCCTCCCCCGCCCGGGAGAATCACAAACCGTTACTGTTGCTATGCTGCTCATGAGAGAGAGAGATAAAATGAAAACATGCCGGAACATCTGCTATAGATAAGAGAGAGATAAAGAGACTTTATCTCTTATATAGAGACTTATAGATAGAGAGACGTTGATTCACCATATTATGACTTCTGAGAGACTTATGACTTCTGAGAGGGTTATTTATCTTATACCATTCTGTTCATTAAAATTCCTCAGTGGACATCGGGAGTGGGCTGGTTTGATGGACACAGCTATTCAAAATTGATTGACAACTGAGACCCGTGAGTAGGGATAAAAGTGAGGTCTGGAGAGACACCCTTCAGACACACCAGGAGACACACTATTGAACACTGATTGAGTGTTGGAACCCAGGGGAAGGTGTGGGGCATCGGAGACCGAACAAAGAGATCTGTCAGTTAAACTCACAGTGTTATAGCACGGCCGGTGGGGACTTGTGTGTGTGTCCATTCATGCCAGAGTGACGAGTCCACCACAGAAGAACGGTCTAGCTGAAGGACTGAGGGGTCATACCTGAATGGCCACAACGAAACGACGGATCAAGAACGCAAAGGAAGGTTTGCCTGATTGTAGCTGTTACTGCTCGCTCTCTCTCTTTCTCTCTCTCTCTCCAACGATTACAACACAACAACCATATCTACCTCAGCACGTATGAACTGAACTGAACTTGATACTTTTCTATGACAATCCATTATCCCCCAGACATCGATAGAGCTTGTTTATTATTGCTTATTATTATTCCCACACTTTTAGGTTTATTATTGTTAACGTGTATTATCTATATATTTGCATTATTGATATTGATTTGCTTATTTTACTAATAAACACTTTTGAATATAGTACCACCAGACTGCAACGGATTCTTCTTTCTCTGCTGGTTAGACACCCAGTTACGGGGTATGTAACAAATTGGGGCCTCGTCTTCCGGGATTTGATTACCAAATTGGGGGGCCAGTGAATCGGGATAAAAGTCCCTTATTTGATCTGGTTGCGTGGGTAACCAGACGGGAAACCAGCAGAGATGGAAATAGACAAATTTATTGAAAACCCGACTTTGAAGGTACGAGAGGGTGCCACAAAGACTGACTTGGTGAATGTTGCGAAACGATTAGATCTCCCAGAGGTGAAGTCGTCGATGAGAAAGTGGGAGATACAGAGGGCCATAGCCCAGCATTATGTATCCGAGGATGTGTTCACGTCTGGGGTATTGGAACTGTTCCCTGAGAGGAAATCAGTCGATGGGGCGGTTCAGTTAGAGATGGAAAAATTAAGGTTGGATGCAGAAAAGAAGAAAATTGAGTATGAGATCCTGCTAAAGGAGTTGGAAGCGAAAAGGGAGAAGGAAAGAGCTGAGTTGGAGGCAGAAAGGGAGAAGGAAAAAGCTGAAAGGGAGGAAAGGGAGAAAGAGAGGCAGCATGCGCTGGAATTGGAAAGGTTAAAGCAGCAGGGGAGAGACCGGGCGGCAGACTCAAGTGAGGGGTTCAGGATTGGTCGGGAGATCCAGTTGGTACCTCCATTTGAGGAGACGGATGTCGATAAGTTCTTCCTCCATCTTGAGGAAGTGGCTGTGAACCAGAGCTGACCTAAGGAGAAATGGGCCGTTCTGTTACAGAGCGTACTTAGGGGGAAGGCTCAGCAAGTGTATTCGGCATTGTCCATGGAGGAGTCTAGGAATTAAGACGAAGTAAAAAGGGCTGTCTTGAGGAGTTACGAGTTGGTGCCAGAGACATACCGGCAGAAGTTCCGGAACTTGAGAAAGCCCTGGAACAACACGTATTTAGAGTTTGCCAGTGAGATGAGGATGTGTCTGTCATGAGCGTTGGTGCGCCTCAAAAGGGGTTGTTGGAGATTATGATAAACTGGTGGAGTTAATGTTGATGGAGCAATTTAAAAGTTGTATCCCTGAAAATATGAAGACGTACTTGGATGAGAAGGAGACGGAGACTCTGTCTGCGACTGCCAAATTAGCAGACGAGTACGCCCTAACCCACAAGGCAAAGTTTTCCTCAAATAAGAGTTACCAGAAAGACCGTAGGGACGGTAGAGAATTCCCGCCGGCTAAGGTAGAGAATAAGCCGGGAGCTAGTAGTAAAGGTAAGGAAGAGGAAAAGCAGGCTGGCAGGAAGGTTCCTAGCTTTACCTGTTATAATTGTGGAAAAGCCGGTTATATTGCATCTAAGTGCTTTGCTCCGAAGAAGGAGACAGGAAAAGGGAAAACGGCGATCCCTACAGGGTGCATTGAGTTGGTCAGTAGATCGATGAGGAAGGCAAGGTTGGATAGAGCCCAAGCGGGGTGTGAGAAATTTATTTCGGAAGGGACGGTGTCTGTGAAGGAAGGAGAAACCCCAGTTCCAGTGAGGATCTGGAGAGATACTGGGGTTGCCCAGTCATTGATCCTAAGTGAGGTGCTAGATTTCGGTCCTGAAACTGGAGAGGTTGTGTTAAGAGGCATAGGAAAGGGGACAGAAGCTGTACCTTTGCACAGGATCATTTTAAAATGTGACCTGGTATCTGGACAAGTCGAAATAGGGGTGCGGTCAGAATTACCGAGCCACGGCGTGGACGTCCTTCTTGGTAACGATTTACCAAGGTTGTGCCGTGTGTGCAGCAGTGAAATTAACAAGCAAGCCTGTGAGTGCTGAGGACCCGCCCATAGATTCTAAGACCTATCCCGCATGCGCATTCACTCGCAGCATGTCGAGAAAGGCGGCTGAGAAAGAAGCCAGTTTAAATGAGTCCAGTGTTGATTTGGCTGAGACGTTTTTACCGACCCTGTAGCAAGAGGGGTTAGGGGATGATAACGCGGAGAATAGGGAGGTGAAAGAGGGTAAAGGAGAGGAGGTAGACTTACCCTTAGCAAGGAAAGAATTTATAAAAGAGCAGGGACGTGACGAGGAGCTTCTGGCATTGAGAGAGCCAGTTCTTTCTGAGACAGAAATGGATAAGGAACTAGAGGGCTACTACCTGAAGGAGGGAGAGTTGATGAGGAAGTGGATGTCGACTACGGTGCCAGTCGATGAGGACTGGGCGGTGGTACATCAGGTGGCAGTTCCGAAGGTGTATCGGGATGGTATTTTGAACTTAGCTCACAAGGGACCTCTAGGTGGACATTTGGGAGTAAGGAAGACAGTGGATAGGGTTATGAAAGATTTTTATTGGCCAAATATGAGGAAGGATATTGCTGACTATTGTAAAAGGTGTCATACTTGTCAGGTGGTAGGAAAGCCAAACCAGGTTATCCCTAAGGCACCTCTCAGACCGATACCCACTTCTGAGGAGCCTTTTTCCCGAATCATTGTGGATTTTGTGGGTCCTTTGCCTAGAACTGCGAGTGGGCGGCAGTACGTCATGACCATGATGTGTGCTGCTACACGATTTCCTGAGGCTGTGCCCTTGGGAAACATTAGGACCCCTGCGGTGGTAAAGGCACTCATTAAATTCTTCACCACAGTAGGGTTACCTAAAGAAATACAGTCAGATCAGGGAGTACTTTCATGTCCCGTGCATTTCAGCAAATGTTGACACAGATGGGAGTTAAACAAATTTTAGCCTCGGCATACCATCCGGAATCTCAAGGAGCATTGGAAAGATTCCACGCGACTTTAAAGACCATGATCAAAACTTACTGTCAGGAAAACACTCGTGACTGGGATGATGCATTACGACTTCTATTATTTTCAGTGAGGGTCACGGTTCAAGAATCTCTGGGGTTCAGTCCATTTGAGCTCGTCTTTGGTCACAGGCCCAGAAGACCTTTAACCTTGCTTAAAGAGAAATGGTCTAGCCAGAACATTCAAGTCAATGTGACTGACTACGTTTTGAAATTCCGGGAAAACTCCATAAGGTATGCGACCTGGCAAAGCAAAACCTTAAAGACTCCCAGACTAAAATGAAACAATGGTATGATAAACGAGCCCGAGGTCAAGAATTTCATGTGGACGATAAGGTTTTGGTCCTATTCCCTGTAGTTGCCAAACCCCTACAGGCAAGGTTTCAAGGACCGTACAAAGTGATGAAGAAAATAGACTCGCTGAATTATGTGATCGAAACTCCTGATAGATGAAAGCCGAGACGGTTGGTTCACGTAAACATGCTGAAAGGTTATTATGAATCGATCCCCGCGGAGGTCGGTGCGGTCACGAAAACCGATGAGGCAGAAAAGAGTGTGGAGGACGGACCTGAGCGTTTTGAAAAGATAAGCATAGTACCCACCAGACTAGAGAACTCTGTTATTTTAGCCAACCTTGCTGATAAAGTCAGTCATTTAGAACCTGAACAAAGAGAGCAGCTAACACAGCTCATTAAACGGCATGCAGATTTATGTCCGAATGTTCCAAGGAGGTGTAAAGGAACAGAGCATGATGTCATTGTTACCTCGGCCCAGCCTATTAAACAATCCCCTTATCGGATGAATTTGGAAAAGAGCAAGCTAGTGGAAAAAGAAATTGAGCATATGCTAGCTGCTGGTATCATTCGTGAATCTGCTTCTGCATGGGCTTCTCCCTGCGTGGTAGTACCGAAAGCGGACGGTACCATAAGATTCTGTACAGATTACAGAAAGGTGAATGCTGTCACACAGACAGATGCTTACCCTATCCCTAGGGTGGACGATTGTATTGATAAGATGGGTAAAGCGAGATACATCACTAAGATTGACTTGTTAAAGGGATACTGGTGCGTTCCTTTAACGGACAGGGCTCGAGAAATTTCAGCCTTTGTCACCCCATCCGGGTTTTACGAATACAATGTTTTGCCGTTCGGAATGAAAAATGCACCAGGGACATTTCAGAGGATGATTGACATAGTGATTAAAGGGTTAACAAACACAAAGGCTTATATTGACGATGTGGTAGTTTGCAGTGACACCTGGGATGAGCACATTGAGGCTGTAGAAAACCTGTTTAAAAGAATGTCTGCAGCCCATCTTACAGTGAACCTCGCAAAGAGTGAATTTGGGCATGCCACGATCACGTACTTGGGGTATGTGGTAGGACAGGGGCAGTTGCCTCCTGTGCAGGCTAAAGTACAGGCTATTTCTGAGGTTCCTGTACCAACAAATAAAAGGACATTGAGAAGGATTTTGGGCATGGTGGAGTACTATCGAAAATTTTGTAAGAACTTTGCGGATGTCGCCCTCCCGCTTACGAAACTCCTACGGAAGGACGAAAAGTTTGCGTGGAGCAATTCTTATCAGGAAGCTTTTGAAAAGTTGAAAACCATACTGTGTCATCACCCTGTGTTAAAAGCACCTGACTTGTTGAAACCTTTCTCCCTGGCGACTGATGCAAGTGTTGAGGCTGCAGGGGCAGTCCTATTGCAGAAAGCAGGGGATGGAGTGAAACACCCAGTAGCGTATTTCTCTCGAAAGTTCAATGTGCATCAGAGAAATTACTCTACTGTAGAAAAAAAATTGTTGGCACTTATCTTGGCGATACAGCATTTCGAAGTCTACATTTGTTCAGCACAGAGACCCTTAATTGTTTATTCTGATCACAACCCTTTGGTATTTTTGGCTAACATTAAAAATAAAAATAGGAGGTTGCTAAGTAGGAGACTGATGTTACAGGAATTTTATATTAAGATACAACATATTAAAGGGAGTGACAATGTAATTGTTGACTGTTTATCTAGATGCTTAGTTGAATGTAACTCTGTATTATTTCTGTAGTTAAGACCACTTCTGTATTTTGTTAGATTCTGTAATTCTATAAGATGCTGTATTAGTTAATTTTCACCTTGGTGAAATTTCCCAGAAGGATGGGGGTGTTACGTAGGAAGAACAGCTCTGATGGGCAGAAGGGTGCAGAGTTGCCCGTGTACCCCCCCCCCCCGGCCGGGAGAATCACAAACCGTTACTGTTGCTATGCTGCTCATGAGAGAGAGAGAGAGAGATGAAATGAAAACATGCCGGAACATCTGCTACAGATAAGAGAGAGATAAAGAGAAGGGAGAGAGACTTGTTGATTCATCATATTATGAACTCTGAGAGACTTATGTCTTCTGAGAGGGTTATTTATCTTATACCATTCTGTTCATTAAAATTCCTCAGTGGACATCCGGAGTTGGCTGCTTTGATGGACACAGCTATTCAAAATTGATTGAAAACTGAGACCCCGTGAGTAGGGATAAAAGTGAGGTCTGGAGAGACACCCTTCAGACACACTACTGAGCACTGATTGAGTGTTGGAACCCAGGGGAAGGTGTGGGGCATCGGAGACCGAACAAAGAGATCGGTCAGTTAAACTCACAGTGTTATAGCACGGCCGGTGGGGACTTGTGTGTGGGTCCACTCATGCCAGAGTGACGAGTCCACCACAGAAGAACGGTCTAGCTGAAGGACAGAGGGGTCATACCTGAATGGCCACAACGAAACGACGGATCAAGAACGCAAAGGAAGGTTTGCCTGATTGTAGCTGTTACTGCTCTCTCTCTCTCTCTCTCTTTCTCTCTCTCCAACGATTACAACACAACAACCATATCTAACTCAGCACGTATGAACTGAACTGAACTTTATACTTTTCTATGACAATTCATTATCCCCTAGACATCGATAGAGCTTGTTTATTATTGCTTATCATTATTCCCACACTTTTAGGTTTATTATTGCTAACGTGTATTATCTATATATTTGCATTATTGATATTGATTTGCTTATTTTACTAATAAACACTTTTGAATATAGTACCACCAGACTGCAACGGATTCTTCTTTCTCTGCTGGTTAGACACCCAGTTACGGGGTAAGTAACACATACATTGCATTTCCTTGTGTTTTAGAATAAAGGAAGTAGAACATACACTCAATAGCCACTTCATTAGGCACATCAGCATACTTGCTTGTTGAAACAATTATCTGATCAGCCGAACTTGTAGCAACTATATTGGGTACAGTAAGTACCTACTAAACTGGATGTGAGTGTACATGATGATGGCAAACTATATAAACTTACTCCACAATAATCTATCCTTTCACTCCTACACAGCACATTTTCCTTTATTTCCTTACAGCTACATTCATCTCTAAGAGTCTGTTAAATGACCCGTATCGTGTCAACCAGCACCAGCTCTAGAAATGCATCCCAGGCGCCTACCACTCTCTGTGCTAAAAAAAAAAACTACCTCTGGCGTCTCTCTTAAACTTTCCTCCACTGACCTTAGATACACGTCCTCTAGTATGAGCCATTACAATTCTGGGTATTGGCTCTCCACTCTATGGGTCTCATAATCTTATACACCTCTATCAAGTCACCTCTCATTCTCTTTCACTCCATTAAGAAAACTCTAGCTCTCTCAACTTATCCTCATGTAAAGAAACATCCTAGTAAATCTCTTTTGCACTCTCTGTAAAGTTTCTATATATTTCCTATAAGACAACCAGAGCTGAACATAATCCTCTATGTGTAGCCTGTGCAGAGTTTTAAGGAGCTACATCATTCCTTCAAGGCTCTTAATTTCAATCCCAGACTAATGAAGACCAACACCATCGTCAAGTCAAGTCAAGTCACGTCAAGTCAAATTTATTTATAAAGCACATTTAAAAACAACCCATGTTGACCATAGTGCTGTACACCTTTTTTAAACACCCTATCAACGTTTGCGGCAACTTTGACATGGACCCCTACATCCTTATGTTCCTCTACATTGCTAGGAATCCTGCTCTTAATCTTGTACTCCACCTTTAAGTTCGATCTTCCAAAGTGTATTATCACACTTTTCCTAATGGATTTCCATCTGCACATCTGCAAACTTACTCTGCCTCTTGTCAGTATCCTATTGTAACCCATGACAACCTTCTACACTATCAACAACAACCCCAATGTTAGTTTTAACAGCAAACTAACTAAACCACCTTTTCACCTGTTTATCCAAGTCATTTATAAATTGCACAAAGGCCAGGGTTCCTAGATCAGATCACTGTGGTACATCAGTAGTCACTAACATCCAGGCAGACTATGCTCCATCTACTACTCTTCCACGGGAAAGCCAGTTACAAATCCACACAGCCATGTTTCCATGCCCCATGACTTTCTCGATGTCCCAACCATAGAGTCACTTGTCAAACACCTTATCAAAGTCTATATACACTGGATCCTCTAACCTACTTTCACCATTTTGATTTGTGATCTCTTCAAAACTTACAATTTGGCCCCCACAGCTCTACCTGCCGCTCACAAAGCCATGTTGACTATCCTGAATAAGACAATGATTCTCCAAGTGATCATGAATCCCATGCCTAAGTATCCTCACCAGAAGGATACCCACCACTGACATAAGACTCACTGGTCTATAATTCTCAGGATTATCCATATTCCATTTCTTGGACAAGTTTTTAGGGAGATGGATTTGTACTTCAACTGGCTACTTCAATCAGGATAGTGTTAATTTCTTGGCAGTTGTTTGAATTGATGGAATTCAGGGAAAAGAGGACAATGCCATCTCACTCACTCATGATTTGTATTTTGAAGATGGTGGAAAGCCTTTCACCTTGAAATAAGCTCAATTTCTCTATTACATCCTTTCTGTAAAACAAATTGTCCGAATCCACTCTTTCTAAATCCTTTCGCATCTACTCAAATTTAGTCTTTTTCCTATCAAAAATCTCAACCCTGGGTCCAGACCTATCCTTCTCCATAATTATATTGAAACTAATGGCATTGTGATCACTAGCCCCGACGTGCTCCCCAACACATCCTCCGTCACATGACCTCTCTCATTCCCTAACAGGAGATCCAACACTGCCCCTTCTCTAGTTGGTACCTCTATGTATTGACACAAAAAACTATCCTGCATACATATTACAAACTCCAAACCATCCTGCCCTTTTACAGAATGATCTTCCCAGTCTATGTGTGGAAAAGTAAAATCTCCCACGGTCACAACCTTGTGCTTACTACAAATATCTGCTATCCACCCCTATAAGTTTTATTACACCTTTCCCATTCATCTATTCCAACCAAATAGCCACGCTATACGAGCATTCTAATCTATCCTGTCAAAGCCCCGCTGTAATAACTTCTCTGACAGGCAATGCAACCCCTCCCCCACTTCTCCTTCCAATTCTATCACACCAGAAGAAACGAAATCCAGAAATAATTAGTCGCCAATCGCACTCCTCCCGCAACCATGTTTCACTGATAGCTACAACATCATATTTCCAGGTACATCATATCATCTATTATTCTCGATTTTTAGTGTCCGGAAATGCAACAAAGTAATTAAAACGCACTTCGTAAGTGTTCCTGTGCTGGTTTCAATGCGTTGCTACCAGTAGGACTAATTATCTGATATTTCAATAATTGTTCAAGATATCTAACAAAATAAGACCAAATGACCATAATGCATCGGAGCAGTGCTGGACCATTGATTCCCCTCCAAATACACTCAACGGCCTAGCTTCTACAACTGCCTGTGGTAATAAATTCAATAAGATCACCACCCTGTGGCTGAAGAAATTTCCTGCATCACTATTTTAAATGAGCATCCCCTCTGCTGAGACTGTGCTCTCTTGTCCAATAAACCCCCGCCATGGGAAACATCCTTTTCACATCTACCATTCCAAGGCCTTTCAGCATTCAAAAGATTTCAATAAGATCCCCCTTATCCTTCTAAATTTGAGTGAATACAGATCAGAGCTGTCAAATTTTTCTCGTATTTTCTCTTTCATTTATGGAATCATCCTTGTGAACCTCCTTTGATACATCTCCAATGTCAGGAAATCGTTTTCTAGATGAGGAGCCCAAAACAGTTCACAATAATCAAGGTGGGGCCTCACCAGTGTCTTATAAATGTTCTGCGTCAAATTCCTGCTTTTGTAATGCTAAGCCTCTTGAAATGAATGCTAACATTACATTTGCTTTCCTCAACAATGACTCTTCCTGAAACATAACTTTAGGTCGTACTGCAAAGGGCCCCCCAAGACCTTTTTTAATCTCTGGTTTTTCTATTTTCTCCACATTTAAAAAATAGTCTGCACAGTTATTTATACTATCAAACTGCATGACCCATTTTCCACTTTCCTAATCTGTTGAGGTCCTTCTGCAGCCTACCTGTTTCCTCAACACTACCCGCGCCTCCACTAATCTTCGTACCATCTGCAAACATGGAAACAAAGCCATCTATTCCATCCTCTAAATATTTGATAGACAGGCACAAAAAGAAACGGCGGCACACCGATCCCTGAAGAACATCACTAGGTCCTAGCAGCCAAACAGAAAAGGTTCTTCTTATTCCCATTCGCTGCCCCCTACCAATCAGCCAATGCTCTAACCATACAAGTAACTTTCCTATAATGCCATGGGCCCTTAATGAGGTAAGCTGGCTCCTGTGTGGAACCTTGTCAACAGACTTCTGGAAGTCCAAATATAAAACATCCACTGCATCCCTTTATCTACCATACGTGTTGCCTCCTCAAAGAATTCCAAAAGGTCGTCTGGCAAGGTTTTCCATTAAGGAAACCATGTTGACTTTGACTGCAACATCGTCCTGTCCACTGAGATCAGGTTAAAATTTTCTTTCTGCTGTCTTTCTTTTTCCATAAAGAGTGTTGTGACGTTTGCAATTTTCCAGACCTCTAGAAAATGACCTCAGAGTGCAATGATTTTTTGAATGATCATTAGTGATGCCTCCACAATTTCTACTTCTACCTCCTTCAGTACCCTAGAGTGCAGTTCTTCAGTCTCGGGTGTCTTATGTACTCTTAGGTCTTTCTGCTTTCTAAGCAACTTCGCCTTTGTAATAGTAACAGCATTCACTTCTCTTCCCTCACATCCTTTAGCATCTGGCACACTGCCAGTGTTTTCCATTGTGAAGACTGATCGAAAATTCTCATTTAGATCATCTGCGATCTCTTGCCCCCGTTATTATTAATCTGGCCCTATTTTCTAGCGCTGTTATGTCCACTCGCATCTGTCTTTTATTTTTTACATACTTGAAAAGCTTTTACTATCCAGTTTGATATTGTTTGCTAGCTTGTTTTATTATTTCATCTTTTCCCTCCTAAACACAATAAACATAAAACATTCTGGAAAGTCTAGAGACCCAGAGTAACATGAATAGAATGCTGGAGGAAACCAGCATTTCAGGCGGAATCTTTGAAAGGAATTCTTCGGTCCTTCGAAGTTGAAGTTCAATATTTCGGGTCGAGAGTCTTCATCAGGATTGCTGTGATTTTACATATATGATACATTAGCAAAAACTGCGAAGGGATAGTTATAGTATGTTGCTCACATGTTACCCTGGGGTTTATAAAATAGTAAAAATGCCAAAGTTACCAATGCCATGACTATTAAAATATTGGTTATTGCTAGGACCGAATGCTATCCTCCGACAGTGCACAAAACGTCAGCGATTCCTTCAACTCTGTTTCTTACCAAATTGACAGTTATGACATGCATTATGTTCGTGAAATTAGGAAGCAAAATAAACACAACTCATGCAAATATTTTAAATTATTTTAACCCCTGAAATGCGGTTAATATAGGCAAAGTATGGTGACTGTTAAAAAAAAATAATGCCACGGTTTGTTGTCAGCTATTGGTCGTCTAAAGACACCTTTGCTCTTAGTTCAGTATTAAAGCAAGTGAACACACATAAAAGTACTGCAGCGATATCATTTGCAAAACTGCTTACCGGGAACACCACTGATTACAAGAAGAGGACAGAATCTGCATTCTGTCTGTAGCATTGCACACATATCCGGAGAGAAGCTGCGGTTTGCTCATCGTCACATATATTTACCAAATTAGTATTCTTAAACTGCACACTTATAACCTTAAAGGCACATTTTATAGTATTAAATATAACATGTACCAAGACCCACAACAATAATGATATGCATCCCCCTCATGTCACTGAATTATGATGTCTTTTTGTTTAATTCATGGTGTAATTCAAATATGCAAATTATTTCTCAATGTGTTAATCGTCGTACTCGAACTCGAAAAACTATGCTGTGCAGTATTTTTGATTTGAGTTTACGAAAGTTCTGTTGTCAGGTTTTTTTTGCAATTTAGGCATTCCTGAAGAGTTTGACTTATTGAAACATTTCATTGCTCTTTACATATGGAAGTGACCTTGATACCTATGTTAGAGTTCATAAATGGTTTGCTCAAATAAATATCAAACTATCTCGTCCCAACTATCTTATTCCAGATCTGAATTAAACAGGGCATTTATATCAATAGATTGATACTGTTCTTAGAACGCAATATTATCTCAAGCAGGTGCTGTCTTGTACTATATTAAAGAAAGTCCATTTCCCTATATTTCCCGAGAGGGTGGTTGACAATAAATTTTGCTGGAGAGCTTGGCAGTCAATATTTGCTCTGGATCACCAGGCAGCCGTAACGAGTAAATAACTTCAGTTCAGTAAGAAGACATGGAAGGTTTTAGATGTTATTGATTTTGTTTCGTTTTTGTTTTTTCATTTGAAAATACACATAGTACACGCTTAATCATATTCTTCAATTCCTCTCTGAATTTCCCTTGAGACACTGCGTATATAAAAGTATTAGTGCAAGCACTTAAACACCTCAGCATATAACCGGATTGCTCGGCAATTGTGAAAGGGTCATTATAATTTGCTTCTAAAAACTGAGTATCTGTAAAATGCACAAAGAGGTAACATATGAAAAGAACCATCCATAGGATTATAAAACTGCCTGAGATCGCCAGCAGTAATATGATGGATTTTCTGCGGTTATCAATTTCTGTATCGGTGTGTCTCGTGGAATTGTCTTTTCCACGGAGGTTGTTCCTCACTCTGTTGGCCTGTATGATGTGTCTGATGGTCAGAGAATTAAGCAGCGCAATCAAAATAAAAGGTGCAAATGGACATAAAATGGTTTCCAGCCATAAAAATGTGACCCACATAGGTGCAGTATAGAAGCTCGACTTTACATAACACGACCATGGCAAACCATCGACTATTTCCCGTGGTTCATAAACGAAGTAGATCGGAATGTTTTCGAGGATACTGAAGAAACACACAATTGCAATGAGAATAGATGCATTCCTTTCCGTGCAGTATTTCGTTCGCAGTGATTGACAGCTGATAGCAATAAACCGGTCAAAAGTGAAAGTTACTGTTAACCAAACGGAACAATCAATTGAAAAGAATAACAGGGCGAGATTGACGCTGCAGACTGAAGTGTAATTCAGAAATGAATATGGAAAATAGGCATCCTTTATCTCATACAGAATCACTTCAAATATCAGCACCATAAGATCTGCCACTGCCATGAAGACCAAGTAACGGGTGATGCATTTCGATAGGCCGCAATTTCCACGACATAGAATCAGAACTGCAATCACATTAGCTGTAAAACGACAAAGAAAATTTTGTCATAAACATTCTTCTTCAACCCCTCAATAATGCTTTGTCTTTTTATGACTGATCTTTAGACTCAACAAGTGGCAAGAATGGATCATTTACTAATATGATTTCTACACTGTCAATAATACAAATACTTAAGTTATTTAGTATTATAGGGTGACCAGATATTGATCTCCTTAGTTAATGTACACGTTCTTGTTTTCACGCCACTCGTTTTTATGAACGCATACATTGTTCCACTTCCACTGAAGCTCAAGGATTCATAAATGCACGCGATGTTTTCCTTCAATGAAATACAAGACTGTACGGGCGAAAACAGTCTTCCTCTGTAAACTGTACAGTAACTAGTAAACGGTCTGCCCGAGATATATCCCGCCATATGGATCACGCTTAATTTAAATACTAATTTTTTTTCAAAACAACTGACTCAATATCATCGGCCAGTTGGATCTAAAACGTACAAATGCTGAATTATATTCTGAATTCAAGTTTACAGGCTGCGGTACATGCTTTTGCCAAGCAACTGTACTACCCACAGTTGTGATGAATCGCATTTTGGGAAGAAAAAAATCAAAGCGCTTCCAAATTCAATACATTGCACTGTAAATACAATGTTAGCAATTCGTAATGCAAACAGTTGGATTAAAGTAAGAGGAAAGTTGGTTTCATTGTGCTCGCAACAGAACACCAATATTTCTGTCCAGACACTCGCAGGGTCGAATGGATTGCTCATTCGGTATTTGATCCAATACTGATCCTTTGGCAGGTGATGACGGCATTGTATGGCATATCAGGTGCTGCGTTTTAAACCATAGCATTTTGAAACAAATGCTGCTTAATCCTAGATTGCCAAATTATTCAGTCTTCTGCAGTATTCCTTTCTTTCGTTAATGCAGGCCAGGAAACGACGCGTAACCTGGCGAATCTAACAGCAGACAAAGGACAACAGAGTAAATGTAATATTTAATAAATTGAATGCATTATAGACTTACCAGGAACACCAATTATTGCGAGAATGGGGTAGTAGATGTTTTCTACCTGTATGATTATCGGCTGCCCCATATTCTGAGCGAAAAGAACAGCGCTTCACAGTGAAGTCCTCAGTGACGCTGCTTCTTGCAAAACAGAGAGGTATTTATACATAAAAACATAATTAATTCGTCATTGTGTGTAATCATCTGAATTATTCACACTTAACTGAATAAATACATTAAGCAAGATTTTTACAACTTCACTGAAGTGCCAGAATTGAGCGTGGTCAGTTACACAGTATATTGCAGCAGAGTACAAGATCACTAATTCCTAGATATCATTGCCTATGGTACTGATTAGGTATCTCTTACAAATGATAATTGTTCCTCTTTCTATTCAGCCTCTCACACTTCACTTAGCCTGCAAGTCTGTTGGGCTGATTTACTGCATCCGAAACTCCCGCTGCTACTTCCTCTACATCGATAAGACCGAAGTCGATAGGAGAATGGTCTTATAGATCCTGTCTGGATTGCTCAGTGCCTCCAGCATTTTGTATGTGTTACTCTGGATTTCCAGCATCTGCAGAATTTCTCCTGTTAACTTTTTAGCTGTTTTTTTAAAATATATTCTGTCCCCCGATAGTTAATTTATTTTTACCTCTTGATATTCACATTACGTTCGTATTCACTGTCCGAGTGCAAGTTGACTGTACCAGCTCCAAAAGTCAATAAGCAAGAAATGCTCTGAGTTGCAACTGGACAGTCGTGAAGAGGTAAATTATGTACTGCATTTATTGATTTTTTTTTCCAAGAAGAAGAAAATAAAAATGTTGATATAATACTAAATTATGTTCAGTATGATGTATGCAGAATCAGTCAACAAAAGACCATTACAATTCTAGACCAGTGATTGAATATGACTGGATGAATATTTGCCTGAGTATACATTCCAGGATCCGTCGCTTTGATGTGTTCGTATTCGTGGTCTAATTGATAATTTAATCAGCTTTTATTGCATGCAATGAAGCACCTTACAACAGGCCGTACTGTTAGGGACGACGCACAAAATGCCAGAGGTGCTCAGCAGGCCAGGAGAAAAAGTGCATCTATACAAAAGAGTACAGTCGACGTTTCGATCCGCCAACCTTCAGCAGGTCAGGAGAAAAAGTGGTGAGTGGTCGATTAAAAGGTGGGGAGAGGGGAGAAAGAAATAGAAGGTGATAGTTGAAACCGAGAGGGGAAGGGGTGAAGTAAAGAGCTGAGAAGTTGATTGGTGAAAGAGAGAGAGGGCTGGAGAAAGGGGAATCTAATAGCAGAGGACAGAAACAATAGAAAGAAAGAAAAGGTGGAGGAACACCAGAGGGAGGCGATGGGCCGGGAAGGAGATAAGGTGAGAGGGGGAAAAGTGAATGGGGAATGGGGAAGGGAGGAGCGGGCATTACTCGAAGTTCGAGAAATCGATGTTCATGCCATCAGGTTGGAGGCTACCCAGGCGAAATATAAAGTGTTGTTCCTCCAACCTGAGGGTGGTCCTGTCGCGACAGTAGAGGAAATTAGGGACAGAATGGGAATGGGGAGTGAAATTAAATTTGGTGGCCACTGGGCGATCCCTCTTCTTCTAGCAGATAAGGTATAATAGGTGCTCGGCAATTCGACGCCGGGTATCATTGATATTCAGGAGGCTTCAGCGGGAGCACCGGATACAATATATGGCCCAAACAGACTCACAGGTGAAGTGTTGCCTCACTGGGAGGACCAGTTTGGGGCCTGAATTGCAGTGAGGGGGGAAGTGTAGGGACATGTGTAGCACTTGTCCCACTGCTGGCTGTGTGTAGCATCGTAAATCAGCGAGTTGTTTGTTATGTCTCCCTCTCGCTGTGAAACGGAAACATTTCTCCCTGCCTTATTAGGGTGAGAGAGAAAGAGCCTGAAGTATGTCGAATACCGTGAGTACTTCAATTCTCTGTCTTTGCCGATGCTTTGCTGGACGCTTGACTGCTCGATGGTGGATGCTAATGCTTTTCTTTTGCTGGTGGGGGAGGCAGGATTGTTGCTTCGCTGCTGCTTCCGCGTGGGAGAGGGAGGCAGGGGAGCGCCGTGAGATTCTAACATTTAACTATCATTCATTCTTTGAGGATTTAATGTTTTTTATGGATGGTTGCGAAGAAAAAAGTATTTCAGAATGTATATAGTACATATTTTTCTGACCTTAAATGTACCTTTGAAACCTTTGAAACTTGCAAGGTTAAGTGCAAAGAGGGAGATTAGCCGGGAGGGATGAATGGACAAGGGAGGCGCGTAAGGAGAGATTCAGGAGGAAAACAGAAAGTGGAGGAGGGAAAGACGTGCTTGGTGGTGGAATCCCGTTGAAGATAGCGGAAGTTCTTGAGAATGCTGCTGCACGCGGAGGCTGCAGGCGTGGTAGGTGAGGACAAGAGGAACCCTATCTGGCGGGAGGGTGGGGTGAGAGCAGACATACGTGAAATGGAAGAGATACAGTTGAGGGGGGCGTTGATGGTGGAGGAAAGGAAGCCCCTTTATTTGAGAAAGGGGGAGATCTCATTCGTTCTGGAGTAAAAAGCCTTATCCTGAGAGCAGATGCGGCGCCGAACGAGGAATTGAGAGAAGGAGATGTCGTTTTTACAAGAAACAGAGTTGGAAGTGGTATAATCCAAGTAGCAGTGAGACTCCTGTATTATTAGGGAGTCTGTTTAATGTTGTAGAAATATTAGACTGAATTCAAATCCAAAACATTTATGTACATCAAGGGACCTCTTAACTAGCGAAGCACACACAAAATGCTGGAGGCTCTGAGCAGGTCAGACAACTTCAATGGAGAGGAATGGCGAGTCGACCTTCTGGGACCGGCAGTGCCACTCTGAAGTACTTCCACCTGCTTTGTAACATGCAACGGCCGTTTTAAATGTTGAGGTAGCTCCTCCTAAATTTTTTGAAAATTAATTCTGGTTACGTCGTGCAATCGACAATGTCCAGGCAAAGATTTGATAGTACCATTATCAATGACCAGAATCGATAGTCTACCATTGCTACTGAAAATCTTCGTCACAAGTATGTGGGACGCATAGACACTGCAGCCACTTTGGCTTTCCACCACCGAAGTTCCAGCACTAGGACAGTGAGCTGTTTACTGTACAGTTTACCTGTCCTGTGCTTTACTACATGCATTTTGAATGATATTTTACTAACTTAGTTATTGTAAAATAACTAAGGGTTGAAATGGCTAACCTGAGAGGGCACAGTTTTAAGGTGTTTGGAAGTAGGTACAGAGATGTCAGGGGTAAGTTTTTGGCACAGAGGAAGGTGTGTGGATGGAATGGGCTGCCAGTGATGTTGGTGGAGGCGGATAAGATAGGGTCTTTTACGGGACTCCTGAATAGGAACATGGACCTTGGATACATAGAGGGCTAAGGGTAAACCTAGGTATTTTCTAAAGTGACTACATGTTCGCCACAACGTCGTGCGTCGAAGGGCCTGCATTGTGCTGTAGGTTTTCTATGTTTCTATGCAAAATATTTTGACTTATGTACTGTGTCTGATATATATTGTGTAGGCATACTGAGTCAGGTAGAACGTACTTACGCTGGTGTTTTACAAATGTACAGTTAGAAAAATAGAAACATAGAAAATAGATGCAGGAGTAGGCCATTTGGCCCTTCGAGCCTGCACCGCCATTCAGTATGATCGTGGCTGATCATCCAACTCAGAACCCTGTATTTGCTTTCTCTCCATACCCCCTGATCCCTTTAGCCACAAGGGCCATATCTAACTTCCTCTTAAATATAGCCAATGAACTGGCCTCAACTGTTTCCTGTGCCAGAGAATTCCACAGATTCACCACTCTCTGTGTGAAGAAGTTTTTCCTCATCTCCGTCCTAAAAGGCTTCTCCTTTATCCTTAAACTGTGACCCCTCGTTCTGGACTTCCCCAACATCGGAAACAATCTTCCTGCATCTAGCCTGTCCAATCCCTTTAGAATTTTATACGTTTCAATAAGATCCCCCCTCAATCTTCTAAATTCCAGTGAGTATAAGCCTAGTCGATCCAGTCTTTCTTCATATGAAAGTCCTGCCATCCCAGGAATCAATCGGGCGAACCTTCTCTGTACTCCCTCTATGGCAAGAATGTCTTTCCTCAGATTAGGGGAACAAAACTGCACACAATACTCTAGGTGCGGTCTCACCAAGGCCTTGTACAACTGCAGTAGAATCGCCCTGCTCCTGTACTCAAATCCTTTTGCTATGAATGCCAACATACCATTTGCCTTTTTCACAGCCTACTGTACCTGCATGTCCACCTTCAGTGACTGGTGTATAATGACACCCAGGTCTCGTTGCACCTCCCCTTTTTCTAATCGGTCACCATTCAGATTTCTGTTTTCCTGTTCTTGCAACCAAAGTGGATATCCTCACATTTATCCACATTAAATTGCATCTGCCATGAACTTGCCCACTATCTAACTCACCCTGCATCCTCTTAGCATCCTCGTCACAGCTAACACAGCCGCCCAGCTTCATGTCATCCGCAAACTTGGAGATGCTGCATTTAATTCCCTCGACTAAACCATTTATATATATTGTAAACAATACCATACCCCCAATACCGTGTGATTTAAGTTTGCACACTAATCTCCTGAGTGGGACCTTGTCAAAAACCTTTTGAAAATCTAAATATACTACATCCACTGGCTTTCCCCTAACCACCCTACTAGTTACATCTTCAAAACATTCTATAAGATTCGTCAGACATGATTTTCCTTTCACAAATCCATGCTGACCTTGTCCGATGATTTCATCGCTTTCAAATGTGCTGTTAGCGCATCTTTGATAACCGACTCTAGCATTTTCCCCACCACCGATGTCAGACTAACTATAGTTCCCCAGTTTTTCTCTCCCTCCTTTTTTAAAAAGTGGATTACCCACCCTCCAATCCTCAGGAACTAATCCAGAATCTAAGGAGTTTGAAAAAATATCACTAATGCATCCACTATTTCTTGTTCTATTTCTATTTCTAGTTAGATGACAATGAACCTGAACTTGAAGGTTTGGGTCTACTGATTCCTCAAATGATCCTATTTCAATTCAGCAGCTCTTGCATATATCGATCTTATCAGAAGTTATTAGAAAGTGTGCAGATGATAGTGTACCAATGAGTTAACAAGTGTGTCGCAGACACGGAAAATGGATGAATTGGAAGAATAACTCCTCACTGAACTCCGGGACTGCGGTGCTCAAATTAGGGAACGCAGCTGTTCTGGACATTTCTTTATTCCCTGGCTTCTATACTTCAACAACCGTAAAGAACGGTGAAAATATTTTTGTAACATCTTATCTCACAATGTTGGAAACCATGCTACTAGTATGCAGCATGCAAAGGATAGCAACCATCTGGGTTAATCTAGTTCAAGTTCAACTTATTGTCATACAATCCTAAATATGTATACTACAAAAAGGAACAACGTTCCTACACACCAACATGCACAACATAGTATATACAAATCACACACATAATACTGGAAGTAATATTACCGCAAATAAAGTAACAAACAGTTATGAGTATTTACGACACAAATTAAAGTGTAAACAGTGTAAAGTTATTGGCTCTTCATACGCGAAGAGATCTGGGAGTTAGCAGGAACTTCAGTAGTCTTACTAGTGAAGAAGAAATTTCCCAACCCAATGCTACGGTACGTTCTGCCTGATGGTAGAGGGTGAAATACATTTCTGAACGGATGGGAGGGGTCATTGGCAATGCTATGGCAGCGCTCCCAATAAGTATTTGATGGCTGGAAGAGAGACAGCAATGATCCTCTCTCATAGCAGTCCACACAATCCTTTGCAGGCACTTGCGGATAGATGCCTTGCAATTTCAATACCTGCGGGTAATTCAGATGTTCAGGACACTTTCGATGCTGCACATATACACGTTCGCTAGAATGAGGGTTGGGAGTTTCAATCTCATCAGGTAATGGCGACGCTGCTGCGCTTTATTGGCCAAAAAGGTGGTGTTATGTGCACTCCCAGGAACTTGGCACTCCAAACTCCCTCCAGGCAGGAACCGTGCACGTGCTGATTCCACAATCATCTCTCTGATCTTGGCCACGTTGAGACAAAAGTTGTTGTGCTCGCATTATGCTACCAGCCGCTCTCCCTCCTCTCCGAAAGCGGTCTTGTCGTCGTTATTGATGAGGCCAATTAATGTGGTGTATCCAGCAAACTTGATGATTCGGTTTGAACTGGAGACAGCGTGAAAATAGTGGATTGTGTACGCAGCCATGTGTAGCGCCGGTGCTCAGAGCGATAGAGTTAGAGATGTTTCTGCCAGTACAGACTTCTTTCTGTCAAGAAGTCCAGGATCCAGTTGAGGAGAGAGGAGTTGAGACCCAACGAGGACAGTTTACCAACTATCTTCTGAGGGATGATTTTAATAAACGCCGAACTGAAGTCGATAAATAGCACCCGGCCGTATGAAATGCCATTTCTCAGTTGGAACAGGACAAAGTGCTGTGCAGAGGATATGACAACATCAGTGGAATGATTTGAGCGACAGGCGAACTGGAAAAGGTCCAATATAGCAGAACGATGGGGGTTAATGCAATCTATAATCAGCCGGTCACAACACATCATTATCATTGACGTTAGTGCCTCTGGACGACAGCCGATAAGACAGGTTAACGTCGCTGCCTTGGGCACTGGGTTGATGGTGGCCGCCTTGAATCATATGGAGACAATGGGCTGTTCCAGAGAGATGTTGAATGTATCTGTTAGACCCTCTGTTAACGAGACTGCACCGTCCCTCAACACCCAGACAGCTACGTTATCAAGACCCGCAGCGTCACGCGGTTGATTTGGCTAAGATCTTCCTTACATCAGCTGCGGCCAAACAGAATGGGAATAAGTGAGGCCCTCCTCGCCGGCACATCATTCAGTGCATCAAACTGAGGGTTGAAAACTTGAAATAATCGTTCAAGCAATGTCTGACTCCCAGAAGAAGATGGATATCCTCAAAATAATTTATTCTTCTACTGTTATTTAAATAACCAAAGTCGAGTTTATTGCAATGCGTGCAAGATCGCACTAAGCTTACTTGCAGCAGCAGTACAGATCTATATATACTCAGCTCACGTGAAGAACATAAATTAATCATACAGTCTACATATTTGGTCACTATAAAAATTATAATGCCAACAGCGTACATTCTAGTACGCAAAATACACAAGGGGTCAAATAAGTCGTAGTGTAGTTGAACTGTAATAATAAGAGTTATCTATCTATTTATTTGAAGAATGGAATGGTAAAGGAACTGGCTGTTGTTGAATCTGGTGTTATGGGAGTTCGGGCCCCTGTACCTTCTGCCAATGGCAACTGCGAAGCTCGACACAGATTCTGGGATCTTACTGAGTCCACATAACAGACGTTACATCTCCAGTTACTCTAGGTCCAATTAAATGTAATTCCCTGTTCTGATCTTTACTATCACAGAACCTAACTATATAAGGGAAATAAGCATGGTCTGATATTATTAGGCATGGCCTGTGTCCATATGAATGGACTAGAACGCTTCGATTTTCCCAAACGTCCACATCATTCATGCCTCAGTTCAACGAATCACAGCTCCTCAGTAAACCGTTGAAGCTAGTCCACATTCAACTCTTGAAGTCATCAATGCACCCAGGACAGCACGTTTACAGTTCTGGTCCGTTGAATCACCAGAGCAATTCCAACATATTTAGATAGTCAAGTAAACAGACATATTCTGAATGCCGCATGTTATTTCCAAATTTGTGCCATGCTGTTGCTTTCGTGATGTTGAGCGTCCCACAGAATTGTGCCTTGCTGCGCTTATTATGTGGTTGATGCCCTGTTTCCACGAGGGGCAATTGCGCAGAATTATTCTATCCACTTGCTACTCTGAGATGGAGAAAACATATCAGCAGTATTGTTCTAGCAAAATTCTCATCATTGCCTTACTTGTTTAATTTGCTGCATCAAATACAAGGGGAATCTAATACCACTCTTTGATAGAAAGTTCACTAACTTGTCTCGATATTTTTTAGATTTGTATTGTTTACTGTTATAAAGGACACCATGACACGGAAACAAAATCAACTTTCTATGTAGTTTTGGAAAGACATCCGGTTCTATGTTTTTCGTTTTTATTTTGTTGGTTAATGCCTATTATATGCCAGGAGGTTTGCCGAGAAGAGCTTGACAACAGAGGCTGTTAAAGGCCGGAGCTGTTTCCATCAGAACAAAGGAGTCTGCTGAATATATATTTTTAATGAAGTATGTATCCGGGAATGCAAAGAAGGCAGGGGGCTTGATCAATAAGCAGACCAGCCGAGGTAATTCAATACAGAATGATAGCTTTAGTTATAAATAACAACCATAAATAAGCCACGAAGGGCCACAAAACAAAGGAGAACATAAACTAAACACAACAAGGTAAACTTTGGGTGGGGAGAGTGAAAGCTGGGAATAATCGGCTGAGGCTGGATGCTTGGATAACTGCCGACGAGAACTGGGGTTAAATGGACCACAGGTGATGAGTTTAGAATGAGCTGCAAGTGAGCTCTATTAGCTGGCAGAGGAGTGGAGGGTGCCTGAACGTGCAGGCTGGCAGGCATTAGCGCAAGTAGGCCTGGCAGAATCGCCCACATTACAGCAGACCCTCTATAGCCCAGAACAATCAGGATTGGTCCAGTAGAAATTATCAATGATACAAGATGCAAATGGTTGATAGCCAAGACCTTCCCTCCAGGCCATACACTTTCCACTCGACCATGTACTGTGCACCTCATCCATGGCGACGGGTATCCATCAACGAGCGAACCGTGTACATTGGACAACTTCCACCATCCTACATTCCGGAAGAGCAGGCTCAGGTGGGTTGAATGGCCCATCGAGAATGGGCTTGAAGCAGGACATGTGGAAGTTTGGTGTCATCCTGAGAACGGTAGCAGATGGAGACGGTCAGAGGCTGGTTTGATACAGTGGGTGATCTGAAGGTACCACGCAATCAGGGAGACAGCTTGCAAGGATAAATGGGTAGGGGTCGACCTCAGATGGACATCCAGACGGTTTCCCCATGACAGAGAGTCTGACTGGTTGCCGACGGTAATTGGCCTGGAGACAAATGGAGTGGTTGGCGACTAGGAAATTCCTTCGTTTCTTCACAAAGCATTTCGGCAGCAGCGAACCAGGGCCCTGGAGGAGGGGATCACATTGTGGGCTCCTCTGCGGGGAACAAAGGGTGTTCCTCGACATGAAGCACGGGTGAGAAACCAGCGCATCACTGTCATGTTCAGCGTGCCCCCATGCGAATGTGCGAAACACTTGCGTTGAGGGACCAGGTGGGGAGGAGCCCAAAGAGCCGCTAGTTAGAGATATTGGACCGGACGCCCTGAGACAAGCAGCGAGAAACTTACATCTTTGATAGTGATGGACCGCCAGAAAGGGAGTCAAAGAAAATCTAGAGTCCGTCGAACGCCTGGATGGCCAGGAGGACTGAGGAATGAGACCACTGTAGTGCGTTAGAACGCACGGCTTCCCGTACGTATATGCATCTGTCAGTTGTGTCCATGGGTGCACGCTCGTGCTGTTGGGCCTGGAGGACCTAGTTATCAATGTCTCCAGAGATCGGAGCGAGGATCTGAGAGAATGGACTGATAGGCTGAGGGTCGGTCTCCGTTTCATTTGGGTCGAACTGTCGTGACCGGGCTTCCGCCTTTGTTGTCTTAGAACTATGTCGGAAAGGATGCATTATTCGAAGAAGAAGGCAGAGAGCCTGACATGTGACGTGGCGAGTCTGTTGTATGGATTTGAGCAACTGGTGGTCAGTCCAGGTCAGGAAGGGCTCCGTGTTTCCCATCAGCCAATGTCTCCATTCTTCCAAGACCCACTTAATAGCGAGTAGCTCCCTGTCTCCCAGTGCATAACGGCCCTGTATAGCGTTGAACTTGCGCGAGAACAAGACAGGAGGCTGTGTCTTCCTACCCGGTCCTCGTTGTGACAGGATCGCCCCGGAATCCATGCCAACTGTATACATCTCTACCATAGAAAAGGTCTGGACGGGTTCTGTTAAAGGAAAATTGGAGCAGTGGTGGAGATACCCTTGAGCTCCTCGAAAACGTCGTCCCCAACACCAAACCAGGTTATCCGTAAGCCAGGTGACTTGCTAAGAGAGAAGAGTGGAGCAGCAATTCAGTTGAAGCTTCTGATGAAACCGAGCTAGAATTTGGAGACGCTCAAATGTCGCCGTAGCTGTTTCAGGGTGCGCGATTGGGACCCATCAATGACGGTGCCCTCTTCCTCTGGTTCCAAAGTTATGCATGGGGATGAAAAGACGTATCCCAGGAAGAAGTCAACTTAGGTGAGGAATTGTCAGTTTTATATCTTGAGGTACAGTTAGTTTCCCAGGAGATGTTGTGGACTGAACGGACGTGATAGACGCCGTCTTGGGCGGTCAGGGAGATGAGACTGTCGTCGCAGTAGACCAACACATTCTTATGTAGCATTTCTGAGAGGATCTCGATAATGACGGCTTGTTAAACGATTGGACTGTTGTAAAGTCCGAGAGGTATCATTTCGTATTCGTAGATGTCAGTGGGCGATATGAACATTGTCTTGCACTCATCCCCCTCGTAGATGCAGATCAAGATCGCACTCCGTAGATCCAGTTTGGTAAATATCTGACCCCGAGGACTGTTTCAAATCCGCTATCCATCAGGAGGAGGGTAGAGATTTTAAATGCTGGTTTTGCTGAGGCCATTGTGATAAATGCAGGGTTGAAGACCCCAATCTTTCTTTTTGACAAAATAGAATCCTGCACCGGCTGGGGATTTGAAAGGTCAAAAGAAGCAGTGCCGTGGCGCTACGGCAATGCAGAAATTCACTGCTTGGGTCTGGGGAGAGGAAAGGAAGAACAGACGACTTCGGGGAGGGTTGTTCGTGTGGTCTGGAAGGCGGCAGGCTGCTGGCCTCTCATTTGCTGAATACGATCAGTTGTGATATTCCTATGGGAGTTTGTTAAGATCGAGGGCTTCCTTCGTTTCAGTGGATTTAGGGATGAAATTAACGGTAGGTAGAGCAGATGGTCCGGCTGGGTGATCACCAGCTCAACAGTGTACTGGATGCCCAAGCCAGGTCAGAGTCGTGAGTGGAGACCCAAGAGAGGTGTGTTCCGTCAGTCGATCAAGAGAAATTAGATGGTCTCGTGGAGTATTCCGACGAGCTGCCTGTCCGATATTTCAAGGGTCATCTAACAATGGTCGTGAAGTTGAAGTGTTGAAAAATAGATTCGGGAGGGAGTTTTAGCTGAACGCTCAATGTCTGATCTAAAATGTTGTCTGCTGCGCCGAAATCCATCTGAGTTTCCTGCCCGTGTAGAACCGACTGAGTGCGTGCAAGGACAGAGAAAGCGTGACGGGCTATGATGCTGGAAGCAGAAGCCGGGGAAAGCTTGTCCGTGTCTCTAACTAGAAGCGCCGTAATCTCCGATGCAGTGGGCTTTTGATAAGTTATTGGGTAGTTGCTCCGCAGTGAACGAACAAGAACTGGCTCTCGATCTTGATGGGGAAGGGTTGTTCGTGAAAGGTGAGTTGATTATGCAAGTTCTTGCTAACTGCCTGGATTCTATTGGCGTTGGAACTGGGGTGCTACAGCCTGAAGTGGTTCTAGGAATGAAACTTGGGGTCTGATTGATGATCTAAATGGTCTTTCCAGAAAATGCTTGTCAATATGGAGAGCCAATGTAATGAGGCTATCGAAGGCGGTGGGCATCTCCTGAGCCCTTCAAGCGATCCGAGTGGCCATGATGGTAACGGGCCAGAAGCGCTTCTGCATTCTGACTGTAATCCTCCGCGAGGGTCTTGAATTCCACGACGTTATCCAGGACAGAGCGTGAGTCATGGCACAGGATGCGTCCTCCCTTCCACTTCCCAGATAATTCAGCGCAGAACAATAATTTGAATAATAGGGCACAAAATAATACGCCGTGTGGGGCAACAAACTAAGACGGAACAGAAGTAAAATGGTTGAAATGGTTGCCACAAGAGAACACATGTTTGAGGCCCTGGGGAGCAGATACAGAGGAGATGTCGGGGGTAAGTTTTTTTTTTACTCAAGAGAGTGGTGAGTGCTTGGAATGGGCTACCGGCAAAGGTTTTGGAGGCGGATACAATAGGGTCTTTTAAGAGACTTTTGGATAGGTACACGGAGCTTAGAAAAATAGAGGGTTATATGTAAGCCTCGTAATTTCTAGGGTAGGGACATGAGCGGCACAGCGTTGTGGGCCGAAGGGCCTGTATTGTGCTGTAGTTTTTCTATGTTTCTGTGTTTTTAAATACGAGAGAGAGCAAGCTAACCTTCAGCTAGACGTTTGAAGGTTACCGCAAATGGCTGTGGCTGGTTGGTTCGATGAGTCCAGAAGGAGCGGCAGGACATTCCTGCTAGCGGTTGGAAACTGGGAGTTACCTACGTATGCAGATTCGGAGGTTTCAGAGGACAAGACCTGACGGTATGAAAAATAAGAAAGGTCTCTATACAGTGAACATGACTGATTTACTTTTCAGCCAACTGGACATAAGACCGGTGGATGGTAGCAATATACAGAAATTGAGTGTGGGTGCAGAGAGGTGGTGAAATAAATTGTGGATCATAAACTCACAATTGAAGAATACAGTTTACAAAATTAACACCGGTTGATTTAACAGTTATTATTGGAGTTAGAATGTGATGATGAGAGAAGGAAGTTCCATCTCGAAAACCCATTTTCACAATTGGAGCTTCATTGCAGTTCAGTTGAGGCAGACGCTGTTTCAATTCCAATTAACAGTCAGTGAAAATATATATGGTCTACCTTTGGTATGTAGTCTACGAATTTTCCAGAGGAGTTTAAATCAAATTTACAGAGACGTTTGAGATTTCATAAATATTCATGGTTATGCGCTTAAGTATATAAAGTAAACAAACTCAACTAATAAACATGTATCTGTGTCAACTTTTACATAATTGACATGATGAAAAAACTTTAATGTTTTATTTTAACTATTCAAAACTCAGGTTAAATTTTTAAAACTAAGGAAAATGATGAACTAAAATATTTGCCAGATTCTATTACTCAAGGACACTATGAATTGCGCAAAAGTAGTTTGATTTCCCTCTGGAAAATGAAATAAAAATAACCTCTTCATCTGCATATTCAACCAAGTGTGGTTAGTCCTTCATTCACTACCCCTGGTTGAACAGATTAATAAAGTCACTATTACATCATGCTGAACCATTCGAACGCATAAATTGCGTTAGTTATGACCCAACTGATCCATGTGCGATCATACAGAAACAGTCTCTGATTATCGAAACAGCGCAACCTTTAATCCCACAAATTGAGAAAATTTACTATCCCATTCTTACTCTGATTGGCGTTCCTGGTAAGTTCGAAATATTTATTCCACAACTTTTTTTCTTGCAGTTCTAGCTGCACTACCGTTTCCGCTGTCAGCCTAGGGAATGTCATTTCTTCAGGCATACTTAAAAAATTATCACTATAATAATGAAAATAATACATTGTAATTTATTCGCTATATGGACAGATCAGAGCAGGAGTTCAATTACTTTCTCGACACCATTTATTGTATATGGATGTATTCCGTTCAGTATCTCTACTACACGTACGGTAAGTAAAGATAGGGGATCGGAGAATACCTTACTACAGAGCACCGAGTGGAGAACATTAATCAAATTTGATAAGAACCTTCGAATCATTAAATGGCGGGAACAACGCGCAGTCAGTGGCAGTTCAATAATATCATTGAAATTTGTGAGTCACGGATACTCTATAATGCTTTGCTAATGATCATCGTGAACCATTTCCACGTTAATCATAAATCGAGGTAAATACCATCTCTCCTGAACTGTTTTATTTCTGTTGTGGTTATATTGTGGTTGATACTTGTTTGAATTGTTTTCGTTGGAAGTCTTTGTTCCTTTGAGCAAAATCAAACTGGTATTTTAGCCAATCCGGAAACACAACCAAGACAATTTAAATTATCAATTTGGCAAGGACGCATTTTCTTTTGATGCTGAGACTGGCAGGCCTTATGAGCGACACATAAACTGAAACAAAGACCTTGTCATTTATTGACGATGTTGCATTTTAAACCGAGCTGGGACAGTGAAATTTGTATGGCAGCCACGAGACTATGTAAGTTTGGAAGTCAACAACAACAGCATTAAACTTCAGTAATAATATTGTAATTTGTAATATATATTTTTATACACACACACACACACACACACACACACACACACACACACACACACACACACACACACACACACACACACACACACACACACACACACACACACACACACACACACACACACACACACACACACCCGCTGTAAGAATGTCACATGAAGTGTGATGACTCGGTCCTCGTGAGCCCTCCACCGTGCTGGAGTGATGAAATGCGGGTAAAATGGACTTGCACACATTGGGCATCGGGATATATCTGGGGAAATTTGTTCTTCAGGATGATCAGCTGAGTCCGGCTCAGGTATATGACTCCATGTGATGTAGTTGGGCATTTACTTATTTTGTGCTTACACGGGTCGATGCAGAACATGGAGTCTTTTCAATAATAGTTTGCACTCTCGATTTATTGAATTTGCTTTGAATTTCGTTGCAAGATAATTTACGGTTAAGGATTTGTGTGTGCACATTATCTAGTTGACCGTGTGTTTGAAAAGGTAGCATTGAAGCAAGAAGAATCTTAAATTAATTTCAATAAAAATGAAAATCATAAATGTAAATATCGGTATTAATTTAGTAAGTCCAAATTTACACGTGTTTGTTATTCTATGTTGTAGTTCACCCGTTTTTGCCACTACAGGATTTGAAATACTTACAAAATATGCCACCTCTTCTAAAACAAAACTCCAGACTATTCCAAATTTTCGATCCGCCACTTCACTTCCACTAACCACAATTAATCCTCGACAGTGCGGCGATCAAATAATCTCCTCTGCGACAGATTGTTTCTGTTGAAATGCCTCCCCAATTTATGACAACAATTTCTCTCTGACAACTTTAAAACGACCACTAGGTAAACTTCATCTCGGATGTTACATTCACCTGTAAGCGTATTTTTTCACGTGAATAATGCATAATTATATTTTGTCTCATGTTATAGGCAATCTATTGCTATTATGATTCTTTCTCGAGGGACGTGCGGTCTTTCTAAATGTATCACTCGCTATATGGTTGCAATGGCTGTGGCGGATCTACTCTTGATAATATTTGATGTACTATTGTATGAGATTAATGACATGTATTTTCCGGGCTCATTCTTGGATTACACACCTATCTGCAGCCTCAACATCGCCCTAGCCTTTCCGGCCATCGATTGCTCCGTCTGGTTAACTGTTGCTTTCACGTTTGATCGATACATCGCCATTGGTTGTCAGAAGCTGAGAGGAAAATATTGCACAGAACGGACTGCGGCAAAAGTTATTTTGATTGTCTTCGGAATAAGTTTTGTACAGAATATTCCAATTTTCTTTGAAAACGAACACGTGTATATTATTGACAATATACCGTATTTCTGCAAAGTAAAATCACATCTCTCTGGTTTAACGATATGGGTTGCATATTTTTCCTTGACATTACATTAAAACCGTTGGGACCATTTCTGTTGGTTGCGCTGCTTAATGCGTTGACAACCAGACACATTCTACGGGCCGCTAGAATAAGAAAGGGACTTAGAGGAAAGGGTAGTCTGGAGGAAAATGATGCGGAAATGTTGAATCGGAGAAAATCAATCATATTGCGGGTCTCCATATCAAACTGTTTCATACTGCTATGGCTGGTAACGTTTGTGCATTCAATATGCACACAACTTGTAGGTGTTCAGTTTATGCTCACAGATTATAACGATCCTTTCGCCATCATGGAACACACTGGGTACATGCTTCAGTGCCTGAGTTCGTGCTGTTACGTATTCAGGCAACAATAAATATATGTGAGTTAGGCAGGGTTTTTATAACAAATAACAGGTTTATTAAACACTGAAAACAAACCCCCCAAAAGTAAACAAACACTAACGTAACCGGAAAACAGCTGCTGTGCGGCAGCTTCACAGTTCTTAAAGCGATGTTGCAAAAACAGTTGTTTAAAGCGATATTGCCAAAAGTTCAAAATGCTCAGTCCATTTAAAAGGAGAGACTTTTTAAGGCGATTTAAATTCTCTTCCACGTCGTTTTCCTTCGATCCCCGGCGTCGAACTTTTCCCACGAAGAATTTTATGAAACAAAACGGCTTAAAGGCACTGACCTTCCCTTTGTCACTCTGTCCTCGATCTTCTGCTATCCCGCAGAGATTAACACAAGAACAGTCAACGAAATCCTTCCGAATGAGGATCACACAAGGTCGAAACCATTCCACGGTCGAAAATCGATTCTCCTCGATCTTTAACTCCCGAACTCCGATATTCACTCTCCACTAGCAGTATTGTAAAGAAACTGCTGGCAATGACCTTTTAAACTTTAGGTATTAGATGAAACTTCATTTTTCAACTAAACTGCGTCATCACATTAAATCACGCAGTGGCATGAAGTCAGCTTGGCAAATCCAGCCACGAACTGCCCCTCCCCACAGGGTGGGGTCCTCCTCTTATACCCTGTAAAAAAAACCTGTCACGTGATCTCTACTGGCGGGGAAATGACGTCACTCCACCATCACAAGATGGTAATGACCTCAAGTCCAGTATAGCTTCAACCCCAGTCACGTGACAAGGGTACCACTGTCACGTGTCACGAGTACATAACAGTGCACCAATACATTTATTTATGCTGTGGCTCAGGCTAGGTTCAGAGAAGCTTTGGCGAACTTTTCTTCAAATTATTTTTCGTGTCATTCAAATTTTAAGTATTCTACCCTCCCGCTAGAAGTCGCTTAGCTTTAATTACAGCCTGGAATCCAAATTCGTTTATTTTTGAGACATTCCTTCTGAATTTCTAAACTATTAAATCCACGAGATCATCTTTTAAGTATTGCATCTAATTTAAATGACCCGAGCAATAAAAAAACAAATAAGATGACTTGCCAATGTTATTCGGTTGAATTAAATTTGACTTGTCCCTGTGGAAATTACTAAATGGACGTCCGCATTTGTGTTTCTACAAAGATGAATCCGGAGTTTGCATAGAAGTAATATTGTACAATGCAAGAATACTCTGACTAAAATCAACAAATTTCCTGGACTCTCACCATCCCCATGAAAATATTAAAACATATGTGCAGCGATGCAATGAACCAGCTCTGACCTGGTTTGCGCCCTGGAGAAACCACTCCCAGTTACTACCAGAGGCGCAGTACTCATGGTCGACCACGACCGACTGAGGCCACGCGAATCTACTTCAAGGTCAATTTGTTTTACGCTCAGAGATAATCTTCAGTACATCATTGTTGTAGCACTCCGTTACTTGAGTTACTGCCGTCTCGCTGTCGGCTTGAACCAGCCTGGCCATTCCCCTCCCACCTCACTAACAAGGTATTTTCCAGCCACAGAACTGTCTCTCACTCGATGTTTTTGTTTGTTTTTCGAAACATTCTCTGTAAAGACTGCCGAGACCGTTGTGCATGACAATGCAAAAAAAAAACAACAACAGTTTTTTAATAACTTCCCACCCCGTCGGGCACCAACAAACATTCCACAGACAAACTCACTTCGATCGCTTTCTTGTCCTTTCCAATGTTTGGCCTGAACAACAACAGAATCTCTTGGCCATGTCAACATGTTCTTTAATGCACTGAGTTTCTGAAACATGGCTGGCAGGTAAGGGTTTGTATTAATAAGCAGGTCCATAATGTAACTAATAAAGTGGGAAATAAGTGTATAAATATAAAGTATATAATACTGAAACATGGATTTCCTTTCTAACCTTTACAGCAAAAGCACACAACATACTTATTTCCCTTGGCAAACGCCGGCATACAGGAGCTTGAAACCTTCAGAAAGTATGTCCTTAGCGCTCAGTTTTTGGAATGTTAACATTAGGCTTCATGTGGAAACAGTTAATTTTTGTAATGGACGTTGGTGTTATGAAGCAAACTAAAACACATTAAAAGAATCATTAGGTGGTTGAATCACTTGGTTGCAAATGCTGAAGGAAGACAATTCTTTGACCAGACGATGGAGTAGTAGACAATTTGAATATTTTGATTTTGGGTCAAAGTGTAGTGATTACATCATTACTTCACACAACATACATATCGTGGGCTACATGGCTTAAGGTCAAAAGAGTTTTGAAGTTAAAAAGATGTATTGCCTAGAAATAGGCACTTCTGCCATCAGGCTTGTTCCAACCACCAATCACCCTTTTTCACTGATCCCAGTTTATTCTCTCCACATTCCCAGTAACTCACTCCATATTTCACAAGGCACTAACACACTGGTGGAAAACTAACCTACCAGTCTGCACAACTATAGCACGAGGGAGAAATCAGGAACAACTGAACGAAATTCAAATATTCTCTGCACTCCTTTGAGCTTAATGATGCTTCTCCAACAATAGGGCAATCAAAACAGTGTCTAATCCTCCAAGTGCCCACTCAAAAACATCTTCGGCAACTGCAACCTAACATTCCAATTCATTTACAGCAATGAGTCTTGTCACTGCTATTAATTACTCAGTTTTGTCATCCATTAATTAACTATTTATGGGTCTTGTGGTTGGCCATGTATTACTGCAAGCATTGGTAAATGCGTCAAATCTACAGTCTCCTTCTCTGTGCAGTACTGTATGCCTTGAAATGAATTGCATTCAGTGCCTTGTTCTTGGAAGAAGTGAAGTATGAATAGTCAGTATGGAGTGTTACGTACTCGTGACACGTGACAGTGGTACCCTTGTCACATGACTGGGGTTGACGCTATACTGGACGAGGTAATGGTCTTGTGATGGTGGAGTGACGTCATTTTCCCGCCAGTAGAGGTCATGTGACAGGTGTTTTTTACAGGGTATAAAAGGAGGACCCCTCCCTGTGAGGAGGGGCAGTTCGTGGCTGGATTTGCCATGTTGACTTCATGCCACTGCGTGATTTAATGTGATGACGCAGTTTAGTTGAAAGATGAAGTTTTATATAATGCCTAAAGTTTAAAAGGTCATTGCCAGCAGTTTCTTTACAATACTGCTAGTTGAGAATCAGTGGAGAGTGAAGATCGGAGTTCAGGAGTTAAAGATCGAGAAGAATCGATTTCGACGGTGAAATGGGTTCGTCCTTGTTTGATCCTTATTCGGAAGGAATTCGTTGACTGTTCTCGTGTTAATCTCTGGGAAATACCAGAAAAGACTGAGGACAGTGTGATAAAGGAAAGGTCAGTGCCTTTAAGCCATTTCGTTTCATAAAATTCTTTGTGGGAAAAGTTCGACTTCGGGGAACCGAAACAAAACGACGTGAAAGAGAATTTAAATCGTCTTATAAAGTCTCTCCCTTAAATGGACTGTGAGCATTTTGAACTTTTGGCAATACCACATTGAAGAACTGTTTTTGCAACATCGCTTTAAGGACTGTAAGCTTCATTGCTTTAAGAACTGTTTAAGCTGCCGCACAGCAGTTGATTTCCGGTTACGTTAGTGATTTGTTTACTTTTGGGGAGTTTGTTTTCAGTGTGTAATATACGTGTTATTTTTTTATAAAAACCCTTGCCTAACTCATATATTTATTGTTGCCTGAATCCGTAACAGGAGTCAGAACCAGGATCCAAAACATTGGCTGCATGTGCAGTCAGAGCTGGGATTGAGGTGGGCAAAACTGAGAGTCAGGAATGTTGGTACAATTGGAACCCGAGTTCTATCAGAATTGTAGGCTGCATGTGTGGTCTGGAACACAGGGGGCCAGGAATGTGGGTAGGTTTATCTGAAAGCTGAAATTAAATGTTAAGAGCTGAAACTTATACAGAATTTATTGTATCCATGGGGAAAATGAAGCTTTCTTTCATTAATTCTCTAGTTTCATTGGAAGTGGCATTAATGGTTATGCCCATCTTTATGTTTGACACAGGAACTCTGAACCCCTATCTCTCGCATATAACAACATAGTTTACATATATTGATATATCGATATTTTTTACATGTACCGAGATAGAGCAAAACACTTACCTTGAATGAAAAGGCTGTACGTCTTTTTGACTTTCTAACTGTATAAGAAATAATATTAAGTCATTGGAAAGAGATGACATAGGATTGGAAGTTGTAGAATCTCAATGGGTTGAGTTAAGAAATGGCAAGGGTAAAAGGACCCTAATGGCAACTATATACTTGCCTCCAATCAACAACTAGGATGTGGATTACCAATTACAACAGGAGATAGTAAAAACGTGACAGAAAGTCAATGTCTTCATAATTGTTGGGGTTTTTCACATAAAAGTGGATTTGGAAAACCAGGTCAGTATTGAACCTCAAAAGAGAGAATTTGTAGAATGTCTAAGGGATAGCTTTTTAGAACACCTTGTTGCTGATCCCACTAGGGTATTGACTGGGCTCGATTGGGTGTTGTGCAAAGATCCACGGGTGATAAGATGGCTTAAGGTTAAGGAACCCTTAGGAAACAGTGATCACAATATGATCCAGTTCACATTGAAATTTGAGAGGGAAAAAATAAATTCCAATGTGTTGGTATTTCAGTGGAATTAAGGAAATTACAGTGGAATGAGAGGAAGCTGATCAAGGTTAACTGGAAAGCAACACTAGCAGGAAGGACAATAGAACAGCAATAGCTGGAGTTTTTTGTGAAAACTGAGCGAAGTACAAGACAGATATATTCCAAATAAGAAGAAACTTTCAAAGTGAAGAAGGAAATTACTGACAAGTGAAGTCAGGGCTAAAGTAAACACAAAAGAATGTGCATACAAAGAAGCCAGAGCTAGTGGGAAGATAAAGAATTGGGAAGCTTCTAAAAACTTGCAGAAGGAAACTAAGAAGGTCATTAGGAAGGAAAAGATGAATTATGAAAGGAAGCTAGTGACTAATATCAAATAAGTTACTAAAAGCATTTTTAAGTATATAAAGGATAAAAGGGAGTCGAGGGTAAATATAGGACCAATACAAAATGTCACTGGAGATATTGTAATGAGATATGCAAAGATGGCAGAGGAACTAAATGTGTATTTTTCATCATTCTTCACTATGGAAGTCATATGCAGTATACGGACATGCAAGAGTGTCAGGGAACTGAAGTTTCTGCAGTGAAAATTACGACTGAGAAGGTGCTCAGGAAGCTTAATTGTCTGAGGGTGGATAAATCTCTTGGACCTGATAGAATGTACGCTCGGGTTCTGAAGGAAGGGGCTAGAAGGGCTGAGATGGCCTGTTTCCGTGCTGTAATTATTATATGGTTATATGGATATATCGAAGTAGCTGCAGAGATTGCGGAGGTATTAACGATGATCTTTCAAGAATCGCTACATTTTGGCATTGTACCGGATGACTAGTAAATTGCACATGTTAGTCCGCTACTTTAGAAGGGTGGGAGCCAGACGTTGTTGGAATCGATTGTTAGGGATGAGATTACGGAGTACCTGGAGGCACATGACAAGATAGACCAAAGGCAGCATGGTTTCCTGAAAGGAAAATCCTGCCTGATAAACCTACTGCAATTCTTTGAGGAAATTACAAGAATGATAGACAAAGGAGATGCGGTAGACGTGGTGTACTTGGATTTTCAGAAGGCCTTTGACGGGGTGCCGCACATGAAGCTGTTTAGCAAATAGGAGCCCATGGAATTACAGGGAAGGTACTAGCATGGATGGAGCATTAGCTGATTGGCAGATACAGAGAGTGAGAATAAAGGGATCCTATTCTGGCTGGCTGCCAGTTACCTGTAGAGTTCCACAGTGGTCGTAGTTGGCACCGCTGCTTTTTACGATGTATGTCAATGATTTGGAATACACTTTTTCTGGATTTGTGGTTAAATTTGCCGATGATACAAAGATAGGAGGAGGAACAAGTAGCATTGAGGAAACAGAAATACTTAGATAGTTTAGGGGAATGAGCAAAGAAGTTGCAAATGAAATCCAATGTTGGAAAGAGTATGGTCATGCACTTTGGTAGAAGAAATAAACGGGCAGACGATTATATAGATGGGGAGAGAATTCAAAATGCAGAGATGCAAAGGGACATGGAACGTCCTTGTGCAAGACACCCTAAAGGCTAACCTCCCGGTTGAGTTGGTGGTGAAGAAGGCGAATGCAATGTTGGCATTCATTTCTAGAGGATAGAATATAAGAGCAGGGATGTGATGTTGAGACTCTATAAGGAATTCAAAAGACCACACTTGGAGTATTATGTGCAGTTTTGGGCTCCTTTGTTTGGAAAGGATATAAAGACATTGGAGATGGTTCAGAGAAGATTCACAAGAATGAATCCAAGAATGAAAGGATTACTATATGAGGAACGTCTGGCAGCTCTAGGGCTCTGTTCGCTGGTGTTCAGGAGAATGAAGGAGAATCTCATAGAAACATTCCAAATGTTAAAAGACCTAAACGGATTAGATATTTCAAAGTTATTACCCATGGTAGGTGATTCTAAGACAAGAGGATTGACTTCCATTTAGAACTGAGTTGTGG
The DNA here is from genome assembly GCF_048418815.1 of Hemitrygon akajei. Taxonomy (NCBI): domain Eukaryota; kingdom Metazoa; phylum Chordata; class Chondrichthyes; order Myliobatiformes; family Dasyatidae; genus Hemitrygon; species Hemitrygon akajei. The sequence continues at coordinate 159,395,516 of NC_133125.1, forward strand.
AGAAATTACTTCAGTCAGAGGGTGGTAACAAATCTGTGGAATTTGTTGCCAGGAGCAGTTGTGGAGGCCAAATCATTGGATGTACTTAAGGAAAAGATAGATAAGTTCTTGATAAGCCAGGGCATCAAAGGGTATGGGGTGAAGGCTGGGGAGTGGGGATCATTGCAAAAATTGGATCAGCGGAGCATTCTCGATGAATCAAATGGCCTACTTCTGCTCCTATATCTTATGGTCGTATGGTCTTATGATCTTCATACAGATCAATTAGTTACAACAGTACATTAAGGTAGTACAAGGTAAGACCATGGTAGATTGTGGAATAAAGTATTTTTCAGGCTATATCAAGTAGTGAGGTCAAAAGTCCATTTTTTCTTACTCAAGGTTATTTAATAGTCTTATAACAACAGGACCAGAACGTGGTGTTATATGCTTCAGACTTTTGAATCTTCTCCCCTAAGGGAAGGCATAGAAGAGAGAATCTTAAACACGTGAAATTCTGCAGATGCTCACAATCCAAAGCAACACAAACAAAGTGCTGGAGAAACTCAGCAGGGTCTCAGCCTGAAACTCTGACTATTTATTTATTTCCATAGATGCTGCCTGATCTGCTGAGCAAATGGTTTGTGCTGGAGAAGAGCTAATGTCTTGGCTTGTGGAATCTACTTTACTGGGACAGCAAGAAGTGGAGATAGAGGCCATGGAGTGAGATGGGTTTCCAAATGTGCGAGGCTATGACCACAGCTCTTTGCAGTTTCTTGCATTTAGAGGTAGAGCAAATGTATTTGGCACTAAAATTAATAATACTGGTATTTACTGTTTTTATTCTCCTATTCTTTTGAGTAATATCATTTTCTATTAACATAATCATCTTCACAAACTTTATAGGAATCCTTTAAATTTGAGCATCGAAGCCAACAGGAATGGTTAGACATGTACCTCCTTGATGGTCAGATTATCCATTATTCCAAACCATTACCACTCTTCCAACATCCCAACTTCTATAGTGCACCAGAGATTCGAGTATCTTTTGCATTAACGCAGATATAACCTGAAGAATTTATTTATTTATTTAAAATTTAGAAATAGTCTGTGTAGTAGGCCTTTCAAGCCACTCTGACCTGAAATCCCCGACACCTCAATTTTACCCTAACCTAATCACAGGACTACCTACAATAACCAATTAAAATGCCCTGAATGTCATTGAAGTACTGGAAGAAACCAGCAACCGGGGAAAACCGATGCATTCCATAGAGGCTGTAGTGATTCTTTACAAATGACACTGGAACTGAATTCAGAACTGCTAGCTGTAATAGCATCAATCTAACTGCTACACGACCATGACACTTATGTTTCATCAGTGTATCTGTCTTAAATTTCAGGTTTGGTTCTCCTCTCATTTGTTTGGTCAGATGTTTTGTTAAGAAAATCACACACCCTTTCCATTCACACCCAGCGCTCTCAGCTTCTTCCGGTACAGGCCCTGCAGAATGTAATAGCTGTCCATGGTCCTTCACCCCACCTCACCATCCTGATTATCTTTTGGTGGATGAGCAGTTTACGTATATGCTTGCTGTCTACAAAGCAGCATGAATGTGACCCAAGTGTCCAGGCTCCTGACACTATGTTCCAGATTCAGTGATAACTAATCTCTCTTTCCTTGTTTTAACTGCACGAATCTCTTCATTTAATGAAGCTCATTACAAGTTTGAAGAACAGCATCTCATTTTACATATAGCTATTTGATAACACTTCAGACTGAGTTTTAAATTTCAGGGCTTAATCACCGGAATCATTTTTGCACTCAACTAGCATAGGAAAAGGCACATGGGACAGTCACGAGAACACACACCAGTCGTTGTTGAGCAGTCAGCAGAGGAAAGGGTGAGCAGCTTCAAACTCCTGACTATCAATTTCTCATAGACCCTTTCCTAGACAAAACATATTGAATAAGTCACGAGGAAGGCTTGGCAGTGACAAAGCATCATGAGTATTTTGATTAGATATTGTATGTCATTAAATACACTTGCAAATTTCTAACAGTGCACTGTGGAGACAATTCCCACTGACTGCTTCACTGTCTGGTATGGAGGGTCCAATCTACAAGATAGAAAGAGGCTGTAGAGGTTTGCAAACTATCAGATTTCTACTGATGTACAATGTAGAACATTCCCATTCCCTGTACCGCTGCCTGGTTTCGTAGCTCCAATGTGCAGGCTCAATAGAGGCTAGAAATGGTTGGGTTGCCAGAATACACCTTCTGTAAATGCGATGTTGGCAATCATTTCTAGAGGTATAGAATATAAGAGCAGGGATGTGATGTTAAGTCTCTATAAGGCACTCATGAGATCGCACTTGGAGTATTTTGTGCAGTTTTGGGCACCTTATTTTATAAAGGATATAGTGATATTGCAGAGGGTTCAGTGAAGATTCAGGAGAATGATTCCAGTAATGAAAGTGTTACTGTATGAGGAATGTCCAGCAGCTCTTAGGCTGTATTGCCCGGGGTTCGTGAGAATGGGGAGGGGGGGGGGATCTCATAGAAACATTCGAAATGTTAAATGGCCTGAACAAATTAGATATGTGAAAGTTATTTCCTATGGTAATGGACTCTAGGACAAGAAGGCACAACTTCAGGATTGAAGGACGTCCATTGAGAATAGAGATGTAGAGAAATTACTGTAGTCAAAGGGATGTAAATCTTGCCACAAGTGGCTATGGAGGCCAATTCATTGGAGGCATTTGAAGGAGAGATAGTTAGGTTTTTGACTAGCCAGGACATCAAAGGTTATGGGGGAGAAGGCAGGGGAGAGGGGATGACTGGAAATGTTCGAGCAGCCCATGATTGAATAGTGAAGCAGACTCGATGGGCCGAATGGCTTTCTTCTGTTCCAAAACTTATGTTCCTATGGTCTTAAGATTTACACAAGCATCCCACCTTTCAGGACAGCTTCAGATGGTGGTGCTATAAAAAGCTATGATGCATTATTAAGGACTCTCTCCATCATGTACATTTGTACATGATCTCTCCTCATTACTACCAGCAAGAGCATTTTTCAAACAGTTTCCTCCCCTGTGCCATCAGATTTCTGAACTGTTATTGTGCTATTCCTCTATTGTACTGCTGTATATATTGACTTACTTCTTGTAACATAGTAATTCTGTGTGACTTCACTGTACAGCTGCCACAAAATAACAATGTTTACCCCATGCCAATGTTAATAAATCTAATCCTAATTCTGATTATCAGACTATTTTAGCAAGTTTCCTTATTTCTAAGCAAAGATGGTGAAGAGTACAGTTTTCATTGATGAATGCATATGGAAGAGAAAGCTTTGATGACAAGTCATTCTTAAACTCTTCTAATTTTTTCATCCAAATCCTCGTCAGAATACTAATACAAAGGTATTGCATGAAGCATCCCTCTTTGGCAGCAAAATAATATTTAAACATAGCATAAGTAAACACTTCTCAAATATTCCTTTCTCTGACTCCAATAGACTAATATCACTTTGTAGAGAAAGAAGTTTTCAGTTATTTTGGTTGGCGCCGATCATCAAAGGAAAAGAATATTCCACTTGTGTTCCGTACTGTGGCGTACTCTACTGATTCTTTGTGAATGTGGATGTTCCTTTTATCCCTGGTATGTTCAGACCACTTTAGTTCAGCATATTCTGTGCCAGCTTGTTCCTGTGCTTTCTGTGAAAAAGACAAACACATTACTGAAAGGTTCAATACCATCAGTTATTCACTGAATAAATTCCGAAGGACATCAGTAAACAATCTGGATTTCTACAATAATAAACAAGCTGCTAGAGAAACTCAAAGAATTAGGTAGCACTTGTAGAGGGAATTGAACAGCTCACATTTCATCTGGACTGATATTTTAACAACAGTTCATCTCAGTCCATAGTCACCATTCATGAGATTTGCGATTGAAATGTCAGGTATATTTGATTATGAGACTGGCTACCTCAGTATGATTCAAACTGTGGATTATGTATTTCAGGACTCTTGTAGTTGGTCCAATAATTCACCTGCATTAGAATGTCAATTACCACAGATCTCATCTACTGACTTCACATGACCAGCAAGGGAGGCAGAAAGATGACAGGAACATTAGAGCAAAGATCCAGGTGTCACTGAAGAGAAGGAAGGATAATATTGTGCAAAGACCCACTCAGTTTGAATCTCCAATGCCAGAAGACCCACGATATGCTTCCTGGGTATACACAACTGTGTGCGCATTGATGAGAGGCAGGTAAGGGGCTTGTGTTGATGCTGTTCTTTTGTTGTTGCTTTTCAGTTCTGAGAAGATGGTGGGCATGTTGTATTGGTACTGTAGTATGTGGCGACACTTGCAGACTCTCCCCAGCATGCTCTTAGCTGTGTCAGTTGTGATGCAAATGATGCACCCTGTTATAGGTTTCGATACACGTGATATATAAATAAATCTTACTGTGACTCTGAATCTGAAGATTTGAAAGGGATTACGTGAGTATTTCTGCAGCGCTCAGCTAGAAGAAACTAATTGCATCCAACTCTAAAACATTGACACTTCCACAAAAAATGCAACAGTTTCCTGACTTATTGCAGTTCAGTAAAAATACACTTCTTTAATTTATTTATCCTTGTAACATATACTTGATGATAAGGCTAGTATTTTGTCATTCTAATTGGCCTTGCAAAGGTAGCAGTGAGCCATTTTCTTGAACCTCTGCAATGCTTCAGATGCAGATGCTCCCTGATACTGAAACAGTAGTAGTCAGCAGGTGTAATTTGTGGCTGAGCCTGGAGGTGGCGGTGTTCCCCTACTGCGAATCTTCCTGTCAAAGCTGCTCATTGTCTGTTTTCTGAATAGTGCTAACTGCAACAGTGTCTGCCAAAGGTGCAGGGAAGGATATGTTGTGATAAGGAAACTGTGATTCTACAATGGGACGTGGACAGATTCAGCGAGAAGTACAAGACTGGCAAATGAATTTTAAGGACAGGAAGTAAAAGGACATGCGCTTTAGTAAGATAAGCCAAAAGAGGAAAATTGCTTTTTAGAGTAAATGGAGACAATGTGGAACTGGGAGAAGTTGAAAGGACCAAGGCGTTCTGGTGCATGAATCATAAAATGATGGCAGATAGCAAGTAGCAAAATGTGTTTTGGCCTTCATTGCAGAGGGGTTTGAGTAAAAAAATGAAATGTTTTTTTTCCAATTTGTGCAGGGTGTAATTGAGATGGCACTGGAGTACTGAATACAGTTTTAGTCCAAAAGACCATAAAGCATGTGATCAGAATTAGGTCATTTAATGCACGTGTTTATTCCACCTTTTGATCTTGCCTGATTTATTTCCCCTCTCAAACACGTTCTCCTCTCTTCTCCCATAACCTTTGTTGCCTTCACTAATTATGTAACTGCCAATTGGCACTTTACATATCCTTACTGGCTTGGCTTCCATAGCTGTCTGTGGCAATTAATTCCACAGATTCATCATCCACTCACTGAAGAAATTCCTACTCATCTCCGTTCTAATCGAGGTAATTCTTTTCTGAGACTGCCCCCTCTGGTCCTAGACTTTGCCACTATCGGAAACATCTTCTGAAAATCCACTCTATCCATGCCTCTCAATATTCGGTGCATATCAAAGAGAGCTTCTAAATACAGTCAAAATGTTGGCTTGCGACCTTCCTTCAGGACTGATAAGGAAGGGGGAAGACACCAGAATAAAAAAGGTGGAAGGAGGGGTAGAAAGGTAGCTAGAAAATGATAGGTGAAGCCAAGTGGGCAGGAAAGGTAAAAGGCTGGAGAGGAAAGATACTGATAGAAGAAGAGAGTGAACCATGGGTGACAACCCCATTGGATTTACGTGTAAAGCGTTCACTCACTGGAAGGAGTATTTGTGGACCTGAATATTGGTGAATGGGAGAATATAGCACTTTTTTGGCTTGTAAGGATGTGCTGGGTGGGGGAGGGGGATTAGTGGGAAGGGACGAAAGGACAAGGGAAACATGGAAAGAATGATCCCTCCAGTGACTCCACTTTCTTTATCCAGCTTGTAATTTCTTCAGAGACTGCCAAGAGATATTTCAGGAAAGGTTTCCCCTTATAGGTTATTTTATTGTGTGCCTGCAAGTACCCCAAAACCCCTTTAAAAATTGAGTTGCTGACCACTAATTTCAGGCAAAGTGCTCCACTTATGAACAAAAAAGCAATATATTAAAACTGGAGACTAAATGCAAGCAAGTGGTTTATCTTTCTAAGAGAGACTAAATAATTTGGATCTGTATTGGTTGGATTTTAGAAGAATAAGGGTTATGTCTTAAAATGTCTATCCCTAGAGGATTTGACAGGGCAGATTGTGGAACACTTTCCCATTTTCTTGAGAAAAAAGGATATAAAAAAAAGATAAGGAGTCTGCCATTTAAAATTGGCATACACAAAATTTCTGGTCACTGAGGTTGTAAACATTTGGAAATACTGTTGCCTGAGTCTGTTTGAGACTGAATGACTAGAACCTTTTAAAGTAGAGATGATAGATTGGAGAAAAGTTGTAGATTGACAGATGGATTAATAGGATAGGGAGAGATGGCACTGAAGAGGAATTGAAGGAACGATATGTAACACTCTGTTCAAAAGTCATATGTAATACTTTATGTAATGTCTTTATGTAAGACTTTATGTAAAGGCATGTAATGCTAAATTCAAATATAAGACTGTACTACTAATGTTGCCGGATATTTCATTTAATGACTTTCTGTAGAAGATGTGTGATCTGCTGATTGTGTTTGAGTTACTATTAAGTATAAGGAGTTGTGATGTTTATGCTTAGGAATGTCGTATCCTCCAATCAGGATGATGGAATTCGAAGAAGGTTCTACAGAACGCCTTGCAGAGGAGCACTGTAATGGACACTGAGTTGGGTTGAGGTCTTTCTAGGTGGGAGAAGGACAGAAGAAGCTCAAGAGATCCAGCTGTATGATTGGTCCAACAGGAATGCACAACTCGATGGAGTCCAAAAGGGGAACTCCTACCTTTGAACAGTGAATAGGAGTTCGTGTCATGAGTACATCAGACACATCAGATTGTGGAAGGTTTGAGCTCCAACCTGTGCACAATTGTTTTAGCTATGATGGGTCCTTTTGTTTCCTTTTTCTTTCTTCTTTAATATTGGTTTGATTAACTTAATATTTATAAATATAGATTTTTTTATAATTGTATGCCATGTACAGTCTGTTATTTCTTGCAGAAGAGCAATTACATGGGGGCAGTAGTTACACAGTATTAACACAGTTTGGGGTTCGGGTGGGCGAGACATCCCAACTTCCCAGTTTTGGTAGGTACCAAGTCATATCAACCCTACATGTACAAGCCTGAACCAGGTGGTTTTCTCACTGCTGTGTCTGGTGGCAGTTAGCAAGGGACTAACAAGCTGCATCTTTAGAGATGCCAGGTATAAAGTGACTTCACATAGATCAGTCCTGATCATAATGAACGACAGGAAAAGGACTGAAGGTGCTGTTTGTCTAAACCTTCTCCTATTTTCATATATTGCATTTCCTTGTGTTTTAGAATAAAGGAAGCAGAACATACACTCAATAGCCACTTCATTAGGCACATTGGCATACTTGCTTGTTAAAACAATTTTCTGATCAGCTGAACTTGTAGCAACTATATTGGGTACAGGAAGTACCTTCTAAACTGGATGTGTGTGTACATGATGATGGCAAACTATATAAACCTACTCCACAATAATCTATTCTTTCACTCCTACACAACACATTTTCCTCTATTTCATTACAGCTACATTCATATCTAAGAGTCTGTTAAATGGCCCGTATCGTATCAACCAGCACCAGCTCTAGAAATGCATCCCAGGCACCTACCACTCTCTGTGTTAAAACAAAAACCTACCTCTGGCGTCTCTCTTAAACTTTCTTCCACTGACCTTAGATACACGTCCTCTAGTATGAGCCATTACAATTCTGGGTATTGGCTCTCCACTCTATGGTTCTCACAATCTTATACACCTCTATCAAGTCACCTCTCATTCTCTTTCACTCCATAAAGAAAACCCTAGTTCTCTCAACTTATCCTCATGTAAAGCAGCATCCTAGTAAATCTCTTTTTCACCCTCTGTAAAGTTTCTATATATTTCCTATAAGACAACCAGAGCTGAACATAATCCTCTCTGTGTGGCCTGTGCAGAGTTTTAAGGAGCTAGATCATTCCCTCAGGGCTCTTGATTTCAATCCCAAAGTAATGAAGCCAACACCATAGTCAAGTCAAATCAAGTCAAATTTATTTATAAAGCAGATTTAAAAACAACCCATGTTGACCAAAGTGCTGTACACCTTTTTTAAACACCCTATCAACCTTTGCGGTAACTTTGACATGGGCCCCAAGATCCTTATGTTCCTCTGCATTGCTAGGAATCCTGCTCTTAATCTTGTACTCTACCTTTAATTTCAATCTTCCAAAGTGCATTATCACACTTTTCCTAATGGATCTCCATTTACACATCTGCATCCTTACTCTGCATCTTGTCAGTATCCTATTGTAACCCATGACAACCTTCTACACTATCAACAACAACCCAATGTTAGTGTTAACAGCAAACTAACTAAACCACCCTTTCACCTCCTTATCCAAGTCATTTATAAATTGCACAAAGGCCAGGGTTCCTAGATCAGATCACTATGATACATCAGTAGTCACTGACATCCAGGCAGAATATGCTCCATCTACTACCAACTTCTGTCTTCCATGGGAAAGCCAGTTCCAAATCCACACAGCCATGTTTCCATGCCCCATGACTTTCTGGATGTCCCAACCATGGAGACACTTGTCAAACACCTTATCAAAGTCTATATACACTGGATCCTCCAACCTACTTTCACCATTTTGATTTGTGATCTCCTGAAAACTCGCAATGAGGCCCCCACAGCTTTACCTGCTGCTCACAAAGCTATGTTGACTATCCTGAATAAGACAATGATTCTCCAAGTGATCATGAATCCCATGCCTAAGTATCCTCACCAGAAGGTTACCCACCACTGATATAAGACTCACTGGTCTATAATTCTCAGGATTATCCATATTCCATTTCTTGGACAAGTTTTATAGTGAGATGGATGGGGTGTCAATCAACTGGCTACTTCAACCAGGACAGTGTTAATTTCTTGGTAGTTGTTTGAATTGAAGGAATTCCGGTAAAATAGGACTATTCCATCTCACTCACACATGATTTGTATTTTGAAGATGGTGGAAAGCCTTTCACCTGCTGTGCGAAACCCTACAATGAAATTCTATAATAGCCAGAGTACCAACTCAAATGTTCCATTTTAGTTGTTGGACTAGAACTGAGGAATAAAAAGAAACATTAAGTTGTGCTAACTGTAGTTACTCAGCACTAGATTCCAAAATTGAGATAATGACCTTAAAGCAATGTAAAACATTTGAAAGGAAAGTAAACTTACTGCCATAATTAACCATTTGTGACGCAACTTCTTGGTTTTACTGCTGTCTTCATGCAGATCCATAAACCTACCAGAATGCGCTGCTTCCCCTGCATCTGCTACACAACTGTTGGCGAGCTGACAGTATACTTTGCTTGGAGATGCTAATATCTACAATGATCTCATGCCTTTGATGGGTGAATCACAATATGTCAGCTGGATTTTGCATTATGTGAGGAAGAAATGCCTTGGGGTGCATGGTTGAGAATAATGACTAATTGGCTGCAAAAGGCATTTTGATATTCCAAGACTGACAAATCCAGGCTCAAGGTACTTGGCAGGCAATAGTGTAAATAAGTGGTCCTGTACAGATTGTAAGACAGTTGCCACAGTCTCTAAAATTGGTGGTGAGGAAGGCAAATGCAAGGTTAGCATTCATTTCAAGATGACTAGTACATGAAAGCAAAGATGTAATGCTAAGGCACCAAGGCTGCACCAAGTGAGTCTCATAACTTCAAGAATTACAGCACTCAATGTCTTTCTGCTGCTATAGATTTTTGAATCATTTTAAAAGGGCCACTTGGTCCTACTTGCAGAGATAGAAGCTGAGGTCGTTGACCCATGAGTGTCTGGTACTACTGCACCTAAAAACCTTCATTATCCAACAAAGTGGCAAACACCTGCCTGCAAATTTTCATTCAATATTGATATTTAATCTGCAGGAAGTGTTCTTCAGGTGCAAAAAATTAATGTTCCTTGCATCTTATATTGTGTATTGCAAGTTCCTTTAATTATAGCTTTCCTATCTAAAGCAGTGTTCTTGTGTATGCTCTGTTGTGGCTGTGTTATATGTTTGATTCTATGCATCTTGAAACCTGTTTAAATGTTAATCCATAAATGGGCACCTAACACCTTGAGATAATGTGCTAAACTGTGAAGGAAGCTATGTTAAATGCTCTGACACACAAACCACTGACACTTTCCAGAAGTCATTTGGTACAATTTAGAAATGCATGTGTGTGATAAATTATTATTTTCAGCTACTTTGTGGTCAGCTATCCTTCACTCACATCATCTGCAGCTTAATGTGAAAAAGACTAAGGAGCTGGTGGTGGGCCTGAGGAGGGCTAAGGCACCGGTGACCCGTGTTACCATCCAAGGGGTCAGTGTGGACATGGTGGAGGATTACAAATACCTGGGGATACGAATTCACAATAAACTGGACTGGTCAAAAAACTCTGAGACTGTCTACAAGAAGGGGCAGAGGTGTCTCTATTTCCTGTGGAGACTGATATCTTTTAACATCTGCCGGACGATGTTGAGGATGTTCTACGAGTCTGTGGTGGCCAGTGCTATCATATTTGCTATTGTGTGCTGGGGCAGCAGGCTGAGGGTAGCAGACACCAACAGAATCAACAAACTCATTCGTAAGGCCAGTGATGTTGTGGGGGTGGAACTGGACTCTCTGACAGTGGTGTCTGAAAAGAGGATGCTGTCCAAGTTGCATGCCATCTTGGACAATGACTCCCATCCACTCCATAATGTACTGGTTAGGCACAGGAGTACATTCAGCCAGAGACTCATTCCACCGAGATGTAACACTGAGCGACATAGGAAGCATTTCCTACCTGAGGCCATCAAACTTTACAACTCCTCCCTCGGAGTGTCAGACACCCTGGGCCAATAGGCTGGTCCTGGACTTATTTCCAATCGGCATGATTAACATATTATTATTTAATTATTTATGGATTTATATTGCTATATTTCTTCACTATTCTTGGTGCGGCTGTAATGAAACCCAATTTCCCTCAGGATTAATAAAGTATGTCTGTCTGTCTGTCTGTCTGATGCCAGAAGAGTGAATCACTTTAAAAGTGAATATCTTACAGGATCCCTCCTACATAGAGGTGCCTGTCTATGGACAAAAGCACCTGTACTGATGAGTGAGGATGGCAAATTGTGCAATCAAATGAGATCCAGCAGCATGATGTGGACACAGTATCTCCAGGTGACTGGGTCATGCTAGCCTCATCACCCATTAATTTATTACTTTCTCCTCTTGAAATTCTTATACAGAACATGTTGTACCAAAATAGGAAGCACTGATCGTCCCCTACACCTAACAGACTTTAACAACAAGACTGAATAATTACAAGAGATACTGTGTTTGTACAATATTATGGTCTACTTGAATGATTGTGAAGAAAAGTCAAGGAAGTAGATGTTTTGTAATAATGGAGTGATATACAAATTGTGCAGCTAACATTCTCATTGCTACCATAGGTATGCAAGTATAAATGTCTGAGGTTCCACACCACAAGCTTCAAGATTGCAACTTCACATTAGCCATGCAGCTCTTGAACAAAACTGCACCAGCATAATCACTATGGTTTAGCAACACTATGATCACTTTGCACTAAAATTGACTTTTTCTTGTTCTGCGTCCTTCCTGATTAAAAATTGTATATAATTGACGTTAAATTAGGTATATGTTTTTCTAGTGAGTGGTATGTATGTGATACCCTGTGCCTGGGATGCTATTGACAGTAAGTTTTTCATTGCACCCCTGCATGCATGTACTATGCAGATGGCAATAAGCTTGAAGTTGACTAAACTATTGGCAGTCACAGCTCTGCCCAAATACTCCTCCTCTGCACACAACCCTTCTTAAAAAACTCGCTTTAACTATTATTTTGAATCACGTGTTTTATGTGGACTAATATGAAATTTTGTTTTCTAATTTTCCTGATATTGAAGGTATGATATAGTTAAAGATTTTAGCTGATTATGGAAGTTACACGGGTATAAAAGAACAAGAGGAAAATATCAACATGATGCCTTTGTTTGCTTTACTTTGGTGAAATGTGGGAGGCAATACAAAAGAAATCTTTAGATTAGTCAAGTCTAGCAGTTAGAAGCAGAGACAGGTGTTTCAACATATGAACTGAGGTGGGAGCAGCACCAGCCAATTTTGCAGAGGCGTTTCAGTGAATGATATAGCTTTGCGGTCTGAAGTTCATTTTCAGAATTGATTCTATATGCTTGCCAAAAAGCCCCATTTGAATTTCATTAAATGAGTCGTGAAAATGTGAAGCAAACTTGAAGCAAACTCTGATGGAAGATTTTTCTGACTGCCTTTTAAAACACATCCATACAACAGGTCCTCCATTTCCTTTGTCTCCACCTAAAGTCATATTAAAAAAGTTATTTCATAAATTGGTACTGATTTATCTATTTGTGTCTGTGTGTGTAACTTTTAACGTTTAATGTTATACTTACAAATTAAGGTTTGAAATCCTTTTACCCAGAATGTACAAGACTTAATAATCTATTGTTGCCACATTGACCTCTCTTCCCATTTTTAAAACAAAGCAACTCTATTGCTTTCCCCCTGACTGAGCAGAAGATGCAGGGAGATCCATCATCTATGAGAATACTTACAATTAAACAGCACTGAGGACCATTAGATTACATTGCTCATGCTGGTTCCTTGGTAGAGCTCTCCATTAAATTCATAGTTCACATGGTTCTATATTTGCATCTATGTACTTATCCAATTTTCTTTGAAGATTGTTTACAAACCTTAGAAATCCCTACCCAACAACACTGTATGGGAAACTTCACCAGAAAACTTGGGTGGTTCAAGTTGGCAACTCTTCTTTCAGAGAAAATATGGGATGGTCTTTTGCAGAAACATCAGCATAAATAAAACAAAATGCATTCCAGTTTAGAAGTTGCTCTCTAAAATAATACTTCTTTACAACATCTCTGGTACCTACTTTTCTGCTACAAGACGTAATGTTTAATTGAGCAAAGTTATTCAGTTTTGGGCCACTTCGCCAAATCTTTACATAACTTCTCTGCAGTAACATGACCCAAAAGAACTTCTCAAATTCGAAGCAATTTGGACACCTTTCATTCTCAGGAAATTTCTTTGATTTTGGATATCTTTCCAGAAATGTGGGAGATGAAGTGAACACAATCCTCCATCTGCAAATGAACCACTAGTCAGATATGACATAATATGTATTCCTTTTTTCTAAAAATAAAGCCAAGCATCCAATATTGTTTTTTTTTAATTGGTTTTCTCAGTCTTTTAACATTTACCTCCAGATCTGGCCCGTCCTGCAACCTCATTAAAAAGTTACTATTTACTCTATGAACCACGTCTGATTTTTCCCAGAGAAATGTATCACATTATAGTTCTTTGCAGTGAATTCTTATCAATCATTATCCCATTATGCCAGTACAGATATAATAAGACCATCAAATATAGGAGCAGGATTAGGCTCTTGGGCTCATTGAGTCTACTCCATCATTTCATCTTGGCTGATCCATTTTCCCTCTCAAGCACAATCTCCTGCTTTCTCTCTGTATCCCCTCTTGCCCCGGTAAATATACCCAGTGATTTGGCCTCCACAGCCATCTGTGGCAATAAATTCCACAGATTCTCCACTCAGGCTAAAGAAATTCCTCCTCATCTCCATTCTAATACTAAACACATTATTGCATTTGTAACTTCTGTGGCATTTCCAAACTTCAATTTCGAACCGATAATCTATGTACAGCAGTAAGATCAGTGGTCTGGGGAGCGTTACTGCATTGTTCTCTGCAATCTGAAATATCTTTGTTCACCACTATTGATTTTTCTTCAGTTAATTATGACAATTTCTTTTGTAACTCTTCATAAACATCTTCAGCTTCACGGCTCCGATAATATTTTCACTCACTTCATAAAAGATCTCAAAGAAGATAGTAAAACATTTGTTTCCATTAATAAATCTGCAGTGTACTTTAGCAATCAGCCTATATATTTTAATTAATTTTGACATATTTTATTGATTTCAAATTTTTATTTACCACTGATAAAAGCCTGACTGACTTTTAATGACAAATTTATCACACTTACCTTTCTTAGGAGAGTGTATAGTATTTAAAACCCTCCACTCCACTTACACTCCATCCAAGAAGTCTTAAAAGTCAGGACCAATTTGTCATTAACAGGCCAGTAAAACTACTATCAGTGGTGAACAACTAGATGATGAAAAGGCCATCAGAGTTACAATTTCCTCCCTTATTATGTGAGATGTGGGAATATTTCTTCAGACCATTACTACTTAAAATACATTCACTTTAAGCATCCTTTTTTAATTTTGCCTCTTATCCCAACTACTTTAGCTGCCTTCTGCACCAAGAAACATCATTATAATAACCTGCTTTCTCTTAATTATTTCAGTCTCTACATTTTCAGTCATCAAGAAAGATCTGTGTGGATCCTCTTTCTTGTCTTCACAGATAACTTAGTACCTGAATCCTCTACTCGTCTTTGAAACGCAACCCAATGCTCAATTTTATTATTTTTTTAAAAAGTACGAGACCAAAGAGTTACATAACCCAGCAAACCAGCTATTTAATCCTAGCCTAATTACAGGATAATTTACAGTGACTATTTAACCTACTAACTGGTAGGCCTGTGGAACATGGAAGAAAACTGGAGCACCCAGAGAAAACTCACACACTCACAGGAAGGATGTACATATTTCTGGCAGACAACATCAGAATTGAATTCTGAACTTTGATGTCTCATGCTGTAATAGTGCTATGTTAACAATTAAGCTACCGTGTTGTCCAATCATTGTACTAACCAATCATTTTATTCTCGTCTAGATGGGTCAGATCACGTCTAATGAAAGAGCACAATATTGCAGACCTGGGCATCTGAAGCAAATACAAAAAAGCTCTGTTCAATCTGCCCCTGTGGTCATGCTACAAACTCGAACTAGACACTGCAAACACATTCAATGCTGAAGTTACCTTTTACACATTTTACAATTTAGTTTCCACCCTTGCACTTTACATTCTTTATACCCAGGTCTATATAAAAATGTTTGAAGTCCCTATATATAAAACATATTAAGTATTTTCTCACTTGCTGTTTTCTCAGTTACTTTGTGGGCTGATATCAGCTGAATTTTGCATAGTTCAGACGAGCTCCGGGCGGAAAATGGAAATAAAGATAAGATCTACTGCACGCTGAATGCAGTAACTTCTGTAACATATGCGGTTTTGCGAACACCTAAGAATTGAACATATAATACTTGACTGAGCTAAGTGAAATAATTAATAGCATTAATCAGATCATTCCCTTAGTAACCTATTTCTTGTGTCCACTATATTAAAAATATAGTGCAGCATTAATTGCAGTTTCATACGTGAAAGGAAATTTTATGACAATAAATTAATCTGATCCAATTATGAAAAAGCAGTTGAATCATTGCCCAATTTACATTTTGTCAAAAAAAGAGAAACATTCCAAACAAAATATTATTACTGATCGCACTGATTAGAGCATATATGCAAGAAATATTGAACCAATACTTGATAAGCAGAAACATATTTTGTATATTCAGAATCCTATTGCGTCTATTTGATTAGTGTAATGCTGATGATAAGAGTTAGATATGTTGTTAATTGAACTTACTTTATTAATTACATCCTTCATATGCATAAGGAGTAAAAATCTTTACATTACATCTCCATCTAAATGTGCAATGTGCAATTTATAGTAATTTATCATAAATATTATGTACAACAGGATAGTCTATATAACATAGAAATACAGTTGCATCAGCATAATTTAAGCAGTCTGATGTCCTGGTGGAAGAAACTGTCCCAGAGACTGTTGGTCCTGACTTTTATGCTGCGGTACCATTTCCCAGATGGTAACCACTGGAACCGTTTGTGGTTGTGGTGACTCAGGTCTCCAATGATACTTCTGGCCCTTTGTACACACCTGACTTTGTAAATACCCTGAATAGTGTGATGTTCACATCTACAGATCTGCTGGGCTGTTGGCACCACTCTCTGTAGAGTCCTGCGATTGAGGGAAGTACAGTTCCCATACCAGGCAGTGACTTAGGCAGGCAGGATGCTCTCAATTGTGCTGCTATAGAAATAATTTGGAGGCCCTTACCAAACTTCTTCAACTATCTGAGGTAAAAGAGGTGCTGTTGTGCCTTTTTCACCACACAGCTGCTATGTACAGACCACGTCAGATCCTTGGTGATGTTTATGCCAAGGAACTGAAAGCTGTTCAAGCTCTCAACCCCAGATCCATTGTTGTTAATAGGGGATAGCCTGTCTCCATTCCTCCTGTAGTCCACAACCAGCTCCATTGTTTTTGCAACATTGAAGGAGAGGTTGTTTTCTTGACACCACTGTGTCAGCGTGATGACTTCTTCTTCTCGTTTGCTTCATTATTATTTGAGATTCGGCAAATCACTGTAGTGTCATCAGCAAATTTAATTAGTAGATTGGAGATGTGGGTGGTGACACAGTCATGGGTGCACAGATAATAAAGGAGGGGTTTTAGTACACAGCCTTGAGAAGCATCTATGTTGAGGGTCCGAGGAGCAGAGGTGAGGGAGCCCACTCTTACCACCTGCCGGTGATCTGACAGGAAGTCCAGGATCCAGCCACACAAAGCATGATGAAGGTGGAGGTCTCTGAGCTTCTCATCAAGCCTGGAGGGAATTATGGTGTTGAATGCTGACCTGTAGTCCAAGAACAGCATTCTTACATAAGCATCCCTCTTCTCCAGATATGTAAGGATGGTGTGTACAACTGTGGCCATTGCATCATCAGAATAACTCAAAGGGAAATATTCTCCATGTGCTTTCATTTCTCTAAATGCAATGACAAGTAAAAATTTCCTCAAATTGATTTGGGATTTTCTCAAGATAATGTAACCTAAGGACTATTAAATTATGTACTTCATTCCTAATTGGCACTTACTTTCTTTGTCTCTCAGATATCAGATATCAGATATCAAAACTAAACATTTCAGTAAACCTTGAATGTCAACATTTTAAGGAAAAAATGGATGAGTCTTATTGCTTATTTACTGTTTTACTATTAATAAAAGTAGAACAGACAGATTGAAAGAAATGAAGCATTTTAGAAAAACTGTTCAAAATTATTAATATTAATCTCTAAAAGATCACTGAAATATATCATTTCTAAATAATAGTAATTGTAACCATGTACCAGCAAATATTGATGAGTAACCAAGTCTGCAAGCATTTCAAAGTGTATCACATAACGTAATGTGTTCTCACAACTGTCTAGCTGGAGCCAAGCTGGAGTGAGACGTTTCTTTGAAAATATCTCACTGCTCTCAGGTTTTAAAAAAATGGTTTGTTACTTGGGTTTGCATATAGAAAGTCACTATATATCTTTTTATTACATGTAGGGTTTAAAGAATCAAGGGGTGGCACTGTATACCACATGCCTTCAAAACTTTTGCATGTGCTCTCTTGTCTCCTGCAGTTTGTTTCCTGCAGTACTATTATTTACCAGCTTTCTAGGCCTGTTTGACCTCCAAGAGTACTTTTCCAACCTAATGTCTGCTGTCAATGTAGCATCAATTACTGATGAAATGCATTGCTCATTCGATGAAAGTGCACTGTTTGTATTGCAGTAAGTCTAAGAATAAAAATACAATATAGAGCACAACACCTTGCAGTCTAACCAGTCTGTGCTAGTGTTTCCATTCTACTGCAGCCATCTTGTTTTCAGTCCTCTCAATATATAAAGCAAAGCCTCCTCTCCTTTCTCATTCGTATGCTATTCTGTCCTTCCTTACCTATACTATTATAAAGCTACATGAAATATACCAATACCATTCAATTCGATCACTCTGTTTGATCAGGATTTACATAATTTCAGCTCTTTCAAATTCTGTATTGGGAGAATACAGCAGTGCCTCGTATGTGTTTTGAAGTCCACTCTCTTATTTAATCTCTATTTAAATTTCTCTTTAATTTATCTCTAAATTTGCCAGTTTCAAATGTTGTTTTTCTCTTTATCCTTTTGTTGGCTAACCAGGACAAAACAATACAGGTACATAATCGCAAGTTGACAGTGTTGTTAAAGGCGTATGGTGTGTTGGCAGTCATCAACTGTGGGTTTGAGTTCAAGAGCTGTGAAGTAATTTTACAACTTCACAAACTTGGTTAGACCGCACTTGGAGTACTGTATTCAGTTCTGTCACCTTATTACAGAAAGGATGTGGATACTATAGAGGGTCTGCAGATTTACATGGATGTTGCCTGGATTGGAGGGCATACCTGATGAGAATAGGCTGAGTGAACTTGGCCTTTTTGCCTTGGAGTGACAGAGGATGAGAGGTGACCTGATAGAGGTGTATAAGATGTTGAGGGGCATTGGTCATCTAGGTAGCCAGAGGCTTTTCTCCCAGAGCTTAAATGGCTAACACAAGAGTTCATAGTTCTAAGTTGCTTGGAAATAGGAGCCGAGGGGATGTCAGGAGTAAGTTTTTCACACAGACAATGAGGGTGCGTGCAATGAACTGTGGGTTTCGGTGGTGGAAACGGATGCAATAGTGTCTTTTAAGCGCCTCTTAAATAGTTACATGGAGCTTAGAAAAGTAGAGGGCAATGCGCTAGGGAAATTCTAGGCAGTCTCCAGAGTAGGTTACATGGTCAGCACAAAATTGTGACCAAAGGGCCTGTAATGTGCTGTAAATTACCATGTTCTATGTTCTGAGACTAGATGAGGTGGATGTTGAGAGGATGTCTCCTGTCGTGGAAGTATCCGGAACTAGAGGGCACAGCCTCAAAATTTAGGGGCGACCCTTTAGAACAGAGGTAAGGAGGAATTTATTTAGCCAGAGAGTAGTAAATCTGTGGAATGCTCTGAAATAGACTACAGTAGAGGCCAAGTTCTATGTTTTATAATGGTGCTACAGACCATCTGTAAAGATAACATTGCTTGAGTATTATCCTATCAATTTCAAAGTTCAAAGAGAATTTCTTATCAAAGTTTTTAAATGTTACCATATACAACCCCAAGTTTATTTTCTTGCAGTCTCTCACAGTAGAACAAAGAAATGCAATCAATTCAATGAAAAACTACATACAAAGACTGACAGGTAATCAATGTGCAAATGATAAACTGTCCAAAAACAAAAATAAATATTACTGAGATATGAGTTGTAGAATCCTTGAAAGTGAATCTGAGGTACAGAGATAATGCAATGTCAATGATTAGTTTAAAACTGCGATGAATTTTGCTTACCATGAAACCTGCTATTTCTGGTACAAATGCACTCTATATGGAAAGTTGGAAAAAGAAGAAAGGAGTAGACTGCTTGGCACTGTTCCCTTCAAGCTGTGTGGAAGTAAGGCTACACAGTCATCTAAATTTCCTCTTGTCTCAGTCCAAAATGTTTTGCCCCATCTCCTTAGATTTCACCCGTCCCCCCGTTCTAGACACACACAAGGGAAGCATCCTCCTTGAATCCATCCTGCTAACGATATTAGACATTTATATTTTTATGTGAGAATATATAGAGGCCTTGTTGACCCAAACTCTACTCATTTGACAACCTTGCCATTTGTAATCATCTGCTTCTCTCTCAACAACAATAAAACTAATTTAGGTAAGGGGAGCAGTATTTCTTTAGTAAGTAGATAAACATTCATTGTCAAATTAAGCATCTGCAAAGTAATAATTTGCATTAATACCCAAGTCCAGAAACTCACAATTCTTACTAACTTCAATAGGAAGCCTTATGTCAAAATGCTAATTCAATCTGCTTCACCAAGGCAAATAAAGAAGTGATGTGAATCATCAGGTAATCTGTAGAGAATGGGAAATCAGAGTAAACTGCAGTATTTATTACAAATTAACAATGGAGCATGACAATAATGAGTTCCTATTTACCTGATGGTTTCTGGTTATTTATGCCTGCAATGCGTGCAAGGCAGCCAAAATCACTTAAGAGTTTGACATATATTTTTGGTCAGTTTCCTTTGCATTAACACAGATTAGACAGCATAGACCGCATGTTCATTCTTTCAACCATACTTTTAAAACTAGTTGTTTAAAATATCTCTAACAAACATCAACATCTACTCGTCTACAAGTGCGAACATATTATCTGTGTCAACTGTTTCAGGTCAAATCCTAACCACAGATGACGTTTCTAGCCACAAGAACATGAACTGCACACTGCAGTATAGGTCCCTCAGCCCACAATTTTGTGCTGATATTTTAACCCACTCCAAGATCAATCTCACCCTTCCCTGCCACATAGCCCTCCATTTTTCTGTCATCCATATGCTGCTCTGAAAGCGTTTTACAGGTCACAAATGTACCTGCATCTACTATCATCTCCAGCAGTACTTCCCATTCTCTGTGTAAATAGAAACTGGCTCTGATATCCACCCTATAATACTTCCATTCACCCTAGAGGTTTGCCCACTTGTGATAGCCACTGCCATTCTGGGAATGGGGCAATGGCTGCCCACTCTTACCATTCTATACACCTCTATCACATCACCTCTCATCCTCCTTTACTCCAATAAGAAAAGCCTGACTTCACTCAACCTTTCTCACAAGACATGTCTCTACTCCAGATAGCATCCTGGCAAATCTCCTCTGGATTCTCTCTAAAGCTTTCACATCCTTCCTATAATGAGGTGATCAGATCTCAACATAATGCCCCAAGTATGGCCTGATCAGACTTTCATACAGTTGGAACATTTCTTTGTCTCTTTTGAACTCAATCCCCCAGCTAATAAATGACAACATACCATACGACTTGTTAACCATCCTATCAACTTGTGCAGCCACTTTGAGAAATCTGAGTTTTGACTGCAAGATCCCTCTGTTCCTCCGTACTGCAAAGAATCCTGCTATTGTCCTTATATGCTGCCATCATGTTAAGTGACAAATTTTGGAAGATTGAACACTATTCTGGATTGATTTATATCTCCCACTTCTCAGCCCAGCTGGGCATCCTGACAACGTCTTCTGACACCCTTCTGCACTATCCACCACCCTACCGAACATTGGATCAAATGCAAAAACATTAACTCACCCTTCTGCTTCCTTAACTAAGCCACTTATAAACTTCAGAATGATCAGGGACCCCAGAATAGATTGCTGCTAAACAGCACTAGTCATCTACTTCAACTCACAATACGCTTCATCTGCTTCCACTCTCTGCCATCTATGGGCAAGCCAATTCCAAACACACACATCCAAGTTTCCTTGTGTTCCATGCCTTATGACCTTCATATTGTGCTTACATGGGGAACCCTTGTCAAATATTTACTGATATACATACATACCACATACACCACTTTACCTTCCTCAATTTTATTTTAGACAATAAGATATAGGAGCAAAATTAGGCCATTTGGCTCAGAGTCTGCTCCACAATTCAATCAAGGCTGATCCTTTTTTTCCCCTCTTCAGCCCCACTACACAGCCTTTGTGCCTTAATGTTTGATGCCATGGCCAACCAATCTCCACCTTAAATATACCCAATGACTTGGCATCCATAGCTGCCTGTGCTAACAAATTCCACAAATTCACCTCCCCTGGCTACCATGGCTAGAGAAATGTCTCCGCATCTCTGTTATGAATGGATGCTCCTCTATCCTGAGGCTGTTCACACTTATTCTAGACTCCCCCATCTGGGAAAACATCCTTTCCATGTCTACTCTGTTTATACCTTTCAACATTTGAAAGGTTTCAATGAGATCCTCCCTCATCCTTCCAAAGCCCTGCAGGATTAGCCCAGAGCTATCAAGCATTGATTGTGTGGATAGGCAGATGCCTTTTCCCAGGGCTGAAATGGTTGCCACAATAGGTCAGAGGTTTAAGGTGCTGGGGAGTAGGTATAGAGGAGATGTCAGGGGTAACTTTTTTACTCAGAGAGTGGTGAGTGCGTGGAATGGGCTGCCAGCAACGCTGGTGGAGATGGATACAATAGGGACTTTTAAGGGACTTTTAGATAGGCACATGGAGCTTAGTAAAATAGAGGGCTATAGGTAAGCCTAGTAATTTCTAAGATAGGGACAGGTTCAGCATAAATCTGTGGGTTTTCTATGTTTCTAAGTAACATTCAGCGTATGATAAACCCTTTCATTCCTGGAAGCATCCTTGTGAACCTCCTCTGAATCCCCTCCAAAGTTAAAATAACTTTTCTTAGATGATGGGCCCAAAATGGTTCACAATACTCAAAATGAAGCCTCACCAGTGCCTTATAAAGCCTCAGCATCACATCCTTGCTTTTGTATTCTAGACCTCTTGAAATGAATGCCAACCTCACCACTGATTTGACCTGCAAGTTAACCTTGAGGGCATTCTGCACAAGGACTCCCAAGACCCCTTCATTCTCAGACTTTTGGATTTTCTCCATTTTTAGAAAACTGTCTGCACATTTATTTCTTCTATCAAAGAACATGACCATGCATTTTCCAACATTTTATTTCATTTGACAATGTCATGCCCATTCTCCTATCTAAGTCATTCTGCAGCCTTCCTGTTTACTCTATCTGCTGCTCCACCAATCTTTGTATCATCTCCAAATTTGGCAACATATCTATCCAATCCATCACCTAAATCATTGATTTGTAGCATAAAAAGAAGCAGTCCTATCACTAACCCCTCCAGAACACCACCAGTCACTGGCAGCCAAACAGAAAAGGACCCTTTTATTCCCACTCACTAGATCTTGCCAATCAGCCATTGCTCTATCCATTCCAGTAACTTTCCTGTAATATCTCTTATTAATATAATATTAATATATTTCCTGTAACAGACTCTTGATTTGTAAGCAGCCTCATGTGTGCACCTTGTTAAAAGGCCTTCTAAAAATCCAAATATACCACATCCACTGCATCTCCTTTATCTACCCTACATGTAATCTCCTCAAAGAATTCCATCAGGTTCATCAGGCTAAATTTCCCTCAGTGAAACCTTGCTGACTTTGCCATATCAAGACACACAAAATGCTGGTGTAACACAGCAGGCCAGGCAGCATCTATAAGAAGAAGCACTGTCGATGTTTTGGGCCGAGACCCTTCGTCAGGACTAACTGAAAGGAAAGATAGTAAGAGATTTGAAGATAATCTCTTACTATCTTTCCTTTCAGTTAGTCCTGACGAAGGGTCTCGGCCCAAAACGTCAACAGTGCTTCTCCTTATAGATGCTGCCTGGCCTGCTGTGTTCCACCAGAATTTTGTGTGTGTTGTTTGAATTTCCAGCATCTGCAGATTTCCTTGTGTTTTTCTTTGTCCTATGTTGTCTGTGTCACCAAGTACTGCATAACGTCATCTTTTACAGTTGATTCCAACATCTTACAAACCACTGAAGTCAGACCATCTGGTCTGTAATTTGCTTTCTGCTGGCTCCCTCCTTTCTTAAAGTGTGTAGTGACATTAGCAATTTTACAATCCTCTAGAAACATGCCAGAGACCAATGATTCTTGAAATGTCTCCACAGTTTCTACCGCTACCACTTTCAGAACCTTTGGGTGCAATTCATCTGGTCCGAGTGACTACCTATCTTTAGGTCTTTCAGCGTTTTGAGCACCTTCTCCCTTGTAATAGTAACTGCACTCACTTCTCTTCCCTCACACCTTTCAAAAACTGGCACACTGCTTGAGTTTTCCACAGTGAAGAATGATGCAAAATACTTGTTTAGTTCATCTGCCGTACCCATCTCCCCAGAATTTTTTTGGCCTCATTTTCTAGCAGTCCAATAGCTACTCTCAACTCTCTTATGTTTTATATATCTGGAAAAGCTTTTTCCATACAACTTGATATTGTTTTATAGCTTCCTTTCATATTTCATCTTTTCTCTCCTCATGATTCTTTCAGTTGCTTTCTGTAGGTTTTTAAAAGCTTTCCAATCCTTTATCTTCCCACTAATTTTTGTTTTGTTTTATGCCCTAACTTTTGCTTTTGTATGAGCTTTGACTTCCCTTGTCAGTCATGGTTGCATTATTTTGCCATTTGAGTATTTCTTAGTTTCTGGAATATATCTATCCTGCACCTTCCTCATTGTTCCCAGAAACTCATGCCATTGCTGCTCTGCTGTCATCCCTGCCAGCATCTCTTTCCAGTTTACTTTGGCTAAATCCTCTCTCATACCACTGTAATTTCCTTTACTCCACTGAAATACTGCTAGGTCAGACTTTACGTTCTTCCTATCAAATTTCAAGTTGTATTCAATCATATTGAGATCACTCCTTTACCTTAAGCTCCCTAATCACCTCTGTTCATTACCAAACACCCAATCCAATATGACTGAACCCCTTGTAGTCTCAATGACAATCTGCTCTAAAAAAAACATCTTGTAGGGATTGAGCAAGTTTACCCTGGAGATCCATTACCGACCTCTTTTTTCCAAATCAACCTGCATGTTAAAATCTCCCATGCCCAGAAAAAGAATGTCAGGGTGTGTTTTGTATACATTTGTCTGACATTAAATGCACTTTTTGAACTATCACAACATTACATGCTTTTCTACTTCCCATTGTAATCTTCAGCCTACATCCCAGCCAATGTTTCGAGGCCTGTATATAAGTGCCATCAGGTTCCTTTTATTCTCGCCGTTTCTGAAATCAACCTACCAAGACTCAACATCTTCTGATCCTATGTCACATTTTTCTAATAATTTGATGTCATTTATTACCAGCAGAGCCAAGCCACACACCTTGGCCACCATCCTAGCCCTCCAATACAATGTGTAACCTTGGACATTTCACTTCCAACTACGACCATCCTTCAGCCAGGATTCAGTGATGGCCCACAACATCATATCTGACTATTTGTAAAAGTGCTAAAAAGTCATCTACCTTATTTCTTACATTCCATGTAATAATATATAACACTTTGAGTACTTTTACTGCTCATTGTTGATTCTGCATATCTAATGCACCGATCTTCACCCTGTGGGCTGCAATTGTATCCTTCCTGACAGTCTAACTGCACGCTATTTTTGCTTTTTTTCCATCCATCCTATACTTATTCCTTTCACTCTGGTTCCCACCCACTTGCCAAATTAGTTTAAACCCTCCCCAACACCTTTAACAGCAAGAATATTGGTCTTCCTCTGGTTCAGATGCAACCCATCACTTTTGAACTGATCATTCCCCCTCCCCAAAGAGATTCTAATTATCCAAGAATCTGAAGCTCGACCCCCTGCGCCAGCTTCTCAGCCAGGCATTAATCTGTTTCTACCCTCACTGGCATGTCGCCTAGGCAGCAATCCATAAATTATTATCCTGGCTGTCTTGCTTCTCAGATTATTGACCAGCTGTCTAAATGCTCTCTTCAGGACGTCATTTCCTTTCCTTACTATTTCATTGGTACCAATATGTACCAAGACATCTGGCTGCTCTACCTCCCTCTCCAAAATGTTGTGGACGCAATCTGAAACATCCCTCACCCTGGCAACAGCGAGGAAACATACCATTATGTGTCCTACTCACGTCCACAGAATTTCCTGTCTGTTCCTCTAACCACTGAGTCTCCTATCACTACCGCTCTCCTCTTCTCCCTCCTTCCCATCTGCACCATGGACCTATGGTCAGTGCCACTAACCTGATCTCCATGTAATTCCCTGTGAGGTCATCCCCCACAACAGTGCTAACTGAACTAACTGCCTATTCACATATCCATTTCCCCTGACAGTCACCCAGCTACCCGCCTCCTGCAATTTAGGGGTGACTACTTCCCTGTAACTCTGGTTAATTGATTTCCTCATTCTCCCGTACAACCAAAAGGTCATCCAGCTGCTGCTACTGATCACAAATACAGTCTTCAAGGAGCTGTAGCTGGATGCACTTCACACAGATGCAGTTCGCTGAAAGACTCTGGGTCTCTGAGGACTCCAAAATCCAGCATGAAGAAGCACAACAGCAATTTACTACACTTAGTACAGTAAAAGAGGAAAGGAAAGGGAAACTTAACAGAAACTTACCAACAGCCAACACCTCCTTTGAGCTCAAACTTCCTTTGAGACAAAGCTTGACACTCCTACTCCTGCTTGTCCCTTCTGTATTTTAAACAAGTGTCACCGAGCCTGTTCCTGTCGCTGATTTGGCCGACAGTCTGCCCTACCATCTGCTCTTCCTTCCTCACAATTTCACTAAATGCTGCATTGACTGATTTGTACACAAACTTCTCCAACCTCAATCCTGTCACTCCAGTTCACAGACTGCTGCCAGATGAATTTAAGTCCCCCCCCCCCCAACAGCTCCAGAAAATTCCTCCCAGAAGAGTTCCCAATGTTCCAGAAATCTGAAATCCTGTCACCTGCACCAATTGCTCAGCCACACATTCATCAGTCAGATCATCCTATTCTTATCCTCTCTGGCACTTGGCACAAGAAGCAATCCATAGATTACTACTCAGGTGGTCCTACTTTTCAGCTTCTTACCTAACTCGTTATATTCCATCTTCAGGACCTCCTCACTTTTCCCTCCTATCCCGTTAGTACCAAAATGTACCGTGGAATCTGCTGCTCATCCTCCCAATCCTAATGCTGTGAACCCAGACAGTGAGGCAGAATATCATCCAAGTGTCCTTTACACATCCACAGAAGCTCCTGTCTGCTCCCATAACTAAAGAATCCACTATCACTCCTATACTCCTCTCCCCCCTTCCCTCCTGAGCCACAGAGCTAGACTCAGAGATAGACTCAGTGTTTGTAACTGGTAGGTGCTTCTACCCACCACCATCCCCACACCCCCACAACAGTATAACAGTATCCCAACCATCACAGGTGGACTCTGTATTGGCTGCCTATTTGCTTTCTCTCTCCTGACAGAGACTCAGGTACATTCCTCCTGCAACTTAGCGGTAACTACCTCCCTGTAGCTCCTATCTAACACCTCCTCCACATTCTCCTGTATGAGCAAAACGTCTTCAAGCTGCTGCTCCACTTCCTTAAAAGAGTCTCGAAGGAGCTGCAGCTTGATGCAGTTCATGCAGATGGAGCTCCCAAAGTTCCCACATCTCTCACAAGGAACATAGCACAAAATCTGGACCAAATTGCAGTGTACTAGCTATACGTTAAAAAAAAATTACCAGAAATTTACTTACAGTCTGCATCTTCACTTGCCCAAGTCTGTTCTCACTGAAACCCATTGAACCGAAACTGGACCATTCTAACACTGCCTAACTCACACAACACCCACTGCAACAGTCTCTTTAAACTAGTCATTTGCTTAATCTCTCTTTATTTTGATTTCTATTTAACATAACTCTAATTCCACAAGTTTTAAACTCTGCTTTTGACTTTATCTCTAATCATTTTTGAAGGACAACTCATTGAATTGATAATAGAAAGTGGTGATGAGGGTACTGATGCAAATTGCCTGTATCCCTGTGTGGCATGTGCAGCACAAGAATTTAAGCATGTGGAGCAGTAGTAGTATTACAATAACTACCAAGCTGGCTAATGTAGAAAAAGCCGGGGGCTGGGGGTGCTGGAATAAAGGGCTAATACATTCAGTTGGAATTGGGTATGGCACACAGATCAGAGCTGAAAGTAGTGACATTTGTAATTCAGATTATTTATTTATACATAATACAACTTTGTGTTGGTGTTTTGACAATGCCAGCAACACTGAAAGCTTGGAGATAATTCAGGAAGCAAACAGTCAAGTTTGTAAAACAATATGCTGAATGTATTATTTTACTTACCAGGTGATACTGTGGAATATTGGGTTTTCCTGTTTGCCCCTGGGCTTGTTTGCAACCTGAGGAGAAAAACCTTTGTTAATCATCAGGCATGCATAACCAGTTGTTGGTTGCATTGCAATTATTTGTCATCAGCTCTTGCTGATTACAATAATTGCATATTCAAGAAAAATCTGAAACAATGTGGATGTAAAGTTATGCATTTTTCAGTCCTACTTATGTTAGCTTCCATTGAACATCATTGGAAAGCCTGATTGCTCCTTGCAGAATTGTAGTCATGAGTGATGATTTCTTCTGAAGAAGAAATCCATATGATTTTTGCTTGCTAAATGATACTTTGGTGAAGTTCACCTATTTAGATTTAACCAGAATATTGACAACACTCCCTGAATCATTTCTGAGTTTAGCAATCCAGAACAGTCGCAACTAGAACAGGAGCATGATAGAATGTTCTGATCATTTTGACTAAATAATGTACCACAAGCTTAATAGGGTTTTATTTAAGAAGATAGCAATAACTTCAAAATGATTGTAGTGCCCAATACCATCATTGAATGGGTTATTACAGCAGAGGATGAGATAAAATGGCAGGAATAAAAGGAAAGCGAAAAATGAAGCAAGCGAGTAAAATAAAGCAAGCTGCAATACAATCCTGAAAGAAGTTAATAAACAAAATAATGAGTCTATTATACTATACCCTTTAAGCTGAGCGGGAGCACAGCCATGCAGTAACTGAAATGCACCTGTGCCTAGAGCCTGTTTTGCCATGCAGCTGAAATTCTTTTATATATTTCCAATATGATTTTGAAATCAACAATGATATAATTTTGAAAAATCCTGTGATTAATCACGCTATATTAACATAACAAAAAAAGAAAATCCCAGCTGCGCAGCAAAAAAAAAGGATACACGCATGGAAGCATTTCTGTTCCTTGGAGGCTGTGCACCCACGCAGTTTAATGGGTAGTCTGGAGCACCAATTGATAAATCCTTAGTACCTGGTTTCATCCCAGGGTGTTAAGAAGTGGAGGAGGAAATTCTGGATTTACTTGTCACAAACCTATAAAGTCCTCACGAAGGGTCTCGGCCCAAAATGTTGTCAATGCTTCTTCCTATAGATGTTGCCTGGCCTGCTGCGTTCCACCAGCATTTTGTGTGTGTTCCTATAAAACAATTGTCTTTTGGGATTTACCACTTGGATTTGAACACTATTAATACCGTGGACTATTTTAAAATGGGGAGAGGTTGTTGGGGAGGTCTCTGAAAGGGAATGAGTGTCATCTGTGAATGACTGTATTTCTGGAAGTGTCCAATATAATTATTCTTATTTAGTGTGGTCCTGTAAGCTCAATGAAACATAGATAAAATCTTGTCTCCTTGAGCAGGATCTTTCTCTCAAGATGTGGCAGAGGTCATTGGCAGTGACAATTTGGAATGATACAAATTCTAGCAGGACGAGAGTGACTGTGAACTCTGATTTCCAGGGCCAAACCAGTCAAGGCACATACCAGATTGCATCGAGTTTACAGGAGGTCACAGATCTCACTAATGGCAATGAATGAGGTTTAACCACTGATCTTTAAAGAGCAGACTCTCGAGGGAGATGTTATTATTCTCTGAGTCTCTATATGAACTGTGAAATTTCTGTTAAATTGCTGTTGATATAATTTAAGTTTTAAATTCAATGAATGGAAGGAATAATCAAGCACCGATTCAAAAGTGAGATAAATATCTTGGCAACTACTCCGGAACCACAAAAATATATCTGTGTGTGATAGACACTGAGTTACCCTCATCATCCTTGGATAAGAGGACATAATGGGCTGAGATTCAAAAGACGGGAGAAATTTTGAGAGATTATGGATATAGCTTGTGATGTTTCACCATGCATCTCACTATACTGAGATTGTATATCTCCCATCATCTGGTACTTTGAATAGTTTGTTGCTGTATCTGGAAACACATTGCTTACTTCCAAGCACTGCATGGCTGGAAGATCTAAGAGTGTGTATACCTTCATCAAAGTGGCACTTTTGCCAAACAGGGCAAATTCTACTACACATGTTCCCTTGTATGTAGAGTGACTAAATTAAGTGATTAAGCAATTTGATATCTGAGAAAGTCTGGATCAAAGGAACCATAGCTTTAAAAATAGAGCAGGACTGGTTCCAGAAGGCACTTCTTTAACCTGTGGGTAATAACAGTTTATATATCACTCTTTTCAGATCACTGAGACCTGGTAAAATAAGATATTGAAAATAAAACTATGGTAACTAGATGGAATTATGGTACAGATAGAAATGTCTTGAAAAACTATCATTGCTCACCTAAACAGAACACTGACCTTCCTGAAGATATTACATGGGATTATATATCATTGAAACAAATTCAGACAAATCTGCTCATGCTGGTGCTTCTGCTCCATTTTTGATTAGACCATAGAGATCAAAAGATGATGAGATATAGGAGTAAAATTAGGCCATTTGGGCATTGCATCTGCTCTGCTATTTCATCATGGCTGATCCATTGCCCTCTCAGCCCCAATCCCATATCCGGATGGGTGATGGTTGTATGAGCAGCTGGTGCATATTATCATTCCTGTTCATGTGACCACTGATGACAGGCAGAGAATCTATGAAGAGTATTGATAATGGCTGGGGTCACTCATCTTGTAAACACACTGTACAGAAGAAGGTAGTGGCAAGCCACTTCTGTCAAAAACTTTGCCAAGAACAATCATGGCCTTTGACAAAACCATGATTTCCCACGTCATACGACACTGCACACAATAATGATAATGATATGTAATTATCAGGGTTATACATAGAGCAAGCAGGCTTTTTTCCACTGTGGTTGGGTAGAAAAGAATTAGGGCCATGGTTTAAGGGTGAAAGGTAAAAGTTTAAGGTGAACACGAGGGGAAAATTCTTCACACCGAGGGTGTTGAGAACGTGGAACATGCTCCCAGCAGAAGTGCTGCATGCAGTTTCAATTTCACAATTTAAGAAACACTTGGATAGGTATGCATATGGCAGGGCTATGCAGGGATACGTTCTGGGTCCAGATCGATGGGACTAGCAAGATTAAGAGTTTGGCATGGACTCAATCTGCCAAAAGGTCTGTTTCTGTGCTGTAATTTTCTATTACCATGACTAACAACTGGAAAATAGCTGTAAGTAAATTTCAAAATTTGGACAAGGATGTTTGGTTGCAATATCTGCTTTCATGTAGTAAAGTCAAATCCTCAGAAGTGATTCAGTCTGTTAATCTGGTTCTCCTCCCAATTAGTGAGAACACTATAGTTATTAAAGCATTATCTCCCTCATTTCCAGGACATGTAGGATTGCATTGACTGCAATAATAGTCCTCATAAATTATTTATATGTCCTTGGTCTCAGATAAGCTAAATGACTTTTATGCTTGTTTTGACCATCAAAACACTGGAGGCACCTACATGCACTCCCACAGCTCCAATGACCTTGTGCTTTCAGTCTCTGAAGCCCACATGACAACAACCTTCAGGAGGGTGAACCCAGCCCAGACAAGTACTTGACTGGGTACTAAAGACACGTGTTGATCAACTGGCTGGAGAGTTCACTGATATCTTAAACCTCTCACTTCGGCCATCAGAAGTACCCACATGCTTCAAGCAGGCTTCAATTACACCAGTGCCTAAGAAGAATATGGTACCCGCTCATGACTATCATCAAGTAGAATATACATCGACATAGATGAAGAAGTTTGAGAGATTTGTGATGAAACATGTCAATTCTTGCCATTTCCTTGGCTCTTCACTCAATAATGGAACATCTGGATGCCTACATCACCATTTCCCTGCTTTCACCCCATACCCTTTTATGCCCTGGCTAATCAAGAACTTATCTGCTTCTACCTTAAATACACCCAATGACATGGCCTCCACAGCCCACTTGTGCCAACAAATTCCACAGATTTACTGGCTTAAGTAATTTCTCCCCTAATGTAATTTCCAATGCCTATGCATAGAAAAGCCTGCAAAATGTAACGGATAGGCCCCAGTCCATCACGTATACCCTGACAATCACTGAGCACATCTACACAGAGTGCTACTGCAGGAAAGCACCATCTCTCATCAAGGACATACACCACCTTGTCCATGCTTTCTTCTCAGTGCTGCCATCAGGAAAGTAGTAAAGAAACCTCAGGACCAACACCAACAAGTGTGGGCATAATTTTTACCCCTCAACCATCAAGCTCATGAACCAAGAGGATAACTTCATTCAACTTCACCCAACCAATCTCTGAACTCTGACCAGAGCCTGTGGACTCTGTTTCAAGGACACTTCATCTCACGTTTTTGATATTTATTGCTTATTTATTGAATGTCATTATTATATATTTTTTCTTTCTATTTGTATTTGCAGTTCTTTGTTTTTTTTAATTCCTGCACATTGGTTGTTTGTTAGTCCTGTTTGGGTCTGGTCTTTCATTAGTTCTCTTGTGTTTCTTGTTTTTAATGGGATTGCCCACAAGTAAATGAATCTCAAATATGTACCGGGTATATAGTGAAGTATATATACAGTGACATTAAATTTACTTCAAAGGAGAAAGTAGTATACAAGCAGGATGTTGCCTGAAACTTGTTACGACATGATGGCTTACCTCTTCTCACTTTGATAGTGAGCTGCAAGGAGATAAGAATAATAATAGCAATGCCAACAGCTGGAAGGATGAATACAAGTGTTGAGTGTGAACCTACACAGAAAAACAAAAGAAAATGTGAAATAAAAGCTGATCTGATTTACCTGGATATTAGAAGTCTATTGATTTCCACTGTGAAAATGCCCAATAATTGAATATAGTCAACTTACCAAGTAGATAGTTGCAAACAATTAATCATTTTAAGATATAAGTTTTATCTTTTCTGGACTCTTTGCTCCTTTCATCATTTCCAGATAAATGAATTCTTATCCTGAGGTTATCCTGACACACTTAATTCTAGGTCTCTGTTTACCACAGGTTCTCAATGAAGACGTAGTTGGCAATGAGCAAACAGTGATCTGGAGGTAAAATCTTCTGTAAAGCTTAAGATTCAAAGAGCACACTCAGTGGCCCAGATTCTCTCCTGGAATTGTACAATTGAGATTGTCTGAAGCAACCTTCAGCGTACAAAATTAAATACAGTATACAAGCATAATCTGATCCTTTGCTCTTCCTGAATTCTGAGAAATTTCCCCCTCCCCCAAAGCCATCAGTCCTCAACCTCGGAAGGCTATTCTCCAAAACAGGCTAAATATTTTCTCATGCTAATTGTTCCTTTTTCTCTCTCTATCTCAGCATAACATAAAATAATTTTTGACACTTTGCGTCCTAACCGCCCTCAATAGCCATGATAAAACATAGTGTCAGTTTTGTCACCCACAAATTGTTATGAATAGATTCCTGTCAATGAAGCTGTGTGAGTTCATGCTCCAACTTAGCTCTGATACAAGTAAATAGTTGTGATTAGTCATCCTTTGGAACTTTAGAATTTTCTGGTCTCTCAATAATCTTACATACTGATATATTGTGGACTTCGAAACATCCATTTCCAAATCTTTCCTACCCCAAATGATTTTTGTTTTTTTTTTAATAGTGCAGCATGGTACAAGCCCTTCGGCCCACAACGTTGTTCCAACACTTAAACCTTGCCTCCCGTATATCCACCCACCTTAAATTCCTCCATATATTTGTTTAGTAGTCTCTTAAATTTCACTAGTGTATCTGCCTCCATCACAGACTCAGGCAATGCATTCCACAGACCAGCCACTCACTGAGTAAAAAACCTTCCACTAATAAACCCCTTGAACTTCCCACCTCTTACCTTAAAACCATGTCCTTTTGTATTGAACAGTGATGCCCTGGGAAAGAGGCACTGGCTGTCCACTCTATCTATTCCTCTATCATGTCTCCTCTCATCCTCCTTCTCTCCAGAGAATAAAGCTCAAGCTCCCTTGACCTCTGATCATAATGCATACTCTCTAAACTAGGCAGCATCCTGGAAAATCTCCTCTGTA
Organism: Hemitrygon akajei; assembly: GCF_048418815.1. Classification (NCBI taxonomy): domain Eukaryota; kingdom Metazoa; phylum Chordata; class Chondrichthyes; order Myliobatiformes; family Dasyatidae; genus Hemitrygon; species Hemitrygon akajei. The sequence goes on from NC_133125.1 coordinate 159,429,520, forward strand.
CCCTTTCCAATACTTCCACATTCTTCCTATAGTGAGGTGACTAGAACTGGACACAGTACTCCAAGTGTGGCCTAACCAGAGTTTTATAGAGCTGCATCATTACATCGCGTCTCTTAAAATCTATCCCTCAACTTATGAAAGCTAACACCTTTAAAAAAAAGGTGAGAAAATGGTGGCGCAACTGTGCGATCAAAAAATCTCCAGAGAGGAAGGTCCCGAATCCTCGGCTTTGCCTGTTGCTTGATGGCCGGGGCCGGGTTCGAAGCGCTTGGCAGAGATGGTGCTCTGTGCTCAGTGTCGGAGGGTTGGTCGGAGGCTTGAAGTTTTTCGGACGGACTCAAAGTTGGCTGTGGTCGGATGCTTCCAGAGGCTGCATCGGGAAGCTTTGCGGCGCTGGAGGGTCATAGCAGGAAGAGTTCTTCTTCCTTCTACCATCTACGTGAGATGATGGGCTATCGATGAATTTGAGACTTTTTGTTACCGTGTCCATGGTCTGCCCTTATCAAATTATGGCATTGCTTTGCACTGTTGTAACTATATGTTATAATTGTGTGGTTTTTGTATGTTAGTCTTGGTCTGTCTTGTGTTTTTGTGATATCATACTGGAGGAACATTGTATCATTTCTTAATGCATGCATTACTAAATGACAATAAACGAGGACTGAGTGTCCTCACAATCTAATCCAATCTGATCGAATCTAACCTCATAAGCTTTCTTAACTACTCTGGCTATCTGTGAGGCAACTTTCAGCGATCTGAGGACATGTACCCCCAGACCCCTCTGCTCCTGCACACTACCAAGTATCCTTTCAATTACTTTGTACCCTGCCTTGGCATTTGTCCTTCCAAAGTGTACCACCTCACACTTCTCCGGGTTGAACTGCATCTGCCACTTCTCAACCCACTTCTGCATCCTATCAATGTCTCTCAGCAATCTTAGACAACCCTCTACACTATCTGCAACACCACCAACCTTTGTGTCGTCTGCAAACTTTCCAACCTACCCTTCTAACTCCACATCCAGGTTGTTAATAAAAATAATGAAAATTGCAGTTTCTAGAACTGATCCTTGTGGGACACCACTAGTCACAACCCTCCAATCCCAATGTACTCCGTCAACCATGACCCTCTCATTTCTGCAGGCAAGCCAATTCTGAATCCACCTGGTCAATCTTCACTGAACCCCATGCCTTCTGACTTTCAAAATAAGCCTACCAGGTGGAAACTTATCAAATGCCTTACTAAAATCCATGTAGGTCACATCCACTGCACTACCCTCATCTATATCCCTGGTCACCTCCTCAAAGAACTCTAACAGGAATGTTAGACATGATCTGCCCTTCACAAAACCATAATGTATAATGTACAACATTTCAGAAATCATCCGTTTTACTGAAATCAGCCATCACCGACAATAACAACAAATTAATATAAGAAAGAAATTACAATGTCAGCAACAAAATCTCATATATGATTTCCCAAATGGTTTCTCTATGAACACTTCCAGTAATTTAATTCTTCTGCAGCAAATACAGCAGGGAGCTTAAGAACATACAACAGAAAACATAGATATCTACAGCACGTTACAGGCCATTCGGCCCACGATGTTGAGCCGCCCATGTAACCTACTCTAGAAACTGAATTTCTCTACCGTATAGCCTTTTATTTTTCAAAGCTCCATACACCTAACTTGAGTCGCTTAAAAGGCCCTATTGTATCCACCTCTACCACCATCGTTGGAAGTGCATTCCATGCAGCTACCAATCTCTGTATGAAAATACTTAACTCCGACATCCTCCTTGTATCTATCTACAAGGACCTTAGAACTACATCCCCTCATGTTAGCCATTTCATCCCTGGGAAAGTTCTCTGTATATCCACATGATAAATGCCTCTCGCCATCTTATACACCTTTAGCAGTCACCACTCATCTTCCATTCATCCAATGAAAGAAGGCCAAGTTCACTCAACCTATTCTCATAAGGCATGCTCTCCAATCCAGGCAACCACCCTTGTAAATCTCCTCTGCACTCTCTGTATAGTATCCACATCCACATTGTTCCTGAAGTGAGGTGACCAGAACTGAATACAGTACTCCAAGTGGTCTCCAACTAAGGTCTTGTACAGCTGTTACATTACCTCATGACCCTTAAACTCAATACCATGGTTGATGAAGGCCAATACAACACATGCCCTCTTAACAACACTGTCAACCAGCGCAGCAGTTTTGAGTGTCCTATGGGCACGGACCCAAAGAACTAGCTGATCCTCCACACTGCCAATATTCTTAGCATTAATATTATCTTCTGCCTTCAAATTTGACCTACTGAAATGAACCACTTATCTGAGTTGAACTGCATCTGTTACTCTCCAGCCAAGTTCTACATTCTATCAATTTCACGCTGTAACCTATAACAACCCTCCAGACTATCCACAACACCAACAACTTTGGTGTCATCAACAGACTTACTAACCCAACTTCTTACTTATCCAGGTCATTTATAAAAATCACAAAGTAGAGGGGTTCCTGAACAGATCCCTGCAGAACACCACTGGTCACCATCCTCCATGTACCGCCAGGACTTAAGAACTTTTTAAAAGCTATTATTAATGCTTTTGGAGATAGTGATTTAGATGCATATCATATTTTTTACTGAGTTAAGTATTGTATGTAATTAGTTTTGCTACAACAAGTGTATGGGACATTGGAAAAAAAGTTGAATTTCCCCATGGGGATGAATAAAGTATCTATCTATCTATCTATCTATCTATCTATCTATCTATCTATCTATCTATCTATCTATCTATCTATCTGAAGAATACAAACCATCTACACCTACCCTTTTTCTTCTGAGGGCTAGCCAATTCTGACTCCACAATGCAAGATCTTCTTATAACACATGCCTCATTATTTTCTGAATGAATGCCACATGGGGAACCTTATCAAATGTCTTGCTGAAATCCATATACACTATATGCACTGCTCTATCTTCATCAATGTGTTTTGCTATATCCTCAAAGGATTCGATCTGATTCGTAAGACATGACCTGCTCTTGACAAAGCTATGCTGACCATCCTAATTAGATTATGTCTCTCCAAATGCTCATAAATCCTGCCTCACAGGATCATCTGCAACAACTTGCCCACCACTGAAGTAAGACTCACTGGTCTAAAATTTTTTGGGTTAACTCTACTCCCTTTCTTGAACAATGCTTGCTACATCCCTATCTTCTGGAACTTCTTCCGTTACATTTGACAATGCAAAGATCATCACCAAGGGTCAGAAATCTCCTCCCTCGCTTCCCACAGTAGCATGGGGTACCACTTAATACCTTTCAAAAGTTCCAGCATATCCTATTTCTTAATGTTTGCACACTCAAGCGTTTCAGTCCACTATGTCATCCCCACAATTGCCAATATCCTTTTCACTGGAGAATACTGAAGCAAAGTACCACTATCGCTCCTGCTTGGTCCTACTCCACACAGCTCATCCTCTTGCTCTTCACATACTTATACAGCACCTTGGGGTTTTCCTTAATATTGCTTGCCAAGGCCTTCTCATGGCCCCTTCTAGCTCTCCTAATTTCGTTCATAAGTTCCTTTCTGGCACCCTTGTAATTTCCTAGAACTCTAACAGTACTTAGTTTCTTGAACATTTCGTCAGCATTTCTTTTCTTAACTAGATTTTCTACATCCTTTGCACACCACCGTTCTTTTACTCTACCGTCCTTCTCTGCCTTAATGGAACATACCTCTGCAGAATGCCATGCAAATCTTCCCTGAATATTTGCCACATACCTGCCGTGTAATTCCGTGAGAACAATTGCTTCCAAGTTCCTGCCTGATAGCGGCATATTTCCCCGTACCCGATTTGATTTTTCCCCCAAACTGTGTGCTCCTATCCCTCTCCAGGGCTATGGTAAAGGAGATAGAGTTGTGATTACTACCACCAAAATGATCTCCCATCCAGAAATCTAACAGCTGACCAGGTTCATTTCCCAATACTAGATCAAGTGGAGCCTCTCCCAAAGTTGGCTTATTTATATATTGCATCAGGAAACCTTCTTGAACACGCCTAACAAACGCCACCCCATCTAATCTCCCTGCTCTAAGAAGATGACAGTCAATATTATAAAGTTAAAATCACCCATCAGAACAACCCTATTATTATTGCACAATTGCAGAATCTGCCTCCCTATCTGTTTCTCGATGTCTCTGTTACTATTGGGGTGGTGCTATAAAAAACAGGGAGTTATTGCCCCTTTCCTGTTTCTGACTTCCACCCATAATGACTCAGTATCCAATCCCTCCAGGTCTTCCTCCTTTTCTGAAGCCGTGATACCATGCCTGATATACAATGCCACTCTCCACCACTTAGCTTCCCTGCCTGTTCATTTTGAACTTTTGAAACATTATAGCCTGGCACACTCAGCAGTCATTCATGCCCTGAGACATTCAAGTATCCGTAATGGCCACAACATCATAGGTCCACAGATTGATCCACGCTCTAAGTTCATCTGCTGTGATTATGATAATCATTGCAATAAAATAGACCTATTTTAAACCATCTGGCTGAGCGAATCTTTGATCTATCATCTGCTTATCATTCCTCACAAACATCTTATAAGCTGCCTCCACTTGTGGGCCAACAGCCCCATCCTCAACCTCTTCCCTTCAGTTTCCACCCCCCTACAAATTTAGTTTAAACCTTCCCTAATAGCATTAGCAGACCTCTCTCCAAGGATACTGGCTCCCTTCCAGTTCAGGTGCAACACATCCCACTTGTAAAGTCACCCCTTCCCCGGAAAGGGTTCCAATGATCCAGGAACATGAAACCCTCCCCCGTGCATCTCTTCAGCCACTCATCAGATGTGCTATCTTCCTGTTCTGATCTTCACTAGCTTGTGACACCGGGAGTAATCCGAGAATTACCATATTAGACATCCTTCTCAAAGCCTCCTTCCCAACACCCTAAACCTACAACGCAGGACCTCTACCCTTTTCCTGCCTATGTCATTGCTATAAACATGTACAAAGACACTTTTCTTCAAGAATATTCTGCAACTGCTCAGAGACATCCTGGACCCTAGCATTCGGGGTGCAACAGATTATCCTGGCATCTCTTTTGCTGCCGCAGAATCTCCTATATGTCCCCCTAACTATTGAGTCCCCCATTTCTTTATTCCGCCTGACTTTACCCTACAGTTCTGAGGGTCAGAGCCGACCACAGCGCTATTGGTCTGGCTGCGGCTGCCTTATCCAGATATGTCATCCCCTTCAACGGTATCCAAATGGGTATACCTGTTGCTGAGGGGAATGGTGACAGGGGGACCCTGCACTGACTTCCTTATCTCTTTACCTCTCTCAGTTTACATCCATCTACTCTCAGAATTCTGCACTCTGGGTATAACCGCCTGCTCAAAAGTCTTATCTATCAAATGCTATGCCTCCCGGATGATCCTAAGGTCATTCAACTCCTCATCCAACTCCATAATGCGGTCTTTCATGAGGTGTAGTTGGCTGCACTTCCCGCAGGTGTAGTAATCGGGGAGAGTATCAGCTTCCATGAATTCCAACATCCTACAGCAGGAGTATTCCACAGCCATAACTGCCATCCTGCCTGCACTGTACAATGGGCACACAAGACCAAATCTTCCAACCTGTTTCTTTGGCCTTAGCCTCTTCTCACCGAATTCTCTTGATTTGAAACGCTCCGCTCCCGACGCTGATTGGGCCTCCGGAATGTCCGAAAGCCCGCGAAGCTTCCCTATTATATAAGCTTCCCCGACATGCGAGTAACCTCTTCGAAGTCCCCTGTTCCCGAAGTTGATTCAGCTAACATTTTATCTGCCTTTACTTTATTTCTAATCTGTTTTAACAATCATTCACTGCTATTTTTTTAAAGATTTATAACAACTTCTGGCACAAAGAAGTAAATATGTTAGCAGAATTGAATTTGCAAGTTATCACACAATGATAGTGAACGCAATATAAAATCAGGATTTAGACATCCAGAAAATGGAACACAACGACAACGGAAAAACAAATCTAATTCTACCAGATAAAACTGCATAAATCCCCTGACAATGATTTCTCTGGTGAATGCTTACGCCTGAATTTGTAAAGAAAATTAATTATACCAAGTTATTGAGCTTAACCATAACCATATAACCATATAACAATCACAGCATGGAAACAGGCCATTCCGGCCCTCCTAGTCCGTGCCGAACTCTTAATCCCACCTAGTCCCACCTACCCGCACTCAGTCCATAACCCTCCACTCCTTTCCTGTCCATATACCTATCCAATTTTACCTTAAATGACACAACTGAACTGGCCTCTACTACTTCTACAGGAAGCTCATTCCACACAGCTATCACTCTCTGAGTAAAGAAATACCCCCTCGTGTTTCCCTTAAACTTTTGCCCCCTAACTCTCAAATCATGTCCTCTCGTTTGAATCTCCCCTACTCTCAATGGAAACAGCCTATTCACGTCAACTCTATCTATCCCTCTCAACATTTTAAATACCTCGATCAAATCCCCCCTCAACCTTCTACGCTCCAATGAATAGAGACCTAACTTGTTCAACCTTTCTCTGTAACTTAAGTGCTGAAACCCAGGTAACATCCTAGTAAATCGTCTCTGCACTCTCTCTAATTTATTGATATCTTTCCTATAATTCGGCGACCAGAACTGTACACAATATTCCAAATTTGGCCTTACCAATGCCTTGTACAATTTTAACATTACATCCCAACTTCTGTACTCAATGCTCTGATTTATAAAGGCCAGCGTTCCAAAAGCCTTCTTCACCACCCTATCTACATGAGACTCCACCTTCAGGGAACTATGCACTGTTATTCCTAGATCTCTCTGTTCCACTGCATTCCTCAATGCCCTACCATTTACCTTGTATGTTCTATTTGGATTATTCCTGCCAAAATATAGAACCTCACACTTCTCAGCATTAAACTCCATCTGCCAACATTCAGCCCATTCTTCTAACCGGCATAAATCTCCCTGCAAGCTTTGAAAACCCACCTCATTATCCACAACACCTCCTACCTTAGCATCATCAGCATACTTACTAATCCAATTTACCACCCCATCATCCAGATCATTTATGTATATTACAAACAACATTGGGCCCAAAACAGATCCCTGAGGCACCCCGCTAGTCACCGGACTCCATCCCGATAAACAATTATCCACCACTACTCTCTGGCATCTCCCATCTAGCCACTGTTGAATCCATTTTATTACTCCAGCATTAATACCTAACGACTGAACCTTCTTAACTAACCTTCCATGTGGAACTTTGTCAAAGGCCTTGCTGAAGTCCATATAGACTACATCCACTGCCTTACCCTCGTCAACATTCCTCGTAACTACTTCAAAAAATTCAATAAGGTTTGTCAAACATGACCTTCCATGCACAAATCCATGCTGGCTACTCCTAATCAGATCCTGTCTATCCAGATAATTATAAATACTATCTCTAAGAATACTTTCCATTAATTTACCCACCACTGATTTCAAACTGACAGGTCTATAATTGCCAGGCTTACTTCTAGAACCCTTTTTAAACAATGGAACCACATGAGCAATACGCCAATCCTCCGGCACAATCCCCGTTTCTAAGGCAACCCTCTGCTCTTCTTTAACTGACCGTAAATATCTCGAGGGTTAGTTATGTATTATCTTTCCAGCAAAGCTCATTTATCTTCATTACAGCATCTTTCCTACTGCAAAATCCAAATTCACAATTATTCAAGGCATTCACCGATAAACTGCTCACTATCAAGTGTAGTGGAATCAATGTAATCATAATTTTTACTTCAAATGAGTAGAGAGATATTAAAATAGTCATAGAGTGATATATCACAGACACTGGCTCTTCAGCTCACCATATCCACGCAAAAACTTTTGTCCATCTACAACTATAACATTTTCCACATTAGGTCTGTACAGTCCTCACTTTAACTGTTTAAGTATCTTGTAAATATCGCTTAAAATGGTTATTGTACCACCCGATAAGATTAAAATATTGCAGCATATTCCAGCATTTTCATGTACAGTGTAAAATGACATTGATGTATATTAATAACCTAAATGAGCATAACAGTCCATAAGACCATAAGACCATAAGCTAATGAGGCAGAAGTAGGCCACTCGGCCCATCCAGTCTGCTCCGACATTCAATAATGGGCTGATCCAATTCTTCCAGTCATCCCCACTCCCCTGCCTTCTCGCCATACCCTTTGCTGCTCTAGCCAACCAAGAACCTATCTATCTCTGCCTTAAATACACCCAATGAATTGGCCTCCACAGCCGCTCGTGGCAACAAAATCCACGAGTTTACCATCCTCGGAATAAAGTAATTTCTCCATATCTTAGTTCTAAATGGACGTCCATTAATCCTGAAATCATGCCCCCTTGTCCTAGACTCCCCTACCATGGGTAGCTACGTTGCCATATATAATCTGTTCAGGCTTTTTAACATTTGGAATGTTTCTATGAGGTCCCCTGCTCATTCTCCTGAATTCCAGGGAATACAGCCCAAGAGCTGCAAGACGTACCTCATACAGTAACCCTTTCATTCCTGCAATCATTTTAATGAATCTTCTCTGAACCCTCTGCAATGTCAATATATTCTTTTTAAGATCAGTCATGTTTGCAAGTCCACAAAAGACAGAAGACATGGGAATTTGATATACAAGGAATGGTTCCAAAGTGCACAAGGACATAGAATAACGTCACGGGCAGAAACAAGGCAGATGGCATGTAACAGAAGTATTAAAAGCAAGTAGGGATAGTATAGTATAATTGGAAAGGTAGTATTTTAAATATAGTGCAAGATTAGAGAGATGAAAGAAGTAATTTAAAAAATTATCTGAAGCATCAGGAGAAATTGAGGAATTGTAAGAATCTGGGTTTATTTACAGGGCAGAATAACAAACAAAATTTGTGCACAGTGGCCAGACACATATGAATTTGTTCTGGTCTGTGAATAAACTCTAGGGAAAATGTCAAAACATTGAGAGGCATTGAATAACCTTTGAAAAAGATCCCTGTAAAGAACCACATCAATTCATTTAAGACTTGTGTTTTCAAATATTTTCAAAAGGAAATTAATAAATGCATAGAGTAGAGACATCTGCAGAGCTGTTGAGAAAGACCATAACAAGGAGTTTAATCTCAAGGAGTTTGCGCAGAAACAATATGCCAAATAGCTCTTTTGGAGGTAAAGTTAATATTATTAATTCCATTTCATTCCCACCAAAATACTTAAGACATATATTATTCTACTTTCATGCAGATAGCTTTGCACACACCACAACGGATTGTAAACGGATATGTGTTAGAAAAGTTTAAAAAGCCTTGTGTTTAAAAAGTTCACCCAGCATAGAGAGAACAAAGTACAAAAAATTCAAAACTTTGGACAGAGAAATGTTATCCAGTACGGTTTAAAAGAACAAATCCGCCAATTATTTTGACACATGTCCACACAATGCCTTCATTTTCCATTGATTTCTGGTGAGACTGCACCTAGAATATTAAATCGAGATTTTGTCTCTATAAGAATAGAATAGAATAGAATAGAATAGAGCAATACAGCCCAGTACAGGCCATTAGGTCCACAATGTTGTGCCGACCCTTAAACCCAGCCTCCCATGTAACCGTCCACCTTAAATTCCTCCATATACCTGTCTAGTTGTCTCTTAAATTTCACTAGTGTATCTGCCTCCACCACTGACTCAGGCAGTGCATTCCACACACCAACCACTCTCTCAGTAAACAACCTTCCTCAGATAACCCCCTTGAAATTTCCTCCCCTTATCTTAAAGCCATGTCCTCTTGTATTCATCAGTGGTGCCCTGGGGAAGAGGCGCTGGCTGTCCACTCTATCTATTCCTCTTAATAACTTGCAAACCGCTATCATGTCTCCTTTCACCCTCCTTCTCTCCAGAGAGTAAAGCCCTAGCTCCCTTAATCTCTCATCACAATGCATACTCTCTAAAGCAGGCAGCATCTTGGTAAATCTCCTCTGTACCCTTTCCAATGCTCCACAACCTTCCTAAAGAGAGATGACCAGAACTGGACACAGTACTCCAAGTGTGCCCTAACCAGAGCTTTATAGAGCTGCATCATTACCCTGTGACTCTTAAATTCTATCCCTCGAGTTAGGAAAGCTAACACTCCATAAGCTTTTTTAAGTACCCTATCTATCTGTGAGGCAACTTTCAGGGATCCGAGGACATCTACCCCCAGATACCTCTGCTCCTCAACACTCCCAAGTATCTTGCCAATTACTTTGTATTCTACCTTGGAGTTTGTCCTTCCAAAGTGTACCACTTCACACTTCTCTGGATTGAACTCCATCTGCCACTTCTCAGCCCACTTCTGCATCCTATCAATGTCTCTCTGCAATCTTCGACATTCCTTTACACTATCTATAACACCATAAACCTTTGTGTCGTCTGCAAACTCGCCAACCTACCCTTCTACCACCACATCCAGGTCGTGAATAAAAATCACGAAAAGTAGGGGTTCCAGAACTGTTCCCTGTGGGACACCACTAGTCACAACCCTCCAATCCAAATGTACTCCCTACACCACGACCCTCTGCTTTCTGCAGGCAAACCAGTTCTGAATCTACCTGGCCAAACTTCCCTGGATCCCATGCATTCCGACTTTCTGAATAAGCCTACCTTGTGGTTCCTTGTCAAATGCCTTACTAAAATCCATGTAGATCACAACCACTGCACTATGCTCATCTATATGCCTGGTCACCTCCTCAAAGAACTCTAACAGGCTTGTTAGGCACGATCTGCCCTTCACAAAGCCATGCTGACTGCCCCTGATCAGACCATGATTCTCTAAATGTCTATAGATTCTATCTCAAAGACTCTTTTCTTACAGCTTTCCCGCCACAGACGTAAGGCTCACAGGTCTATAATTACCCGGACTATTGCTACTACCTTTCTTGAACAGGGGGACAAAACTCGCCTCCCTCCAGTCCTCTGGTACCATTCCCGTGGACAACAAGGACATAAAGATCCTAGACAGAGGCTCAGCAATCTCTTCCCTCGCCTTGTGGAGAAGCCTAGGGAATATTCCGTCAGGCCCCGGGGACCTTTCCGTCTTAATGTATTTTAACAACTTCTCCCTTAATATCAACATGCTCCAGAACAGCAACCTCACTCATATTGTCTTCACCGCCATCAAGTTCTGTCTCATTGATGAATACCGAAGAGATGTATTCATTCAGGACCTCGCTCACTTCCATAGCCTCCAGGCACATCTTCCCACCTTTATCTCGAATCGGCTCTATCCTCACTCCTGTCAACCTTTTGTTCTTCACATAATTGAAGAATGCCTTGGGGTTTTCCTTTACCTTACGTGCCGAGGCCTTCTCTTGCCCCCTTCTTGAACTTCCAGCCCCTTCTTAACCTCCTTTCTTGCTACCCTATATTCCTCAATAGACTCATCTGATCCTTGCTTCCTAAACCTCACGTATGCTGTCTTCTTCCATCTGACTAGATTCTCCAACTCACTTGTCACCCTACCATTCTTTATCTTCCTCACCGGGACAAATTTATCCCTAACATCCTGAAAGAGATCCCTAATCATTGACCATATGTCCATAGTACATTTTCCTGCAAAAGCATCATCCCAATTCACACCCGCAAGTTCTAGCCTTATAGCCTCATAATTTGCCCTTCCCCTATTAAAAATTTTCCTGCCCTCTCTGATTCAATTCTTAACTACCTGTGATGAAGAGATAACATCAATATTTATCAGACTGATCCTTAAGATTTGCTATATGATGAGAGATGAAGCAGCCTGGACCTACGCTGGAATTTAGATGAACACCAAATTATCACATCGAAATATATTCAGTAGTCTTCTATGGGACTGGACAGAATGGATGCAGAAACGTTTTTTCCCCTGGATGGGATGTCTAATCTAGTATCATCTCGAGGATATATAGGAGGAAATCGCTTTTCTAATGGCGAGATGAAGCTTCAGTATCCTCCACCTACGGAGGCTTGTTTGCCGAGTACAATGAAGACTGATCCGTAGGGTTTTGGTCCTTAAGTGAATCAAGGGTTTGCTGGAAATGTGGGATGTGGAAAATGAGCTGTCATGATCATATTCAATGCAGGAGCAGTCTCAAAGGGCTGAAACTGTCTTTGAATGAAACTACCACACTCATAGTAAAGGTACCAACCTTCAATATTTCCAGTGTCGGTTCCATTCCCAGTTTGGGACCTGCCGTCTATGTCGGTTCCATTCCGGGGTTGGACTCTCAATGTGAAGCTTAACTTTTCCGAACCCTTTGAGTCCCTGATGGATAATTCATAAATCCCGCTGTCGCTGATCTGTAAATCTTTCAGCTGCACAGATGCATTCTCCGGAAAAAGCACAGTACGAAGTTTATAATGATCAGAAATGGAAGGGACCTGTTCACATCCAGCGAAACTATCGTTTCTCTTCTCTGGGCAACGATAATCCGCGATTCTCATCCCTTCTCTGGACAATTTGATCCGCAGATATGTTTGAAAATCTGAAACTATATGAGAGGCGGAGAAAAATACGGACTGGCCAACGGTCCCTTTCACAGGTTTCGGCTGCTCTCTCAGTGTTACAGCGACTGGGGGGATATATAGTAATTATGTTATTATAAATGAACAATATCTAAGTAACGAATTAACACAATTCCATGGCATAATATATTACAACAAACATTTCGTATATTTCATTACCACGTGATTTTCTTACATCCGATTAGTTTAACGGTAGAGCTTTCTGAGACGTTCTCTGACGCCGGTAATATTTATTATTAACCATAGACTGAAAGCAGTAGGAAGACCGATACATATGGCATCTGACATCTAAAGGTATACCAAATTATTTACAGTATGCATCAACTCATGAAACTAGCTACTGTGTTTTCAGATTGTCTAAACTGATAATCTGCGCAGTCAGGCCCCTAAGTTATTCTGTACAGTTTGACTAAGTAATTTGTGATTCAGTTTGGAATGAAAAAAAGAACACAGAATGAGTTCAATCGGTCCATCCAGCAGGTACCAGTTCTTTGAAACACTTTTCTGCTTAGGAGCACTACCCTCTCTACCCCAGCCACGCACACCCGCTTGTTTCCCTGCAGTTCTATATTAAGTTACCTTA